>NC_081770.1:29547911-29865411 GCF_963082965.1 Carassius carassius
GGACAGAAGAGCAATAAAAAAATAAAAATAAAAAAATCTTTGCTTCAAGTCATCACAGGGGTTATACATCTGCTTTAGGAGAGATTTGGGCTCCACTTCACTCCACAGGTCTACATTTTCAAGACTACCCAAGGCCGGCTGTCCAATAGAGGTGTAAATGTGAGAAAAATGGGGCGGTAAAAGCAGTTTGGGAGTAATTCAAGGGGAAAACAGAAAGAGAGAGAGCCTTGAGAGTTCAGTGAGTGAAGCAGTGAGGTGATGTATAGTAAATGCACATTGATCCATTGTTATTGGAAGGTGAAAGTCAAGCGCTGAAGTGACCCTTGTCCTGTTTGCTTACAGAAAGTCTGAAGAGGATCTCTATGTTTGGCTAGTTGTAAACAATTTTAGGGGAATAAATAACCCAAAACAGCACCAAAAGAAGTCACTTGTTAAACTGACCTAATGTGTCCAAGACTGAATATAGGCACTATCTGTATCTTTTTTTATCCTAAATAAAAATAAAATAAATGAAATTATTACTTTCCAAGTAAACAGTGAATTTTACAATGACAAAAAAAAGACAACCCTTTTACAACCCCCAAGATTTACAACCCAACATTTTTATAAATACTGCATTATATATAGTTATATTAAATATTTATAATAAATTGATTTAATAAATTATCTTTAAAATATTTGTAACATTTCTCATTTATTTTTGTAATTTATAATTTATTGAATGTCCACCACTTAAATAATCATATAATAAAATAAATAAATAACTGATAAATGAGTAAGTTGTTTATATAGGATTATTTTTCCATGTATCATTTATTAAATGTTTACCACTTTGAGCAGATTTTACGAAATAAAAAATGTGTTATTTTATATTTTAATGCATATATATATATATAATTTATAATTATCTATTAAATGTCTATAATAAGCAATTTATTATATAATATAATTAGAATGATTTATCTATTTAAAAATATTTATTTATTTTCAATTTTAACTTATTGGATGTTCACCACTTTGAGCACATTTACTAATAACAATCATAATAATTTATTTTATTTTACATGGAATCAACTAAATTTAATTTAACTTTAATATAAAATAATAACTGCATTTCAACTAATTGTAAAATGTATTTTATAGCGTTTCATCATTTAAAAAATAATATTCATTTAGTATTTTATAGAATTCATTTTGATTAAATATATTATATATGTACATTATAAAATGTTATTTTAAAAGTAATGTTATTTTAGTAAATGTTGTGTAATATATACAATTACATTCAAAATAATAATATAATATTTTTTTTTAAAGAAATTCTAAATTATCTAAGTAAGTCAGTCTACGGAGTATGGAGAACCTACATTTCACTGCTTGCTGTATATTTATACAACATGTATGTGACAAACAAAACTCTGAATCTTGAAATAAAATCTTGAATTTTATATCTTTATTCATATAATTTTATTTCCTTAGGGTAGACTGAGATACATCAAATAAGGCGAACAAGATTATAGAGATCACTAAACAATCAGACAAGTAATTCTAATAATTTATCGTACGACGACTCAAACAGAATCATAATTTGAGACCAACCAGAAGATGAAGTCTGACAGAGTGGATGACCTGAGAGATTTTTCATTAATTCGGCGTCAGACTGATTTAGCGTCTTCATTACACCTTTGGGAATGACCTCTGGCCGTCTGTCAATCGACGTTGATACATCTCAGAATCCGTAAACACCAAAAGTGTCACGTCTATAAATCGAACTGATATTGCACCGCCAAAACTGGAAACAGAAAGTACACAATCCAGTCACAGACGACGTTAATAAGAGTCACTTGAGCACTTAAGTCACGATTCTCCATAAGCAAACTGGCAAGTGTGCCAAAATCAGCTGGTGAGGGAAAAAAACTGGCTCTAGTCCGAGTGCAGCTGCCACTTGAATGCTACGGGTAAAAATTTCAGGATTTACAATGTAATGTCCTTGATGCAGCCATTAGATGCAGTCATTACAGAGAAAAGTTCAAAGAAAGAGCGCCACAGTTTTACCTCAAATTGATGCTGGTTTGTGAAGGCTGGGGTTAAAAGTTGAAAGAGCTTTAGTGTAATACAATACAAATCTACTGGAGAAATGTCAATCTGTCCAATGGGGTTTTTGATTATTATTATGGTCAGCATTTTTAAACTTGACCTAAATCAATACTACGCAATCATAGAGCACAATCAGTATACAGCCAAGAGATGATGATATTGATGGAGGTAAATGTCAATGGTAAAAGTAAAGTTGTTCTGGGTCGTTGCTACTTTTGGTCCACTTACAAAAGACTATAACAGTCTGGATTCTAGATCGTTTTGACAGCGTTCATCTCGATGCGAAATTATCCGAAAACACAAAGGAATAAGCTCTTCAATTTTCAATACATCACTGTGATGTAAACTATGGCTGGGTTTCGAAACCAATTTATACCAATGTAGATTATATGAGACCTCAATAATAAAACATTTCTTAAAAAATACTTGAATACTGTGCTGAAAAAGATGTGGAGCAGATGGTGGATCTGGCTGCTTATTGATTGAGTAAGAAGAATAAAGAAAAACACTACAAGGTTTGATGGCCAAAAATCAACAATAAATATGAAAAAAGACAAATTATGCAATATATGTCAAGGAGGAAAAGCCCACAGCAGATGCTAAACGCAAATCAATATTGTCAAGATAGACAAGATTACATTTTTTGTACACAAATTCAAAATAAACTGATGAACTGACTGACTGTCACAGTTACAAATACAGAAAGAATGAGTGTGTCCCATTCTTTCTTCATCCTTCCGTCTTGTTTTACTCTCGAATGGCTTTGATTGTTTCCTCAAAGCCCCAAAAGAGTTCAATCAGGCACCAGAGGGAGAAGACGACGTTCCTGCAGAATCAGCGGGGAAACCACGCAGGAACAAGAACAATGTAATTACCAGCTTTTAATCAAACAAGGCCAAAGAACGGGAACGCCGGTGGAAGATGGGTGTTTTAGGAGACAAAAGAAATGGAGACCGAGTGAAAATTAATTAAATGAAAACTTGGGTACAGCAGAGTTGTGACAGATGACAAGACGTGCCTCGCCTCTCCCAGTTAATGGAAACAAGCGCAAACAAACACAATTGTTGAAGATGCCTTTTATTTTACTCACAATGGGTGAATAGTACCAGGCTGATTCATAATTTACACACCATCTGTTCTATATAATACACCAGATTATCTGAGCCTCAAATCACAATACATCCAAAATTGTATGTCAAAGGTCAGATTTATTTGACTATTTTGACACTTTCATTGATAACTAGAATACGGGGAAATGGGATTATGAAATAATGCAAATGTGACTCAGATTCATATTGTGTTTTTTTGGTGAAAGGAAAACACAAGCGAGTAAGGCAGCGAGGCCACTTCTCAAGTTTCCACAGGCATTTATGAAGTGGAAAGTTATTTCATGAACCGCATACAGTCGTGGCCAAAAATATCGGCACCCTTGGTAAATAAGATCAATGAAGGCTGTGAAAATTAATCTACATTGTTAATACTTTTGATCTTTTCTTTAGATTCTTCACGACTGTATGTACTCAGCCTCAGACAATCATTCAAGACAATGATTAATTTCTTCATCAGATTTGGAGAAATGTAGCATAACATCTATTATATCTCATATATCCAATGACACTTTTTTACTTTTTTTATCATTATTATTATTTATAAAGTTAATTTAAAGCATATCCATGTTAAAATGTAAATGTTTCTATTCATTAACCAATTCTATGTTTTATTTAATGTTAATCATTCTGTTCAAGCATCATTATGTCTGACAACTAAATTCAGATCCTCATGCTTTTTGGGCAATATACAAATCTGAACTTGACCACAGAAATTGCAGTCAATCCAGGCTAACTCCTGACAAACAAAATCATCTAACACATCCCACAAAAGAACATATTGTTACATCAAAGGCACAACTCTCAACCACTTCCTTCATCCTCCTTCCCTCTCTCTCACTCGATCTTAGTGTGTTCCCTGCTGTTCGTCAATATTTTTGCGGCATGCACCGCTGCCTTGAGGGAAATCAATATCCATCTGCATCCCGGTCTTTCTGAACGCCGCCAGCTTCCATCTCATCCCATCACTTCAGAAATTTTAATGATGCAAGAAATCAAAGTAACGACCACCAACGTTTTTGAGGTTAATAATGAAGTCGGAAACTAAAAGAAAAAAAAAGAAAGGAAAAAGAAAAACACCCTGCAGGAAGTGTACAATCCATTCGGTCTCAATTTAAAACTAATTTGGAGGGTTGATTGATCTAAACCATTTGTCTGGCAGCTTTGAGAAGATCAATAATGAAATTTCAAGAGTTACCAAACAAAACGAACATAAGAGGCACATCAGTATGAGATTGCACGTCTCCGTTTACGTCTAGGAAGATTAAAAAACTGCAGAAAACAAACATTACGTCTGCGAGCATTAAAGTGAGCTTCTGAAAACAAACTAAGTGAAAAAGGAAAACAAAAGTTCTTTTGATGTTGCCACACCTGATACAGAAAGCTTTACTTCTTGTCTTCAGAGGTTTTAACTGACTGGATTGTATCTGCTGTCAGTGCACGAGTAACACTGAAAACGAATTGACCTTCTGCTCCCTCTGGTGGAGTCTAGAGCTGCTGCATGCTGGGTAATTATTAGACCAAACTCTGAAACAAACTTTACACGTTTTTAACCAACCTTTGAGCGTTTTTTTCAGATGCGAGAGAAGTCCTCCTAAACGTTGAAGGTCAAAGTAATCCACCTTCCCGTTGTAGAAGAGCTGAGGGGGGACATACGCATCTGACGGGAACACAAACGGGGTCAATGACATGACGTTCAACTATAATTTCAGTGCCCTAAATTTATGTTAGCTGCCAATGCAACATTTCTAATTTTCCTTTGCTTCAGGTTTTTTATTTGCATATTTTTTGTATTTATTTGTATTTTATTGCAATTTGTATTTTATTATATTTCAGATTTATTTTATTTAACAAAAACGTTCAGACACACTTTAGAATAGGGAACACTTGTTCACATTTAACTGCGACTTTTCCCTCAATAAATGACTAATTTGCTGCATATTAATAGTTAGCAAGGTAGTTGTTAAATTTAGGTATTTGTCAGGATTAGGGATGTAGAATAAGGTCTTTCAGAATAAGGCATTAATATGTGCTTAATTAGGACTAATAAATGGCTAATATTCTAGTAATAGTCATGCTAACAAGCGACTAGTTGAGAGACCTTAAAAAAAAAGTGTTACCAAATATTCAAAAGTTTTTTTATAGTCATTTTGAATGACTTGGTTAAATTTAAAAACATTATTAAAAAATATGTAATTCAAAATATAATTCATGTAGGTTTCATTTATTTTTATTTGAGTTTTAGTTGCTGCACCTTAAAATTGTTAATTTGTGTGCTTCAACTCGTTCAGTTATTTGCAGAGGCAAGATTTTTTGTTTTTATTGGAATTTCGTCATATAATATTTTCTTTTTTTATATAGTACATTAGCTTTATTTCAACTACCAAAAATATTTGTAATAGTTCAAGTTTTATTTAGCAGTATTTACCTTGCTAACAACTCATTAAAAAAAGATTAAGAAGGCAATTTATACATTCAGTTACGAGAATGCAAATCTTCTGAAATGAGTGTTTTTAATTTCTTTAATTTAATTGAAATGTTGGGGGTATAAAGTCAAACATGTCAGGGTGATACAACTGTCCTGATGTCATGATGAAGAACATGAAACGATATTGTTGATATACACACACACACACGATAAATGTGTACCTTCACTGCTGACGGATCCTGGGCTTCTTCTCTTGCCTTCATCCCAGCAGCTCCTGACGGCCGTGATGAGCCGGTGTAAGAAGCACACCATGTATTCAGGAGGACACAACACTGTGGGGTTCTGATCACACAAACAACATCACATCAAATGAAGCGTGAGACAAACATCAAACCCTCCAATGAAAGCCTGAGCACTGCAAATTAACTGAAACAATCCCATCAATAACAATCATGTAACAGAAAATGGCCATATTTATTTACTTCTGTGAAGTTTAAACAGGGAAAATCTAATTCAGTGCCAAAAACCATGCATTGAGCATGATAAAAACCTCCTGCTTCTTTTGTCTTTTTAAATCTTACCAAATGCTGTGTTGCGTGCGGGCTTGTAGCTTTTACGTCTGCTTTTGCAGAAATAGACTGTGATCTTATTATCTATTCATCACATGTAAAGCAATATTCAGGTATGAAGGAGGCCAAAGCTGTCTTTGTCTGTCCTGTGTGCCCTACCCCTCTGTTGCTGGCGTTCTCTTGAAGGAACTTGCGGAATTTGTTCAGGAAAATATACCGAGAAGCTTCGCCCTGTGAAAAGAGAGACAGGTAATTATGGCACACGGGTTGAATCAGAAACATTCACTTGTTGAATATTAATCTTTCTGTAGATGGCAATCATTTGTGCAGTTATTTTATTACATTCTGTTAATCACACAAAACCATTTTACAGTATGGCTTTTGAAGACATACACTGTAGCACTAGTTGTATAGACTATTTTTAAGGTGAACTTAAATATAATCCACGAAAATTTGAAAATTATTTCACTAATAATATATATATATATATATATATATATATATATATATATATATACGTGTAAATCATGTAAAAATCCCAAAAAGTTGTCTGTTAGGATACTAGATATTATGAAGAAAAAGAACATAAGAATTTTTATTATATAAACCAGATTAATTTAATAACTAGATAACACACGTTCAAAGCTGTAGTAAATTGCTCTACAAACATACACCTTTTGTTTCTGCCTCTGAGAGTTGTTTCACTTCTTTGCAACCCTGACGTTTCTGAGGAACTACATTGTTTAGTGGAAGAATAATGTTTTTATGACTATCATTACATTTTACATTACACCTCGCTATGTATATGGAATAACATTTTTATAAAAGCAAGAAGCCCTGTGAAGTGTGGTTTACAGTGAACAGCTTAAGATGTTTTAGGCAAGTAATTTTGAATTTTACTAATTATAGCATGTCAACTTATATGCAAGAAAGTTAGTTTCAAATTGCACACATTTTTTTGTTTTTAAATATATTTTTTCCCCTAAAATTTATTTATTATTATATATTTATTTTTTTTTCAAAATATTTTTGATAGTTTTAGTTCACAATAACAACACTGTCCCATTTAAAAAATAAAAAAAAACTAATACATTAAAAACAGTTTTTATGTAAGTCAGACTGGGTCTCTCTGTCTAAATGGGCCACTCTCTGACGTTCACATATTATACATTTTATAAATATAATAAAACACAACATACCTGTGCGTGCAGACGTGTGCAAAACAAGCATCAACATACCGTGCCCTTGTCTTTGTTGTTCAGCATTAACCTCAGGATCTGAACCTGCAGCTCCTCCACAACTACACACACACACACGGGTTCAGCTGAGGGTCACAGTGACAGATATTCTTGCAGATCTGATGTTGTGTGTGTGACATACCCTCAATCCTCTTTTTCAGTCTGTGACAGCCGCGCTCGTACGCTCGCCGTCTCAGCCTCTCCTCGGACGTCTCCTCGCGTGTGTCTCTCTCATCTTTGCCCTGGACACACGTCAGGAGAGACAGCGGAGAATTACTCATCTGTTGCTTCAACCAGGGCTCAGTTTTGATTAGTGTTCGCTTGACGAGATCATTTCAGGCTACAGCCTCTGTGAAGCCTTAATTCTATTAATATTCATACTCATGTGTCCGGATGTTTCTGACCTCTTTGTCGAAGCGTGTGGGCCACCAGGTGGTCGGGATGAGCTCCTCCAGCCCCGCCTCTTTCACTCTCAGAGGGGTCTTGATGTAGAAAAAGACCACAGACCGGAGAACGTCAAACGTGAGGCTGTTAAGGAACAAAACTCATACAAATCCCCAAGCTAAATGCTTCACACATGTCTGTTTAGGTAGTTCATCCCTACAACCAGAGAAAACTGCTGGAAAGATAAATCAACTGCTTGTACTATGACCAAAATTTGGTCTCTAGTTCTAGTAGTAAACAATTGTTTTATATCTGTTGTGCAACTTGTATATATATTATTTGCAATAATCTATAAACATATCAAACTACTTATATGCCCATACTGTAACTACTTGCATAAATATCCACATACCCATATACTATCTACCGATCTTTTCATAAAACTAAAAAACTAAATACTGACACAACCACCTCAATCTCAACATCACATATCTATCCATCAATCTACAAAAATGATCTATTTACCAAAATATCTATTCAGAATCTATTGACCTATCTACAGTACCTACCTATCAACATATATACAGTACCATAATCTATTGACCTACCAACCTGACATCATATCTACCCATCTATCTAAATATATACTATAAAATACTGCTTATCTATCTATCTAAATGTACACCATAATCTAATGACCTATCTACCTACCTGCAAACATATCTGTCCATCTATCTAAATTAGGGATGCACCGATACCGATACTGAATACATTTTGGATTGGCTGTATTTCATTTAATAAATTAAGTTAACCAGCTAACAATATACATACTCTTTTCGTTTCTGTAGCCAATATAAAAAAAAAAATTACAAATGCAATAAAAATAGCGGTATCGGTATCCAGTATCGGCAAGTACCAAAAATAAAAGTATCGTATCGGGCGAGTACTGGAAAAAGTTGTGTCGGTGTATCCCCAATCTAAATATATACCATCATCTACTGAGCTAACTTTCGACCTTTCAACATATCTATCCATCTACCTAGCTAAAAATATAATATCTAGTTATGTTAAAGGTAAAGTGTCTTATGAAAGTAGTAACTAAGAGGATATAAGACGTTGCTGAGCAGGTACTTCCTGGACTTCTCATGCCGGAGTATGGCTGTGGTCAGACGAAGGTAATGAATCTGGAGGACAGAGACAGAAAACAGGTTTCAGTTAAGCACTGGCTGCCAGAGTCTTAATTTGGATCAACATGTTGCTAGTTCCCTCTCACAACCGTGGACCTCAAACAAACTCATCGAACACATTACAGCATGCTCAACACAAAGTGCCTCAGTCATTTTCATTTTAACAAGACATTTCTTTCAAGTGGGATGGGCACACAGCCCATGTCCCTGCTGATAACTCATGAAGGACGGATTAGACACAAATGCAGATGCTAAGCGTGAACATGTTTTGAAGTACGAGTTCCCAGCATGCTAGAATGTGTTCCTTCTTTCCTTCAGCACCAATAAACTTCAATATAACATTACAACAGCTTGGAAAATGGATTTGCATGAGAGCACTCATTGGGTTTCTCACCTGAAAGCCCAGATCAGGGATGATGGGAGAGAAACGATACGCTCTTAGCAGAGACATCATCAGCTGTTTCAGACACTCGCTCACCTCGTGCTCCTTCAGGAGAAGAACAACAATTACAGTCTCAGAAGAATGAAACATTATATCCAATCTCATTCCAGATAATGCCTTTCAATTCACTTTCGGAGTCTGTACCTCCATGAGAAGCCAGAAAAGGTCCAGCAGCTGATGTATAAGAGGATGTTCTTCGACAGATCCTCCACCCTCCAAAATACTCAACAGGAAGTTCATCAGCACATCCTCCACTAAATACACTTTACACTAGCAGACACACACATTAGCCATAAATAAAGTGGCTTATGAAACAACGGCAGTGGTTTTACGGTAACTCTGAGTGATTTACCATCAGAGGTGCGAAGTGGTTGAATATATGTGCAAGGGTGACCAGGATGGTAGGGTCTCCTTGAATCTGCCAGGCTCCGCTGTCCCTCACCACAAACTTTTCCTCCTGAACCAAAACAAAATCAAGCGTCTTCTCATTCGGTTTTGTTTTAGATATTGATAAATCACACTGCGTTGTCTTCTATTCTTACAGCAGGCACCTGTGTGTCGATGGAGGTGGACAGGACGGTCTTGAGGTATCCCAGAAGCCTGTTGGCTTTGGTGAGGTCAGTGGTTGGTGGGCTTTGAAGAGGAAGGTAACCTTCCACGGGGTACGTGAGGAACAGATGAGTTAAGGGTTTTAGGTGTTTGTGGTTAGTCTACAGATACACACGTTTTGTATTTATGGTTTTTAAGGTAGACCTGAAAACATTATATAATTAATAAATATTTCAGTCACACTTTATTTTAAGGTCCAATTTTCGCAATTAACAAACCACTCATTATGACTTTTGCCTCAAACTCCAAATTTGTAATATATTATTAAAACAGATCACTTAAATGTTATAATTTACATATGTCTTACAAATGATTTTCAAGTTTGACTTTAAACAAATATATTATCATCATCATTCAATAAAAATATTATCATATAAACATATATAATGTATTTATAATAAATAGATTACATTATATTATTAATAAATGAAACAAATATTACACATTTATAATATACATCATCTTTCATTAAGAAGTCGTAAAAATATCAATACATTTTTCAAGCCTTATTTGGAAATATTCGGTAGTTACATTATTTTATTAGACATTTTATAAATATATATAATTCTATCCTGTATTTAGACGTCTTATGAATCAATCGATGTTGCAATATATTAGTTATTTTAATATAGGAAATAACATATTACATTATACATATATAAATATTATATAAATAAATGTAAGTACTCGAAAATCCTAAATATTGAGCATGTGTTTATGTATAATTATAAAAATGTAAATAATATTTATAAATAGTATAATTATTGATGTATAATACATGTGATCCTGGACTACAAAGCCAGTCTTAAGTCGCTTTGGGGTAAATTTGAATTCATTGTGTGGATTTTTCTTTTTCTGCCAAAAATCATTAGGATATTTTGGAAAGATCATGTTCCATGAAGATATTTTGTAAGTTTCCTTTAATAAATATATCAAATCTGAATTCTGATTAGTAATATACATTGCTAAGAACTTCATTTGGACAACTTTAAAGGGGATTTTCTCAATATTTAGAGTTTTTTTTCACCCTCAGATTCCAATTTTTTTAAATCTCCTTTAAAATAAATTCACCCTTATGACTGGTTTTGTGCTTAAGGGTCAAATATGTGCTTCTAATTGCTACCTAATTAGATGAATATGTTCAAATGTATATCATACACATTGCATACAATCTGTATCTATAGGTGTAAAAATGAGAAGGATATCTGAGAGGACGGCTGCCAAAATTGAAGGCAACAGACTCTTTGAAGGAAAGGCTGATTGCAGGAAAATACGCAATGCCTGGCCCCGTCTTAATATTGCTGAACGCAACACCAAGAGACTGTCCATTACTGAAAAAGGAAAAAAATACTATTACTATTAACAACTATTTCCGTTAATGTCTACTAATTAGAATTTCAGTTTCTCATGCTTTCATACCAAACTACAGTATAACAGTATATATACACTTACAGACAAAACGTAATGGTTCCCTCATCCAAATCGATCAAACAGCTGACTATATCACCAGCAGCCCAGGACTGAAGCAAAAGAAATGAAAAGAATCAATAATGAGAGGCTTCGTGTTAAAATGTACTACAGTGTATGGCCTTGAGTGGCTTAATGGCTCATCCAATCAGAATTGTGTTTTATAAGACCGTTAGGGAAGTCTTTAAACAAACAACCTACGACCAAACTGTCATTTGAACTGAATGTGTGAAGCGCTGTGTTTTCACCTTGCCGTAGTTGGTGGTCGTCACGTTCCACTTGCGGACTCTGTTTCCGTCGTAAGCATACGAGTCCGGCGTGTCCCCGACCCCTTCCTGAACACAAGCACAGATCCACAGCGGATCATATCTGGCAGTAAATCGACTTGAACAAACCAATTTCACAGATGGATTAAGCCAAACCAAAGATTTAAGAAGGATTTCGAGAGCAGAGCGAACAGTCGTCATCTAATCTAGATTAATCTACGCGGCTTGGAAAGCTTCCCATGAGATCTAGCTAACTATTAGAGTGAATATGCAATTTGTGCGGCTCCGCACTCCAGAATTGACCTCTAAATGGTGCAGTTACTGGCTTGTACCTCTTGGTTGAATCTGCAGTTCAGTGTGCACCATCCGATTTGCATTAGGCCTTGAGATGAGATGAGAACTTCATAGACCCATTTCCCTAAGACCAATCGAAAGCTATTAAAAACAGTACTGCAGTGGGACGATGGTATAGTAATTTAGGTTACGTTTACTTCAAGGTACTTGGAAGAGCACCACAGAATTTGAATTTCTTTATATGGTAGAGTTTAGTTATTGAAACGTTACCTTTGTAAACACAAGTGGTGGCTCTGATGGAACTGAAGTTACTGTGGCCGATGACCTTCGATCCAAAGAGAGAGGAAGAACAAAACTGAACACATTTAATACTAAACAACATTGAATTCATAACACACTTTCCTGGTGTTATTCTGCACGGTTCCTCATGCAGATGGACTAAATTGACTTCTCACCATCCAGTCAATTTAATAGTGAACTGACCTGAATTTGAATTATTTTAAAGCAGACCTAGGATGCATTCATACCCGGAAAGTGCGCTAGTTCTCTTGCTTTGGTCTGGACCAAATACAATGTTCATTTATTTATTTATAATTTTTTGGTGCGGTTCGCTTTCAAACTACCACTTTTGCAAGTGGAACAGAAACTTTATTTTTTACAATTTTATTTATTTAAAATTGTATTTAAGATCAAATTAAATTGTATTTACTAAATGTTATTAAATGTATTCATTCCATTTTATTTTACTTAAAATAAAATTAAACACATTTAAAAAAAATACAATCAAACTAAATTTTTATTTTAAATAGTTGTATTTTACACAATTTATTTTAAATTTAATAAAAAATATATATTTACTAAATTTGATTAAATGTATTTATTAATTTATTTGATTTTATATTTTATTTTCCTTAAAATAAATGTAAAATAAAATAAAATACATTTATATAATGTCAATTTCTCACCCCCAAAAGGTCATCGTCAACAAATAACAGCCCTTCAAACCCACTGCTGTGATCCAAGACCACAGCTGAAGGTCCAAGACAGCCTTCAATCTGATCTGTACAGAAAAAGAAAATTACATGTCAAATAAATTACTAAATCAATATAAATTAATGAATATATTGGATATCCAGTATTATATGTGAAATAAATTAATGAAAACATGGCTGAAAACATAACTATAATCAATCAGTCAATAAATAAACAAATTAGCACATAAATGAATAAATATATATGGGGTAGATGTAAATAATAACTGATGAATTATGAATAAATATGGTCTTTTTTTTTGTAATTTGTGAGAGGCTCAGCAGTGAATGTGTTAGTGTTTGTCTGACCCCTGCTGTCCTCAGTGACGTTATCTTCAGCCAGCAGCTTCTCCAGATGAGCTCCGAGATCCTGGAACGTCAGGGTTTTCCTACAGGGACGAGACGAGACACCGGTTCATCATGACCGCTCACGTATCACAACATCATAACAGATGCACACCCCGAAGAGACTAGACAACGACCGACTGATCGAAACAGAAAAAAAATAATGCTTTTTATTTATAAAATAATTAATACATTGAAAAGATGGGATTCAGAATATAGCTACAATCTGGAAATAAACAGAAATCTTCAGCATTCACGTTAGATTTACATTTTAAAAAAAGAACAGAATTAAAATGACACTCTCAAATTTCTTCTAAGCTAAATATCTGTGAATAAATCATGTTGAGTGTCACATGGCATCAGTGCTGTGTTATATACAGTGTTGCCCATCGTGAAGCCTGACATGAACTCCAGCGTTAGAGATGATGATATGTAAACACATGAGCCGCTTCACTGCTCTGTGAGGGTCAGCTTTCCCTCATGTCCCATCATGCTCTATGTATAGATCAGCTCCAGTAACCAGACACTGGCTGGGATCAAGCGCAGGACGAGGCCAGCGACCTCCACCCAAACAACTAATGCAGCATACTTCATTTCTGCGTGATTTGTTACGATCCGCCGATTAAGTTATACTTCAACACAGTGAAAAATACTGATGACTCATCCTGCCCTGCACAGATTTCTGTCCAATCAGAAGCACTCTAGAAAAAGAAGCCCCTCCTCCTATAACCAGCTGCACTTGATTAACATGGAGCCAATCATGCTTTAAAAAAAAATATTCACAATTCAAAACTAAATATGAAATATCAAATCATATTTAAGGGTCAAAGATTATTTTTTTTAAATGAGTATTTAAACAATAAAAGTACAGCTTCTTGTGTATTAAGATGATTAACTATATTTGGACAAAATACAACTATTGTATTTGAAAATCTGGAATCCTAATGATTTTTGACATAAGAGAAAAATCTATAATTTTGTATTACTACACCATATAATGTAGTATTGCTGGCTGTTGCTACAAATAAACCCCAGCAGGTTTTGTGCTCCAGGGTCACAAATATTCAGTTCACAAAACTGTTTTCAACAGCAAATTGCATTTGATTATATGTGTAACTGATAATATGTTGTAACTATATATTTTGTTTCTTTTTTATATATTTTGTTTTAACAATTTCACAATATTAGTAATCACATTTTAGATCATTAGTCATCAATCCTCTGTAAATATTGCTTGCAAATTTCATTGTAAGCTCTCTCACATTATATTTTAAGTAAATGAGAATGATAGTGTGTGAGTGAATTAGTTGTCATTATATTTTGCTCAGAACAAATATTGTCCTATACTTTTAAAAAATTGACCCTTATGACTGGTTTTGTGATCCAGGATCACATTTTTATGGAAACTGTGATACACTATCATTCAAATGTTTGGAGCAAGTAAGATTTAAATAAATATACCAAAACAAATATGCAAATAATTCAGCAAGGATGTATTAAATTGTTTAAAATTGTTTAAGACGTTTATAATGTTACAAAAGATATTAGTTTAAAATAAATCCTGTTCTTTTGAACTTTATATGCATTAATAATCCTGAGAGGGGAAAAATCATCACGTTAGTCATGGAAATAGTGATAATTTTAAAATTGACATTAATAAGAGCCATTACTAATAATTGAGCATCAATAATATTTGAGAAAAACTGAGCAGCAAACCACCATACTGCAATGATTTCTAAAGGATCATGTGACACTGAAGCCTGGAGTAATGAAGATGAAAATACAGCTTTGATCACAGGAATAAATTACATTTTACAACATATTAACATTGAAAACACTTATTTAAAAGTGTAACGTTTTACAGCATCATTTTTTTTTGTTTCCTGTATCGTTGATCAAATAAATGCACCCACGCTGGGCATAAGAGGCTTCTTTCGAAAACTTTAAGAAATATTAATAATTTCAAACTTTTGACCAGTAGTGTGTGCATGTGCTTATGTGTTTGTTTGTGCATACAAGACAAAAGCCCCCACAGAGGAATAATCTACATACAAAAGATCAAAGCAGAAGACCCAAAAACAAGCAGGAATGCTGTGTGATCCACTGACCTGTACGCTGCTGACGCCGGTCCTGGCTTACTGGAGGCAGGAAACACATGGTGCAGATAGTCGCTCAGTAACTTCTCATTGACAATCCCTAAACAAGACACATCAAAACATGTGCATTTGAAGATTGCTGATCCATTTCCAGTGGGTTGACATGGCCTTTATAAGGACATACCTGTGACTCTGGGTTTATCTGTGTCGGATGCCAGGCGATAGCTGCGTCGGGACAGGGCAGTGCCACCCTTTGAGCTCATACTGCTGCTGGACAGACCAATTACAAAATCATTATTAACTATAGTACACATTTATAGTGTTACATACTGTATATAATATCCTATAGTCTGACAACAGTAGGGTAAAGAATACAGAGAAAAAAATAAAATGCTGACTAGTAGACTAGAATTTTTTTGACAACAGTCTCAAACTACAATGAAACCTGTAAATAACTTGTAATTTTAATGTTTGCATGCTGTTATGTGAGAGAACATAAACACACATAAACATACTCTCTCTTTAGCCAATAACCCGCTAATATAACGTCTTAACGGCATGAACAGCATTAACTGTGTGTTTATAACCAATTAAAACATCATTTAATGACTGCAGGGAATCTAAAATGACCAGTATATGTGGAATAAAAACAATATTTAGTGTTTCAGCCTCCGTGTTGAACACAAGACAGCCAGAGCTGCTATCATAACATGACAAATAAAACAAATACACATATACTGCGACGTTAAGGCTTGTTGTTTGGCTAGTTTCTCCTGCGGTACTCACTGATTTGGTGGGTTGTGTTTATTAGTGAACAGCAGATTTTGTTGTTAGGCTCTCCTCTTTAAATGTGACTACAGTCACTGCCTTTAAGCGTAGAAATACAGCAAGAGGCAGGATGACGTGAATGAACGCGAGTGATTAAATGGGCGGGGCTTGGTGGCCCGGAGAGTGTCTCTCAGTAGTCAGTTACGATGGATTTATATCAAATAAATGTTATATGTTTATTTTATTTCAGCGTTATTTATATTGTCTGTTGTCGTTATTTATGCGTAAATAAGTGTCTGGGAGGCAGTTTCAAATGTTTTAGAGACGGCGTGTTTCTTGTTACTTTTCTCATCGCTTTTTGGGCTGGACCAATCATAGACGTTTTACTTACAACGTCATTTAATTTATCGATTTTATGTCGATTGTCACTATTTGGAATCAACCGATTACGGTGTTTATACAATCCAATTCAATATACAGAATTCTCCTTTAACAAAAAAAGATTTGAATACGAATCAATGAGGCAAGCGGCTTTATGAGCCACGAAGAGCCCTCTGCAGGAATTTAGTTGTGTGACTAGCATGAAACAGTTGTAAGAAAGCAAAAGTGCCGCCCAGTTCTTTTAACACACAAGATTCACGGCTATGGGGCGAGTTTTGGGACAAAATAGGTTTAGACATGAACGAATGCGAACCATGAAATGCATATAAGACCACTGGATGGAAAATGATAACTGTTTCCTAAAATTTACTCCTATAGGGGACGTTGGAGGGCTTTATGGAATTAAATCTATTAGTATTAATCTATTCACTCAACATCTGATTAAATTATGAAATCATCACAGTAAACACAAACGGCAGTGATTGGTCCACCGTGAACAGCGCTGAGAAAAGTAACAGTTGTCACATGACTCTTCAATAGTATTCTGGACATTGGCAATTTACGCCTCAGTCCTTAAATATAACCGTTAAAATTGAAATACACAGTAAAACGTTAAGGAAAATTATGACATTCGGTCGTATCAAAGATAGGCTGTGAATGAAATACCTTAAATCAAATTCAGTTTTCAGTGTTGGGAAGGTTACTTTGGAAATGTAATAGGTTACAGATTACAAGTTACCTTGTTTAAAATGTAATAGTAGTGTAACTTTTTCAATTACTTTATTAAAGTAAAGTAACTAATTACTTTTGAGTACTTTTTGATTACTTTTATAAATTTGTGAAAATTAAAGAATAATAAATAAAAGCATATACATCAACTTAAATACAGTTATCTAATAAGCACGTGACGTATTCTGTGTAATAAACTCCTGAAACATTGGTGTTTTTTTTTAAACTGCTGTCTCTGTATATGATGATAGTTTTCTCAAAATAAGTAAAATGCACATGAAGTGACACAGAGCAGTTCTAGAAATTATGTTTATGTGCTCGTGTACTCCTATATTGAGGCGGCAGAGGTTGAAAACACTGCGAGCTTCAGTAGGCCTATGTGTAGAAAATGAAACCATGTCTTTGCCATTAATTTACAGGAGGGGCGGACTGGGAAAAAATTCAGACTGGAAAATTCAAACTCATACAAACCAGTTCATGGACAAAACTATTTTTTGTATGGACCTGACATAAAAAAAGGTTTAAATCTTTAATTTGGGGACATGCAAAATAATTAAAAGTTCTCTCCTGAACTGCACCTTCACCTCCATTTTTCTCTTCAGTCTCTTTATTTTGCCCTGTTATCCATCTCTCTCGTGACTTTAATACTCAAGATTGAACAAAACTATACTTTACAATACAATACTCTACAATACTACAATATCTTTATAGAAAAATCCTAATACTGTACACGAGTCATGTTTTTCCCTTGCAAAAGTTAAACATGCTTTTATTAGCCTATATAAAAGTAAAAAAAATTTTTTTTCTTTTTTGTACTTTTGTATTTATTTTTAAATAAATACATTTGTAAAATAATTTTACATTTTTGGTTACCACAGTTAACCAATAGTAACCATTTTCTCTGGATTTATAGTTAAATATTAAAATGTTAATTTTCGTAAGGGTTGTGTTGTTGTCTGTCGTAGCTCCCCCTAAACCTATAAAAAAAATCTGATTTTTTTTTTCAGCTAAATTACTACTGTAACATTACAACAGATAATAATGCTGTCCTTTATATAGTATTTTGAGTGATGACTGATGAGCAACGTGCTGCTGCTTGATTAAATAAATAAAAAAAACAAAGACAAAAAAGCATCTTTACAGATGAAACTGACCTGAAACCCTGAACAGGAGTTCTGCTTCTCTGCTCCAGCAGTCCACTTTATTCTCTCTCTCTCTCTCTCTCTCTCTCTCTCTCTCTCTCTCTCTCTCTCGCATTGATTACTCTGAGTCTGATCCAAACCGTTTGGCGGAGGCGCGGAGAGCGCGCGAGTCACAACTAACACTTCATGACTTATTAGATATTTAATTATCAAATGGCGGGTTCGCAAATGATCGCTTTAGTACATTCGGCAGGCAATTATACAATAATGATATTAAATAGTGGGGCAAAATCGGCTGCAAGGACTCCGGGAATTGTCCCGGTTCTCCCGGTGTCCAGTCCGCGCCTGATTTCCACAGACACGCAGAATGTGCACATATATTGCACTTTTGGGGCTTATATTCACAGACACTAGTCCATGTCATGTTTTGATTCAAGTGTACTGACCTACTTTTGATTTAGTCATCCAAAATGTGGCATATTCCATCCGCGTTAGGCATTTCGTTTTTATGACTGGATTCTACGAACCAGACTGCATTTCCGCATCCCGGAAATTATTAGGGCGGTATGTCTCAGAATAGTCAGTGCAATTTGGGAAATAAATCAGTTAAATCTGTATGTGGATGTGTGTAAATATTCAAATGTTATCCCCTTTGTAATCGTTAAAAATTTCATAAGTAACTGTAATTTAATTACTCATTTTTTCTTAGTAACTGTAACTAATTACAGTTACAATCATTTTGTAATTAAATTACGTAACGCCGTTACATGTAACTAGTTACTCCCCAACACTGTCAGTTTTAACCAAGCAACTTGCAAAATAGGTTAAGGAAAAATCAGTGGATGGATTCCACAATAACCTGACTGGATTTTTCCCGCGAAAAGTCGCTGAATAACAGTAAATGACTATTTGGCAAAAAACTAAGGTTTGAATGTATCTTTTTCACATCTAAAAATTCAGTAAGTTATATTTAAGGTATTTAGCCTGTAGTATTTCTAATTTGATGTATCTAAGTGCAAGATATGTAGTGGTAAATGTGAATATGCCTGACAACAATCATTCGATAATATTGTTTAAAACAATGATATGCCATCAGTTAGAAAAATACTTTAATATACATTTATCAATGTAATGATTATCAAAATTCATTTAGAAATGTATCAACATTAATCACAATTTTACCAAACTATACAAAAATTGGATGAAAACAGGAACTAGTTGTGTCTAGTTGAGCTGCTGGTTTCAGAAAACAGCCACTGAACCAAACAAATCCTTTCAGTTAGTGCCAGCCGTGAGGAAATCTCTTCTCCTGGTCACTTCCTCCGCTCCGTATTTGGATTGAAGCTGCTGGAGTTCATACGGATCAGCCACTAGGAGGATCTGATCGTCCAGATGTGTCCAGACAGGCCCGTGAACCTGATGGTCATAGCCGTCTTGCAGATACACCTGAGCTCTTGCCAAGTCACCACTGGCTTTCCACAGTGCCTTAGTCACCTCGACCAGATCTTTCTTGGTCTTAGTCATCAAGTTCTCGACTTGTTCTACCAAGTCTTTGGAGGGAGCACCCTCTGGAGGTTCTCTCGTTTGGCTCTCGTGTTTGTCCTGTGACTCTGAGTTAAGGATGAAGGCGTGGGATGAAGACACAGGGACGGCTCTGGAACTAGGACCAGGACGCTCTTCCTCGGGTGACGGAGAGGGACAAACAGCTTCCTGTAGGCCATTTTGGTTAAGCTCAGCTTGAGTTTCTGGTTCTCTATTGAGTGTTGCAGACGATGCTGAACTCTCTTGTGCATCTGATGGCTTGGCGATTGGTGCTTCAAATGGATCTTCGCCTTCTTCACTTTCATCCATCTGTGGAAAAACATTCAAGTCAGTGAAGTGAGTTTTGGAGATTTTTTTTAACAAAGCCAGCAGTCTCTGAGGTTTCTGAAAATGCCAGACAACTATCCATTTACAAATGTTTTTGGAGGATTAAGTTATAAAACGAATGGAGAGAAAAGTTGAAAACAAATGGGTCAATGAAATATAAGAAAGTGCATGAAGTGGACAACTAACATCTAGCTAGAAAAAACACTTTTAGAAAAGCTTTTAGAAATATATCCAAGTAGGTTTCATATGACTTTGAAAAACCTGCATTTTCTATTAAAGAAATGTTTTAGTTTTCTAGACTCTAAAGATGTCATGTGGAGAAAACTTCAGGTAAAAAAAAAAAAAAAAATATATATATATATATATATATATATATATATATTAGTGCTGTCAACGTTAACGCGTTAACGCATGCGATTAATTTTTGTCTGGTTTAACGTGTCAAAATATTTAACGCAATTAACGCAGCATCCGTATTTTCTGCCATCCGTTGGCTAGCTTTACATTATATGATCACGCTCTTATTCATTTAAATGCTTTTAAACATTTCAAGCACGGCAAGACAAAAGAGAATGCGCTGTCTGTGAATGCCCTTATGTGACACATACACACATACACACACACACACACACACACACACAATGCATAGACAGGGCGCCAGAATCCAGTTCTCTTAAGCGCTTGAACTAACAATAAACATCCCAAAGTGCCAGTTTTGTCGATTATCCTCATAAGAGCAATCTTAAATGATTTATATAAAGTCTAAAATGAACAAAAAGAGTTGTGAGAGAATGAGGCGAGATCCATAGACAGTATATAAACGGTGAGATCCGCGTGTCTGTCTACTCTTAAAGGGACAGCAGCCAATAAAGCTTCCTGTCAGTAAAGTTAAAGAACAAAGGGAACAGAGAAAATGACTCGCTGCTCTTGACTAAATAACTTTTGTAGCTTTAATAAGGATTAACTATTTAATTTATAGTTTATGCAGTGCAGACTGCATATAACTTTGATAACTTTATTAAATTTCTGTATATTTCCTAACTGTTAAGACAGGAAGGGCAGGAGTAAACATGACATTTATTATGGGTTTATGTTAGCATTGTTTTAAGTTTACTTAAATTAAAAACTGTTATATTTTTGAAGCCTAATAATAAATGTAAAAAAATTTTTAAAAAAATCAGTAGCTGTATTAATATCAGTAATACTGGCCTTCATTCATAAAAAGATGCCATTTAAACAAGTATTTAAAATATACTGTCTTTATGTTGTTTCTACATTAATTTGATTAACTGTGAAATTATTACATTAAAAAATATATTAAAAACGTACAAAAACATTCTTTTTTTATTGCGATTAATCACAGAAAAAATGTGTGATTAATCTAGTTAAAGTTTTTAATCGATTGACAGCACTAATATATATATATTCTTTTTCTAAATACACATCCTAATAATTGCGGTTAATAAATATATAACTTTTTTCATGAACCACAATATTCAAATGTTATACATTAATAGCATTTAAAAGATTATATATAAATATTAACACACATAAATTAAATTCCTAGATTACTGGAAAATCTTTCATCAGAGTTATATTAAATTTGAAATGCATTTGAACTGGGGACGCACGATAAATATCGGCATGATATTAATGCGCATCTCTTCAGTAAAGCTGTTTCTGTAATCAGCGGTAAATCTCTACACACCGGCTTTTCTGACGAGATGTGCATTCAATACCGTGCCGATATTTATCATGCATCCCTAATTTGAACTTTAAAACAAGTAGGTCCATTTGACCCAACAGTTATATCTAGTCAGGGTTGATGTTGTTCAGTCTTACCACATCTGAGTCCTCAAATTCTCTTGCAGCTTTTGCAAGAATCCCAAGTTTACTAGAGTCCGGCGTAGCGGTTTTGCCGGTACTTTGTCTTGTTTTATTGGGAGATGAATGTTCCTTTGATCCTAAATTTGAAAAAAAGTGGAGAGGGTTTATAAGCAGAACTTGTTAAATAAATAAAACCATGAATGGCATTACCATCTGGAACTTCTTGTCCATCACAACCTTCATCTAATCCAAGTCTTTTAGACATTTCAGGCTCTGGTGTTTCTTGTTCTTGGACCGGGACAGGAGACTCGTCCTCACTGTCGTGATTTGAGGCCTGCGGCGGCTCTCCTGGAGCATCTGTCACATCGGGAGGAGAACTGGCCCTCTCTGGAGAAGTCTGAGGGTCGGTCCTCACAGCTGGACACACGCTGTTCTCCGAGGCCATCTGGGTTTCTGATGAATCCGACACAATGACAGACTTCTGAAGAGAGTTTTGTAAGGTATCAGTCTCCGGTTCTGAGTTCTCTGTGACTTTCTTCTTACGCAAGGGGCTTTGCGTAAAACAAAGCGGTTTTCTTTTCGTGGGACTCTTCTTCATGAGTCTGTTCTGAAGGTGTTTTAGAAACCGATCCCTCATGGACTGCCAGCTGTGCTCAGTCACACGCCTTTTCTCCATTTCTTTCCAAACACGGTTGCCCTTGGCTTCATGTTGTCGTTTTTCCACGAACTTCAAGATGGCTGCGTCGTCTTCAGGCGAGTAACCCAAACGCCCATTGCTCTGATGACGGGCCGCCATCCTCGTCTGGACAGACGGTCCCACGCTAATCACGTAGTCGTCCAGATTCAGCTGCAGGTTTTGCTCTACACAATCTCTGATGTATTTTGTAGAGATGTACTTTTGTCCAGGGTTCGCCCTCACAGTAGTCGCATCGACGGAATCGATCAGCAAAATGGCTCCGGGCTCTTGATTGCGACACAAAGTGCCTCCTCCGTTAGTCACCAGAGGGTAAAGTTGTGTTTTAGTTGGGCCGGGTCTCACATAGAAGCGCATTGATTGTCCACTTGTGTCCAGGAATAAGACCGGAGAAATGTCAGAGACCTCCTCCTTTCCCTTCTTTGACATGGTGAAGGTTATCTGGGAGGAACAAGAGAAAGATGTTTCCATATCAAAGCTTTAGTTTGGTTTGAAATGATAAAACAATAGATGCAAAGCTCAAAATTAGGACTAACGTTATATGTTATTGTGAAGATTTCTGGTTGACATGTTGGTGGATCACATTCATAGTTAATGGATGAACTACACTATAAAAAAAGTCAAAGTACTTCTAGCATTTATTTGCAGATGCAGCTTGGTTTCACATTTTTATAGATAGATACTTGCAGTTTAATCTACTAAATCATTACATAATTCATTATTTTACTCGTTGTCTTTACTATCCGACTTTACGCTCATTTAAAAATATATACTATAATACTATAGTACTTTATAGTAAATATTACAGTTTTGAACCATAATATAGTAAAGTGTATTATAATGTATATGTTATATATTAACAACTCTTTGTTAATGAATGCTAAAGCATACTGTGGTATTCACTATAGTGAACTGATCAACTATAATACATACTGTAGTTTAATTTAGTTTTTACTACAGTAAACTGTAATGTATTGTAGTATAATATGCCCTATAGTTTTAGAAACCGTGGTAACGTTACAGTATTGGGTAAAGTCATTTGTTTATATTATTATAGTTGTTATATTACCACAACAAATGCTTAAAAAACACTACAGTATTTACTATAAATTGCTATAGTATTTTTATTTATTTTTTTCATGTGGGTAAAGAAATTGATTTTGAATAAAGTAAAATGTAATAAATATGACTATAATTTAGTGATCTCCCTCGCGAATCTACTAAATAACTATGAATTCAAAATTATTCTTAAAAATGCGTGTCACAGACTTTCCCTGCTAATCCGCTTTGAGGCAAACAACATCTATACTTACAAAGGACTGGTAAAAAGTCGCTATCTGTCGAGAAAACTAAATATTGATGAAAGGAAGTATAAACTACTTGCGTTTAGCAGCGCGTCTAAAGATCCTCTGAGCTGTGAGACATGTGAAAACAACATTTCAAAATAAGAGTCCCGACTGTAGAGTCTGCGGGAAAAGACGCCTGTATGAGAGAGCGCTCGCTGTGACTTTTATTTTACAAAAGAAGGATAAGGAAATGCTCTCTGTCTCAGCGCGGTAAAACCAGAAAAATGAAAGTAAAGGTGCAAAGCAAACAAAACTATTTTTATCAACCATAATTTGTATTATCCATTAGATTTTTTTTATTGTTGTAGTAAGTATTAGCCTCATTTATTTTATTTCTTTTTTAAACAAATTTCATTGACACAAAGGGAAAAATACAAATACACACATTTGTTTGAAACATAAGTAACTCAGTGTTAAATATTTTTTTTATTGAACTGTTGTGTAAAATTTATATATAACAACAAAGACTATAGAATATATAATTAAAACCAATCAATTTAGTGATGTTTTCATTAAATATTTAATTACTTGTACTACATCATGTAAATTATGTTAAAATGTCCATGCATTTATATACATTGGAAAAACGAGTTGCCAGCTAAATTTTTTTATTTGTGAATATAAATTAGGAGACGTGATGAGAATTCAACAATAGCAAGGCATTTTCAAGACTGTAGTCATAACATTAAGGATTTAAGTTGTATAGGTGTTTCCAGAAGAGTAACCTAGAGAAAAAAACTTTTACAAAGAGAACCTTATTGGTTGTATCGTCTATAAGGTCTGTCTCCCTTGGATTTAAATGATGACTTTGATCTTTCTTGTCTTCTTTGTTGTTTAACTCTTTATTGTTTGGTTAGAGTGGATGATACTGACTGATGAACGGCTTGTGGCATGATGCGTCGGCTCGTTCCCCACTTTCATTCATGCTGATGGTCTGAAGTAGATTTCTTTTCTTTTTTTTATTTTCTTTTTTGATGGATTATTTGTGTTAATGGGGTCATATGATCAAATGGACTTGGCCCAAATGTGGCCTCAAGCTGGCACTGCTGGGATCCTGTTGGCAATGGCATGTACCCTTTCAGCCAGAGCTGGGCCATGTGTGGCAATGATGGCACGGCATGGATCCGGCAAACAATATGAGGGCCGATTGTTGGTGGGAGGAGTGTGGACCAGCTCAGTCCAGTGACATGTGGCCCAAATCAGGGAGAGGAGGTTTGGCAAAAAATCGGCAGCTGTCAACAGGAAGTGGCTGCCAATAAAACCGGACGGCAGCTGTCACTAAAAACCTGAAATTGGAGAAAGCTGCCAGCAGCAGCAAGACAAATAAATAATTATATAAATGTATAATTATTTTGAATACTTATTTAAATAATTATAAAGGTCAGTATTGTATATTATTTGATTGAAAATGTTGATAAAATATAAACAAAGGCAAAAAGATAATTTGGCTAAACGTTAATTTCCATCTGAATGTTTATGTATGAATGCATGCGTGTACATCAATGTTTGTGTGTAATAATGAAAGTTATGCGCACACACACACACACACACATATTTATGAGAGAGGCACATACTAGGTGTATGTTGTATATTTATTATATAGGCTAAACACAGAAATGATCAAAAAGAGAGAGGTCTCATCTTTTTAAAAAATTATATTTTACAGTTACATTTGTAGTATTTCAAGAAACAACATACACACACACACACACACACACATATATATATATATATATATATATATATATATATATAACAATACAAAATGATGAGGGGAGATAATCTTGACATGTAAAGTGTTAAGGATTTGACATCACCCTAACTGTTCAGTGTAGCACAACTGCTTATCCCAGAATAGATTTAATCTATTCCAAAAGCAAGTGGTACACCTGCACATGCATTGTATTAGAGTAAACACACCTCAAAATAGCAAAACAAAAAGTTCTTAAAAGAAGAATCAATAAGTTAATGGATATCAGAAAATCTCCTGAATGATGTTACGAATTACAGTAACAAACGTTCATATTTAATGGTACGTTAAACATAATATTTGAAGTTAATAATGGTAGCCCCCAACATACTAACAGCAACAATTATACATGCTGTAACATTGTACACAAACTACCTTTCTACCACTAATTAGGTTGCATTTAACAATTAAACTAAAGTAGGCAAAGTTACACTGCCATTCACTAAGATAATTCAAATTAAACTTACAATGCAAAATTATTAATTACTCCGATCACCGATTTCTGAAATTACCACTAGATCAATCGACACCATTACTGAAGCATTTGGCTGCTGCTGTTGCAGTTATATGTGACTGGTTGTGTCCACGTTGGTCGATACTGATTGGCTGCCACCGAGTGGCAGGTCCCGCATACTTTCTGGCTGCCTGTAACTGCCTTCCGGCTGTCAATGGCAGCCACTTCCTGCGAGAAGGGTATAACTGCAGCCTGGAGATCTCTAAATAGGGGAGGGAACTCCAATATGGGGTGGGAACTCCAAAATAGGGTGTGGCTTCCTCCCATTGAGAGACAGGCGCATGACACACATGCACAATTTTCCCCCCAATCCACTTCAGTGAAAACTCTGCTCCAGTTTTTATTGGTTGTGTCAATAAAAATGGCACCTTTTTAGTTACACCCAGCATTACTACCCCCTCCTAGCCTGTGAATTGTGTGCGCCAGGACGGCCCCGTTGCTTGGAATAAAACCAAAGAGTAAATTCTTTCCCCTCCGCTGGGACGGCTCCTGAGTGGTTCCCGTTTACATCATGAAGCAGAGGTTCAAACTTGGGTCCAAACACCACTGGCCACAAGCTTGGGGCTCTGCTCTCATGGAGAACATTTATTTATATAGCATATTTTATTTTAGGTGAACTAGAAACAATGTTTAATTTATAAAGTTTTATTTTAAACTGTAAGTCAGTAACAATTGGCTTAAGCCACAGCCAATGGTGAAAGTCTTTGCGAAAGGAGACCCCGCCCCATTTTGGAGGTTCTGCCCAATTTTGGAGTTCACACCCCATTTTGAGATCTCCGGTCTGCAGTTATACACACTTGCTTCCTGCTGCCAGCTGCCGATCTTTTATCTGAACCCCTGCTGAAATGAGGCTGAGATCTTGCAGCATATTATCTGACCCATGATAAACAAGATAAATACAATATTCCATGATAATGCTTAAATGATCACATACATTTTGATGAAGTGTTGTATTGTTTTAAAATATTCTTTGAAATGGCAAGTCAAAACCGAATGAAACATTTTCATTTCAAAATTAAGCAAATTAGTCAACTACATTGCACTGCAGTTAATTATAATTTTATTAAATTGTATATTATTATATTATTATTCTCGGTACAAATAGTCTTAGAATCCTTACATGAAAAGAGAGAGAGAGAGAGATCATTTAACCATTATCATGTAATATTTATTTGGTTTACCATGACGGCGTTGAACACTACAGTTGTGTTCAGATCATGTGCTCACTGGACTGGACTCTCTCGAATATCGTCATCATAAACAGCGGAAACGAAGTTTAAGTTGTGGTGTAGTCCGCAAGATGCAGTGGAATCATCAGCCATTAATCACGAATGTTCGTTGCTCAATTCTATATTTTTAAATCCCGAATGGATTACCCATTTTGTTTCATGCAACTAAAATTACCTATTGAAGGATGCATGAATATGACACGTCATTCCCCCACCAAAAATATAATCTTCATTAATCATCATTGTGACTAAATTGTAACAATTCACATTGCTAATGTGCCTTCAAAAATCCAAAAGATTTACAAAGTAAGGTGTGTCTGTGTTGTATCTTTGTTTGTGCTTTATCTAAGATAAGAGTATGTATGTAAACAGGTAATTTACCACAGTTGTAAAGTGCTGGAAAATTTAAATGTTCTTGGAAGTGCGTGAAAGTGATTGAATTTTACTTTGGAAGGTTTAAGAAACCTGGTGTACTATTCTCTGAACAACAGGGGGCGACGAGGAGTAATCATCCTCTAAAACCATCTGGAATCACAAATGAGAAGTTATTGGCTGCATCCGAAACTTTAGGCGCTGACTCGCTGAGTATCAGGCAATGACTTGCATGCAGCGTTTTTTTCACAAAGTCGCCTCATAAGCTGATTTTGGACAGGCTTCTGAAGCAGAGTAATGGTATACAGCATGATTTACAATAAAATATAGAACATTTGGTGATTACTAAGTGGCTATTTCATATAAAACATAATTTTTTGTTTCCCGCTGGAGAGAACACCCTTGCTGCTATAACTTAAGGGGTCTGCTGTTCTGTCCCTCAGCGAGGGAGGAAAAGAAAAGTGCATGCTGTTTTTTTCCTGCTGGTGAGACCACCCTTGCTTCTATATCTACGGGGACCTGCTGTTCTATCACTCAGTGAGGGACGAACACCCCTCAAAAAGAAAAGGGCCTGCTGTTTTTTCCCGCTGGAGAGAACACCCTTTGCTATAACTACAGGGGCCTGCTGTTCTATCCCTCAGTGTTAAGTCCAGAGACAAAGTCTTTATTGATTTATATTTTATTTAATGTTTTGTCCTACTCAATCTGCCTGGCAGGTAGTTGATTGCTCCCAGCTGTAACTGCTTACCAATTAAGAGTGAGCCAGCATAAGGCCCCGTTTACAGGATGGGAAAACGCAGATATTTCCCTGCGTTTTGGCCTGCCATTTACACGGAAACGCCGTTTTTATCCCTGAAAACGATTATTTCTAAAAACTCCGGCCAAAGTGGAGATTTCTGAAAACGCCGGTTATGTGTTGCCGTGTCAACTGGGAGAAATGGGGTTTTAGGTTCTCAAACGTCACATTATGCGCCAGAAAATGCTTAACGTCATGTGAGCGCCCTATGTTTAGAGTTTGTTTGGGTAACGTTACTGTTTTATCATGGATGCTGTTAAGGTGGTACTCATTTTTACGTTTGTGCAAACGCTTTTGGTCTGTTTGCATTTGCAAACACAACTGCTGTATTATATCGAGGAGCAGAGGCCATGTCTGTGTTGTTTTGAAAGAAACAGGAAGTTGCTCGATTTTGAGGATTCTGATTGGCTTGCATGGCTTTATCCTTCTTCCTACACTGCCGCCCATAGGTTTGGCATAGTTATGATGGCGCTTGACGGCATATTTATGCGGGTTGATGTAAACGACAACTTTTTTGAAAACGATGTTGTGTGCACGATGTTATTTTTGAAAACGGAGGGGGGGGGGATATTCTTTCTCTAAATACCCGGCTGTGTGTAAATGTGGCATAAAAGCAGAACTCCAACTACCCAACTTGGAGAGGAAACGTTCCCCCAAGACCTTTGGCCAGAGTGTTGTCTTTGTCCTTCCCAGCCTGTTGCTTCAGTTACAATTGGAGATTGTAGAGCCGCTTAGTATTCTACTTTGGTATTGCAGTATTTTTGTTTATTTTTTCATTGTGATATTCTGCAACACTTTTGTCATTTTAGTTAAAGAGATTTATACTATTCTTCACCTTTTAGTTTGTTGCTTGATTTACAGCTGCTACTATTAAAATCCCTCTTAGCAGCATAAAAATCCCTCTTTAACGTTTGCATATTTGTGTTTTGCTCATTAGCTTTATTTGGAAGCTGTAGGGAGGTGGGTGTCATTTTTGTTTAACCTTGTTTGCTCCTGTTTTGGGGCCAGGAAGGCAGTTAGGGTGGAACTCTCTTATTTTCTTTTCTTTTCTTTTCTTTGTTAGTCTAGTTAGAGGTAAACTACTCCAGTTAGATTGTATTTTTGCTTATTATTTTGGCCTTATCCTCTCCTGAAGCTATTGCTTCCTTTTTGGTATTTGTTCCACAAGCTGTGCAATAAAATCTTTTTCTGGACAACTTGTTGTTTGTGGTGCTGTGGCAGTATTTATATTAACGCTCTTTAAAATATTTTTACTTCTATGTCCACATTTACCCTTAGACTTATGTGGGACATAACAATTTCTCTTAACTTAAATTTAGGTGTCGTAAATTTTCAGCAGCTTTGAACTTGTGTGGGTGAGGAAGTGTACACGTTATAATTTGAATAATTGAATTTGATTTGGTTAAGTTTACTTTGTCTCTGACAGTGGATGAGTTTGACAGGTGTAGAAAAAAATATCTAATTGTGATTGCAGAGTTTTTAAATATTCCTGTCAGCAAATAGGCAAAGAAACAATGCATCAAAGATGAGTTGTACCGGAAGCTTGTCCAAGCAAGTATTTTGCCAGTAGATTCTATCGTGGGTGGGGAAGCTGCATCGGAAGAGTCTATTTCTGTTCATAGTAATGGTGGCGATTCGAGTTCTGATCCTTTTATTGCGCTTCGTTTAAAAGAATTAGAGCTTGAGCTCAAGAAGCAGGTGCATGAAACTCAGCTGTTAAAGTTGAAAGCTCTGGAAATTGAGGCTGATCGAGATATTAAACTTTGAAAGTTGGATCTCAAAGCTCAGACTCTTCATAGTAGGCCGGTTTCATTGCCTAGGTCTAGTCCTCCCTCATCCAGTGTTTCTGCACCGGTCGGAACGTGAAGGTGAAGTGGATGCATACTTTGTTGCATTTGAGCATATTGCCACAATTGAACTGGCAAACGGATTTGTGGGCTCTTTTGGTGGAGAGCAATATTGCTGGCAAAGTTCAAGAGGCATGTGCGGCATTTCCAGTTGAGAGTTCATTAGATTATGATGCTGTTAAGTCCGCTGTGCTCCGTGCCTATGAATTAGTCCCTGAAGCATACAGGCAGAAGTTTAGGCTGTGTTCTAAGCTGCCTTACCAAACTTTTACTGAGTTTGCAAGAGTAAAGCGGGTACTGTTTTATAAGAGGTGCTTCGCAAGCAGGGTCACGGCTTTTGAAGAACTTCAGGAACTTTTGTTGCTGGAGGATGTCAAGAGTTGTGTTTCTGAGGGCGTCGTAGTTCATATAAATGGACAAAAAGTGAGTAAGCTTGCTGAGGCAGTTTTCTTTTTGTTTTGGTACAGTTTTGGCAGACGAGTATGTGCTTACACACAGACCTGTTTTTACTTTATATGTATATTAAAATTATATTTTTTCTAGATTAGTTGTACTGAAAGCTTGTCCAAGCAGGTATTTTGCCAATAGATTCGAATGTGGGTGGGGAAGCTGCGACGCAAGAGTCTATTTCTGTTCGTAGTAAAGGTGGCGATTCAAGTTCTGATCCTTTGATTGTGCTTCTTTTAAAAGAATTAGAGCTTGAGCTCAAGAAGCAGGAGCATGAAACTCAGCTGATAAAGTTGAAAGCTCTGGAAATGGAGGCGGATCGAGATATTAAGCTTCGAAAGTTGGATTTCGCAGGTCAGACTCTTCATAGTAGGCCAGTTCCATTGCCTAGGCCTCGTCGAAACAGATTTTGATGTGAGTAGGTACGTGAGATTAGTCCCTCCCTTTCATGAAGGTGAAGTGGATGCATACTTTGTTGCATTTGAGCGTATTGCCACAATTATACTGGCCAAAGGATTTGTGGGCTCTTTTGGTGTAGAGCAAAAAGAAAAGGGCCTGCTGTTTTTTCCTGTTGGAGAGAACACCCTTGCTGCTATAACTACAGGGGCCTGCTGTTCTATCCCTCAGCAAGGGATGAAAACCCCTCAAAAAGAAACAGGCCTACTGTTTTTTTTTTCTCACTGCAGAGAACACCCTTGCTGCTATGACTACAGGGGTCTGCTGTTCTATCCCTCCTTTTGAGGGGAGAATACCCCTCTGCTAGCCAATAGGCTACATTAAGAATACCTCAATAACATTATTTTCTCTTTTCCAGGAATGGAACAAGGATGGTTTTGGGGGTTCTTCTTCAGGCAGTAATACCTCTAATTATGTTTGGGGGGTTAATGTTTAAGCTCTTGTATGTTCCATTAATTTGGAAGCAAGAACCCCCTATTGTGCACTCGTGATTTTTCTAGAATAAAGAGTATTTTTTGTTGCTTATCAACTAACCTAGTTTATATTAGTATTTTTGTCATAGATTATGATTACAATTTTTTCATTTGATTTTTTTTTTCATTAAAATAAATTTATGTAGTAGATTGTGTTTAATAATAATAATAATAATAATAATAATAATAATAATAATTCATTACATTTATATAGCACTTTTCTAGGCACTCAAAGCGCTTTTACATAGTCCAAACATATCTCCTCATCCACCACCAGCGTGCAGCATCCACCTGGATGATGCGACGGCAGCCATAGTGCGCCAGAACGCCCACCACACACCAGCTTACTGGTGGAGAGGAGACAGAGTGATGAAGCCAATCAGCAGATATGGGTATTGTTAGGAGGCCATGATTGTCAGAGGCCAATGGGCGAATTTAGCCAGGATGCCGAGGTCACACCTCTACTCTTTTCGAAAGACATCCTGGGATTTTTAATGACCACAGAGAGTCAGGACCTCGGTTTAACGTCTCATTCGAAGGACGGAAACACAAAAGTTAACGGTGTTTAACACAAATGAGTGATGATCAGGTTAACACAGAGAAGTATAGAAATTCTACATTGATTATAAAAACTGGCAGCTGGATTACACAGCTCACTGCTGTCAGTATGTCTGGTATCAGATTGGATCGGTATCAACCAATACTCAGAATTTTCGGCATAGGATCAGATCGGTTCTGAAAACATATTTCCTCACATTGCCTAAAGTATTCTGGTTGTGGTTTGAAAAGTGAAAATGCACCAGTAAAATTTAAGTGACAATATTCTAAATGTCACCGACATTGGACTGTTCACTCGATCGCAGAGAATATAAATATCCCATGGCATTTTTGTATATTATCACTATATGATTTTTCTAATTTACATTAGATATTAAATAGCTCAGGGATAACCAACCCTGCTCCTGGCGATTGGCTGTCCTGCAAAGTTTAGCTCCAACCCTAATCAAACACACCTGCTTTTAATTTTTAAGTGATCCTGAAGACCTTAATTAGTTGCATCAGGTGTGTTTGATTAGGATTGGAGCTGAACTTTGCAGGACTGTCAATCCCCTGGAGGGTTGGTTACCCCTGATAAAGCTGATTGCAGTTGATAACAAATAACCTTTCACATATTTGTAATAATATGCATAATAAGTTCCTTTACCTTATTTCTTTCCAGATAATGTAGTTCTGACAAAGCAACACCTAACATTATGACTTGCATTTTATGCAATTTATGCACTTCATTACTTTTTCATTCATGGTATTCATTTAGTAGTTGTTGATTACACTTGTATATCTTTTCTTTATACAACTAATTTTATTACTCTTGTGTCTTCCTTGTGTAAATGATACAGAAAGAGGCTCTACAAGATAGGTTTCCACCAATCTTTCTTATGTAATGTACTCATAACCACACCTTAAGTGACACGTGATCCAAAAATTATAACGTCACAGTGACATGTAACCATCACTGCACTATTTTACCTCCCTAAGGTAGTGAAAGAAATTTAACTACAATATTAGCATTTATCCAGATGACAGTCTTGTTCAGGACATGTTGTTTTGATTCAGTTGTTTGTAGCTTGTGGAGTTTCCACTGTCAAATACTGTACAACAAAGAGAAAGATAAAATACACTAAAACCTGCTTTAATACAAGACAATATATGAAATCATTGACTGAATTACTTACTATAGTTTCTTCAGTTTACAGTGTGGATCCTTCAGTAGAGCAGAGAGCAGCTTCACTCCTGAGTCTCCTGGTTTATTACCTCTCAGATCCAGTTCTGTCAGGTGTGAGGAGTTTGATCTCAGAGCTGAAATCAGAGCAGCACAGCCTTCCTCCCCAATATTGCAGCTCCTCAGCCTGCAGAGAGTGAAGAACATGAATGATCTCTGAGACTGTGTATAAGATTTAGAGTAAGAGTGTGTTTGTGTGTGTTCGTATGAGCACTATTTTTTTCTACACACCAGGATCGGTGCTATAGATTTTAATTTGCCAGCAGCTAAAACATTATTTTAAATGCAGTTTACCCACATGATTCCTGACTGTGATGCTGAACTAGTTTATAGTATATAAATATATATAATAGTATATAAGTGATCATTTTAAAATAAGAGTAACATTATAGTGTAACTATGACATATATTTTACTTGCGCAACCTTAAAGTTCACATAATTTGGATCAAGTTCAATTTTTATTGTAGCTCTGTTTAATTTGACACCAATTTTCAAGTGATCATTAAATTTAGAATGTGTTTCTAATTAGTAACTAGTCACAAATATTGGTTAAAATTAAATGAGAAATTTGATTATTCTGGACATCCTATCAATTTGTAAAATGTATGAGTCTTGGTTCTGATCTCATTTCCTTCCAGCTATTTTCTTTATTACAAATTGGTGTGTCTTACCATATTATTTTAATGTATTATCTTAATTATAAACACACTGTTTGTAGTGCAAACAGTTTTACCATTTACTGCACTTTGTAATTATTCTCATTATTTGGCTATAGTGACTAATGAACTACAAGTCTCAACCATAGACTTACTTTTGCTCAAAGAATAAGGTGGATACTTTCAGTTATTCATTCATCAGTGACCCATTGTAATATTTGAGTCTCACACCGACCAGAGGTCGTGGATCTCACAATCACAAACTCTCCAATCTGAACTTAGTCAGAGGAGCAAGGTTAACTTGTATCTTTAAATTGTTTGCCTACTGCTTGCTCAGAATAAAAAGGGTAGTTTGTTAGTCACTTCAGCAAAACTTTCTAAGTCAGTGATGGACGGAAATCAAAAGGTCTCTGATGATGTTCCTGCTGCTCCATTCATCCATGAGCCTTTAGTCTGTTCTGTCCTGGACACAGATTTGAGGAAATATCAGCCTCCACATGATCTACTAGTCATGATGAGTCCAGGAGAGATCAGAGTAAATCAAATATAATATTTTATTTGTCAAGTAAGAATTTATCATGCTAACTACATAATTAGACAATAAGAATCCAGTTCAGAGATAATAAATAAATAACATCAGTTGCTCAAAGATGAATCTAAGAGAGCTGCACACCTGTCAGCAGAAAAAAAATAGCATTTATGAATGTTGTTCCTCTAATATAAATACTCCTCAAACAGATTAAAATGTTCTAGACTTGGTGTTATTGAGTACATGTAAATCTGGAGAAAGATGGTAAATCTGTCATTTATGTAATTATTTGTCTGTATATTTAATTTCATGTATTACAATAACACTGTAAAGTGGCTAAAGAACTGTAAAAATATAGTAAACTTCAGGCAAATGTGCTGCCAGTATTTTACTCTTAATGTACAGGACAATGTTCATTACACTGTAATTATATTTCAAAATAAATAAATAAATAAAAATATGTAGTACTTTTATGTGAAGCTACGGCCAATTAATTGCTGCAAATGTATATAATTTTGGCTCACACTTATGTAGTTTGTTGTTCAATGGTCTATAAGTGTATATAGACACATACAGTCGTGGCCAAAAGTTTTGAGAATTACATAAATATTGGAAATGGGAAAAGTTGCTGCTTAAGGTTTTATAATAGCAATTTGCATATACTCCAGAATGTTATGAAGAGTGATCAGATGAATTGCATAGTCCTTCTTTGCCATGAAAATTAACTTAATCCCAAAAAAACCTTTCCACTGCATTTCATTGCTGTCACTAAAGGACCTGCTGAGATCATTTCAGTAATCGTCTTGTTAACTCAGGTGAGAATGTTGACGAGCACAAGGCTGGAGATCATTATGTCAGGCTGATTGGGTTAGAATGGCGGACTTGACATGTTAAAAGGAGGGTGATGCTTGAAATCATTGTTCTTCCATTGTTAACCATGGTGACCTGCAAAGAAACGCATTGCGTTGCATAAAAATGGCTTCACAGGCAAGGATATTGTGGCTACTAAGATTGCACCTAAATCAACAATTTATAGGATCATCAAGAACTTCAAGGAAAGAGGTTCAATTCTTGTAAAGAAGGCTTCAGGGCATCCAAGAAAGTGCCAGGATCATCTCCTAAAGAGGATTCAGCTGCGGGATCGGAGTGCCACCAGTGCAGAGCTTGCTCAGGAATGGCAGCAGGCAGGTGTGAGCGCATCTGCACGCACAGTGAGGCGAAGACTTTTGGAAGATGGCCTGGTGTCAAGAAGGGCAGCAAAGAAGCCACTTCTCTCCAAAAAAAACATCAGGGACAGATTGATCTTCTGCAGAAAGTATAGTGAATGGACTGCTGAGGACTGGGGCAAAGTCATATTCTCAGATGAAGCCCCGATTGTTTGGGGCATCTGGAAAAAGGCTTGTCGGGAGAAGAAAAGGTGAGCGCTACCATCAGTCCTGTGTCATGCCAACAGTAAAGCATCCTGACACCATTCATGTGTGGGGTTGCTTCTCATCCAAGGGAGTGGGCTCACTCACAATTCTGCCCAAAAACACAGCCATGAATAAAGAATGGTACCAAAACACCCTCCAACAGCAACTTCTTCCAACAATCCAACAACAGTTTGGTGAAGAACAATGCATTTTCCAGCACGATGGAGCACCGTGCCATAAGGCAAAAGTGATAACTAAGTGGCTCGGGGACCAGAATGTTTAAATTTTGGGTCCATGGCCTGGAAACTCCCCAGATCTTAATCCCATTGAGAACTTTTGGTCAATCCTCAAAAGGCGGGTGGACAAACAAAAACCCACTAATTCTGACAAACTCCAAGAAGTGATTATGAAAGAATGGGTTGCTATCAGTCAGGATTTGGCCCAGAAGTTGATTGAGAGCATGCCCAGTCGAATTGCAGAGGTCCTGAAAAAGAAGGGCCAACACTGCAAATACTGACTCTTTGCGTAATTGTCGATAAAAGCCTTTGAAACATATGAAGTGTTTGTAATTATATTTCAGTACATCACAGAAACAACTGAAATAAAGATCTAAAAGCAGTTTAGCAGCAAACTTTTTGAAAACTAATATTTATGTAATTCTCAAAACTTTTGGCCACGACTGTACATTTGTTTTGGGCACATTCAGTACAATCATTGTATTTGACCATTTACATTGCTTTTTTCATACAATGCTTTCCATTGTGTGAAAAAAAAAAAACATTTCTCAAAATATTTTTTTTATTTTCCACAAATAAAGTCAATGTTTTGAAATGCCATGAAGAAAAGTAAAGTGATGACAAAATTTTCATTTTTGGGTAAACTATCAAGGGATTGTACATTAAAATTTTTTGTTTGGCAGTATTGTCACACTGTTTGTTGTGTTCAATAATATAATAACACTCACTCTAGTTTCTTCAGTTTACAGTGTGGATCCTCCAGTAGAGCAGAGAGCAGCTTCACCCCTGAGTCATCTGGTTTATTACAGCTCAGATCCAGTTCTGTCAGGTGTGAGGGGTTTGATCTCAAAGCTGAAATCAGTGCAGCACAGCCTTCCTCTCCAATACTGCAGTAACACAGCCTGCAGAGAGTGAAGAAATTGAATGATCTCTGAGACTGAGTTTCTGTTTTAGTGTGAGAGTCATTGTGTGTGTGTTTGTATGAGCTCTACTTTTTCTATAAACCAGGATTGCTGCTATAGAGATTTTAACTTGCCAGCACAAGCACAAGCTAAGAAACTAATAGAAATGCACTCTACTCACACGATCCCCGATACTGAACTAGTTTATCATTTTCATTTTTCAAACCTTTTGTAGTACATGCAATAATGTTAAAATATTAAGAGTAACATAATTAACATTATTAACGCTCTGGTGTTTAAGATGGTGTGGAGATTTAGATGGCAGGTATATTTGGAAAATTGTCATTACTTATTTTTTCTCACACTGAAATAGAGAAAGTAGCATTTCTGAATGTTGTTCCCTCTTATATAAATACTCTTCAAACAGATTAAAATATTATAGTCTTCGTGTCACTGAGTTCATGTAAATCTGTTATTCATGAATTGGAGAAAGATTTGCCAATTTGTATTTTTGTAATTATTTATCTGTATTTTTTGTTTTGGATTATACTTATGTACTTTTATTTTTAATAGTATATAAGTGTATTTACAAACATACATTAAAACTGATATATCATTATAATAATTTAATTTGATAACTTACATTTTGTGACTGGTGTGTGGTAGTTTACAATGGGGCTAGTCCCAGCCTCAGAAATGTCTGATGCATATGGGACACAAAAGTGGAAACACTTCAGGAATGTCGAAGTCATTATCGGAGTGGTTGAATTCTACAGGATTTCCGGGAGACGCGTGTGTCGTGTTCTTTAACGTTCCGCCTGGAAACAAAACCCCTCACGAAAGAAAAAAGCCATTGTGTTTACAATTGTGACGACCAGCGCTTATCAGGTTCAACTAAATGCTGGATTTTCAAAAGTATGTGAAATATTTAAAGTTCACAGCATAGAATCTTTAAAATACGTCCAAGAGTTTTACACACTTGATTGTTATTGTGGCGACATTTCCATGCCATGAAACATGATGATGAATGAAACAAACTGTGATTAATTGTTGGACATGTTGGTCAAATTGGGCCTTGGCCAATGAAAGCTGCTATGGATTCAAGACCTTCAGCTTTCAGCTTGTATTCGTTCAGTCAACTTTTGTGCTGAAAACTTTAATGACAGCTTTATCTAGTCGACACTGGCACATGATCATGGTATAAGTGTGTTAATCATAGATGCTGTGCATTCAAGTCAAACAGCCACTTTACCTGAATTCTATTAATAATTTTACATAAAGCAGTTTAACCTGTTAACCAGTTATAGAGATGGTAATCATATAAATGTGCCATAAAGTCAATAATCACACTCTATTCATATAGATGGCGTTCACATTGATAGCCAGGATTACACAGTAATGGCAAGCTGATTTGCACTCAAACAGATGGTAATCATGCAGATACAGGCACATTCACTACTAATGACAGAACCTGCTTTACTGACGGCAAATAACAATCACATGCAATTTATCATACAGCTTTAATTATTACATTTAAAAACAAACTGTGATTCAATTAAAGTTCTGTTGTTAATTGTAACCTTTTACCTTTTAGTAAAGTGTAAAAGGGCTCTCAGTAGTTTAAAAACATAAGCTGAGGCAGATTTATGTTACTAAGAAAATGTATTTATTATGATTGAATTTATAAAAAAAGAGAAATTTAAAAAAAAGTAAAAAAAAAAAATATATATATATATATATATATATATATATATATATATATATATATATATATGGGTTTAGGTTTCCCCCTGCTGAACCAAAAATGTTGAGTTTTGAACAAATAATTCAAAATGACAGTACAGTTCTGTAGCTGTAAAACTGCTGCTTGTGCTCGTTTTGAAATGGTAAGATATGTGCTTGATTTATTCCTTAATTTTTTACAGGTCCCATCAAGAAGATACCATGGAGCAAACTGGAAATACATGCTGATCAAATTCATTCAGAAACGGAAACTGTGTGAGGTGAGTAGTATTATCATACATGTCTCGTCACTTTGATGATTTATGGCCTGATTTATGAGTCCTGTCAGCGTTGATTGACAGGTTGTCATATAGCCATAAATCAGCTCATAAATCTGACCGGGTACACATTTGACATATGACCTGTCTGTCAAAGGAAATTACTGTAACCCCCTTAAATGAACTGCTGGAACTTTTTAAATAACATTATTGCGGAGTGTTATTTTCTGTACTAAGTGTGTTTTGTTTTAGTCGCAAGTGTGCATAGATGTGGTTTTATGATTAGATTTCTTCTTCTAATTTTGGTTGTGGGGGTTGTATGTTGTGAATATAAAAAAAAAATAAAAAATAGGGTTAGAAATGACTGCAAAACGTTGTCGGTAGTCATGTGATGGTGAACAAAATCCACCGTTAAGATGCAATAGGTATGATAATTTCCAATATCAACAAAACACTACAGAAAAGTGGCGTCAGCTCATACAGACTGTTGATGAGATGAAAAAACACAAGTCTGGCGTCAGCTCATACAGACTGTTGATGAGATGAAAAAACACAAGTCTGCTAAATTATTAAAATTAACAAACGAAGTGCGATCAAGGTCAGAACCTCCTCAAGAACCAGCATTTGATTTTGAACAATTGTTAAATTCTCAACGGTTAGGTGATGTGTCAGAACCACGTTTTTACCCAATTTGTTTTTATTTTGAAAAATGTATACATTTTCAACAGACAGGTGAGAGACAGGTGTAGGTCTCACTACATGCTTGACCTGACTGACCCCTGCATGGGTCATACACATAGTGAAATAGAATCACTTCTAAGACAGGGTGGTGATGTGGCTGGATACACAGTAGTACCACGAGCTCGATTCAATGGCTTGGAAAACCAGAGGCTTATAAATCTAGGGGGAAATATCTAGCAGACTACACAGTGTTTTTACATTACATGTTTTCTGAAATAGTGGCATTTTCCAGATTATTAGGATGTTTTTTTTCATGGCTGTGAACGTTGTTATAACCCCAACCATTTAAATGTGGACAAGACTGAACCGAGCCCAGCGCGTAGATCAATAATGAAATTGGTCTTAAACTCGCTCTGGCGGCGGTTCTGCCATCGTGAGGGGCTGCCTACAAATTGAATTTTTGGCCAATTTGCACTACACATTTTTACCGATGAGCGCAACAACAGACATTTCTCATTTGTGTCAGACACTACTGCAATTGTTCAGTGGTCTTATGCAGATGGAAAAGCTCCCCAGACTCGTGACGTCAATGTCTTTTTACAATGAGGAGCTTTTACAATGGCCCATGCGCATTTAGAAATCTATGAGTATATGGATAGGCTGGGTGATAGGTTGCTTTATTGTGATACTGACAGTGTTGTTTATACATCAAGAAAAGGATAATATGAACCACCACTAGGTCCATATCTCTGTGATCTTACTGATGAAGTCAGACTCAATGACAATATAACCCTAACCACTTCCGGACCCAAAAGTTATTGTTTTGTCACAGCCAAGGGTAAGGTGTGTATGAAAGTGAAAGGCATAATGCTTAACGCTTTAAACTCGAAAGCAATCACATTCCATTCAATGACTGGGATTGTAAAACATTATGTAAAGGAGCGGGAAAATAGTCATCATATTCTTGCACACAACGACACTATTGTGAGGAATAGCAACCTTTTGTTACGTTCTACAAAGTGATTTTATTCTGTATACATATTTTGTATGTCTTCCCAACCACTAGGTGGCAGTAGTGGTTGTTTCCCCCCCATGCCTTATTTCTGTGCAGGTAAAGCCAGGTGAAGGTGATCTCCTGGACTGAAGGATGCTCTTTTGGGGAGTGGTCTTGTCAAGAAAGTTTAAAAGCCTCATTGTGCTCGAGGGAAGACGAGTGCGTGTTTCTTTGTTGTTATGGGGATTTGTCTAATAGTTGGTTGTTTCTAAGCTTTGCTGCTGTTCAGTTGTGACCAAGTGTTAAAACCTTTCTAGTTAATTCTTTGCCTTGCTGTTAACTTCTAAATATTGCTACATTGATATAGATACTTGTTTCTTTCTGTATTTATTCTGAAACCAATTGTGGAAACGTATTCTCTGTTTTCAATGTATATATTATAACATACCTAAACGGGATGCTCTAGGGCAGGGATAGGCAACTTCGGTCCTGGAGGGCCACTGTCCTGCAGAGTTTAGTTCCAACCCTAATTAAACACACCTGAACAAGGCAATCAGTGTTTTCGGGATTACTAGATAGATACAGGCAGGTGAGTTTTTATGAGGACTGAAGCTTTTCCACCGGAAAAAAGAATGAATGAAAAGTAGTATATTTGAATTCTGGCGCTCTCTCATGACGGTCTGTGACGCGCTCTGACACACCTGTCAGCTGATGGAGGCGGAACTTATAGCAATCGCCTTTTTCTTTGTTTGTTTTATTTTTCAACAGTTTTTATATATGTGAGTGTGTTTTATGTTTAATGTGAATGTATCTGCATGATTACCATCTGTTTGAGTGCAAATTAGCTCGCTATTACTGTATGATCACGGCTATCAAAGTAAACGTGTCTATATGAATAGAGAGTGTGGATTATTTACTTTATGGCACATTTGTGTTATTACCATCTGTATAAGTGGCCATCAGCACATCAGTATTTATTTACATCGTAATTCATTGTAAATGCTGCATTTCTAGCAATCTCAGGATTTTCTATAATTGGCATACAAAGTTTAATCTTTTTTTATTATTATTATTTTTCTTACTCAAATTATTCTTATTTTATTTTTCTAGTGCTCAATTAAATCACTTGATGTCTAAGTTTCTGTCTAGTGTTTTATAATTGAAAAAAAAACTATGCAGTGGTATGTTTAATGACTAAATAGTTTGTAGAAGCCTTCAATACAGTTGGTATTTTTTTATATATATTTGGGGGGTGTAGACATAGTCTCATAAAAATATCTTCAGTGTCTATAACTTTAAATATTTTTGAGCATTATCAAATCTGGTTGATGAAAAGTAAAGCCCAAAGGGTCTTCTTTCCAAAGACACCAAAATTATGTTTATAACACACTGAATTACGAAACTGTTACAATTATAAGTTGGGTAGAGCACTTTCAGCTGTGAGTCCCATAATGGGGGGTCAGGTTAACAGGTTAAAGCAAAACTCTTATTTTAGATTCATCAACTGAAGAACAACAGATTGCAGCACTTCCCTTCTGGGTTAAAGATGTTGGAAAGCTACACAGGTGCAACTGAAGTAACTGACCTTCTGTCCAGGCTTGGGCAGGAATTTGAAGAAAGGTTTGGTGATTTTGAAAAACTTGAGCCATATGTGGTTTTCAGTGCAAATCCTTTTATGGATCTTGTCGTTGATAACATTTCAAAGCAGATCGCTGAACAGATCGTATTATTGTCTACAAAATCGACATCGAAGGCCACTACTGTGAGAAGTAACAACTTGGTCTTCACTGAGGAACAAATATCCGTTTTTGCATCGAATGGTTTACATGGTTTTCTTTTAAACATTCGCAGCCTATTGCCAAAGATCACGGAGGTACGTGAGCTGGCCAGGAAAATCAAGGCAAGTATACTATGTTTATTCAGAAACATGGTTAGATTCATATATTACGGACTCCAAAGTTGAAATTGAAAAGTTTGTTATCGTTCGCAAAGACCAGAACAGACAAGGGGGTGGGGTTTGCATATTTGTGAGGTCTGCTATTGATTTCAATATAAGATAGGACCTGGTCAATGTTAACCTTGAAGCTGTGTGGATTGATATTTTGCTTCCAAAAAGCAAACCAATTTTGAGTGGTGTTGTTTATAGACCTCCAAATCAAAATGACTTCATCCAAAAATTGGAATGCGTTTGTGAAGGCTGTCATGATTTTTTTCAACCAGGAAGTCATTTTAACGGCAGATAATAATATTGATGTTTTGAATACAGAAGGTCTACTATACAATAGCTTTTGTGATTTTCTGAAAATGCATGGTCTAACCCAATTAATTAGTGTTCCAACCAGAATAATTGAGCATAGCCAAACTGCTATTGACCACATTATTGTATCTGAAACAAGTAAAATCCTACAAAGTGGTGTCATTGTGTATAGTGACCAATTTTTAACCAACTGTACCAGGAAAATCAAGAGGGCTCAGAGTAAATGTCATAAATCTGTGAAGAGCAGAAGTTTAAAAGGGTATAATGTTAATAATTTTCAGGACATACTTAATATTATCAACTGGATGGAAATTACCAACATATGTGATGTTGATACAGCATGGGATTGTTTTCAATCTATTTTCTTGAAAATACTTGACAAGATAGCTCCATTAAAAGAGATCAGGATTAAACAAAGATCACAGCTTTGGATAAATAATGATATTTTGGACACCATTTACTTGAGGGATAAAATCTTAAAGAATATAAAATTCTTAGAAATAAGGTTCAGCAAATGGTGGATGAGGTGAAAAAGGATTTTTTTATGTCTCAAATTGAGGAGCATAAAAAGGATCCCAAGAAATTATGGTCAACTCTTAGGCCTTTGGGGATAAAATAGAACCCTAAGCAAAAAAAAGGTAAAATAGACCTAGATATTAATGGGTCCATATTGTATGATAAAAAAAGTGGTGGCAGATACTTTTAATAGTTTCTTCACACAAGTAAGTAATCTGGTGCAGAAGCTTCCATCTACGTCAGGTTTTTTTAGTGACCCACAGAGGGTGCATAAGTTCTATGAAGAAAAGGGAGTTCAGCCAAACACTTTTTATTTCAAACAAGTAACAGAGGAGCTGGTACTAAAAAAACTCAAAGGCATAAATCTTTCCAAGGCTACTGGGTTTGACAACACCCCTGCCAGATTTCCTAAGGATGCTGCTGAAATAATCACTCCTGTCACAATTTAATTAATTTATCTATTGAAAAAAAAATCCACAGTAAATTTAAGGTGGCAAGAGTGATACCTTTATTTAAAAAGGGGCCCACATCTGATCCTGGAAATTTTCGCCTTGTATCTATCTTGTGTTCAATATCAAAAATTGTGGAAAGGATCTGTGATGAGTGGGGCGGGGCCGAGGGACGTGGGAGCGAGGCCGGTGGAGTGATTGGAGATGAGCTACACCTGTTCGACCCGCCGGTCTCGAGGCCCACGGAGGAGATGGAAGGATATAAAACTGGAGCGACGACAGTGAAGGACGAAAGAGGACCAGGCCTGGGCTTTATTTTAGGTTTTGGTTTTATTTTGTAATTAAAGTTTCATTTTGATTGTCCGCCGGTTCCTGCCTCCTTCTTACCGAAGATTATGGAGATTTAACTCATTACAGGATCATTTATTTCATTTCGTTGCCTTGTACCTTACATGTGCAGTGACAATAAAGTTGAATCTAATCTAATCTAATTTATGAGCAAATCGACAGTTATTTAGCAGAACATAACCTTTAAGTTTACTTCCAAGGTCATACCTGGTGGGCAGAGAGCAGGTGGTAGATGTCCTTGTCCTCACCACTTAAATTAACTTGCGGAGTTCCCCAGGGGAGTATTTTGGGTCCTCTCTTTTTTTTAATATATGTTAATGATATGACGTCAGCTATAAACAGAGTGTGTGTTCACTGCTCTGTGTGTGTGCACTTTGGATGGGTTAAATGCAGAGCACAAATTCTGAGTATGGGTCACCATACTTGGCTGAATATCACGTAACTTCACATGTATGCTAATTACTCTTTAATTTTCTAGAACATAATCAGAGAAATTGTCTACATAAAAGTCAAGTTCAAAGTAAATCTTGTTCATAAGCATCCGGCTTGTCGAAGAAGTACTTCAAAACATTTTCGGTGTAACGCCCACGGTTAAGCTCGTTTGCGATAATCTTTGCGGCGTCCATCTTCATTGAATTTTGATATCAGCTAGAGCCGGCCAGAGCGCTGCATAATAAGTAGCCAAGCTTCCCTTGGAGGGCGGGGGCAATAATAAAAGAAACAAAAGCCGGCTTATCAAGTATGGAAATACACACAGACAATGACACGACCCTACTGTGTGCTAGAATCTCTGAAAATCAAGCCGATTTCAACCTCAAAATGGATGCTTTTAAATAGACCAATACTGCTATCTCAAATATGGAGAGGCTTCTTCGTGATCTCAACAAATAGATTCTGCAAAAAAAATGTAAATCACAAATTTAAAAAAAATGCTTCTTTCTCATTTTGCTCGAAAATTGTGCTGCCGACTTGTGTCACTGGTTTCTGTGACAGGTAACATATATATATATATATATATATATATATATATATATATATATATATATATATATTTTTTTTTTTTGGATGGATGCTTGAGAGTTTAAAGGGTCTTGAACTGAGGGTGAGAGGGCAGCAAACAAAACAACTTCTACAGAAAACACATCTGAGTTTTTACTTTTTACTCCAGACCTTATAGTTACTGCGATGTGTTGACACTCACTGTAGTTTCTCCAGTTTACAGTGTGGATCCTCTAGTAGAGCAGAGAGCAGCTTCACTCCTGAGTCTCCTGGTGTATTATCACTCAGATTTAGTTCTGTCAGGTGTGAGGGGTTTGATCTTAGAGCTGAAATCAGAGCAGCACAGCCTTTCTGTGTAATACGACAGTAGGAGAGACTGCAGAGAATATACAGACAATTAAAAATGAGTTATTAGAGCTTGACTCATGTGTCCAATATAATTGCTGAAAAACACAGATGTAATACATATTGTAAATATAAATTATTAAACCGGACACACACACACACATGCACACACACACACACACACACACATATATATATATATATATATATATATATATATATATATATATATATATATATATATATATATATATATATATATACATATATATATATATATATATATACATATATATATATATATATATATATACATATATATATATATATATATATTTATCGATTTTCCATTTTATTTTTCAGGATACAAAAAGGTTCATATTTGATCTCCACATGTAGGTGGACATGAAACACATCTTTCTGCTGATTGTTCAACCAAAGATCAACTTGTGATGTACAAACAGTTGTTGATAAAGTTTACAAGTTAGTCAAGATTATAATTAATGTCAAACTAGAGTCTCGCTTGATGCAAAAATGAGTCCATATTTGTGGGAAGTTGTGTAAACTTTCAGTGTTGTATAGTTTCTTTTTTTTTGCAACATTCATCAGATGATTTGTTGTCTTATTGACCAGACAATAGTTTGCTAATTTAAAAAAGCACTGAAGGATGTCAAATTAAACATGGTTAATGTTACTGAAGATGTATATCTGTGCACAAAGAAAGTGTCATGAACAATGGTAGATGAAGTACAGCAAGTCTGCACGCGTGTTAAATTCATTCGCGAAACTACCGCGAGGTGGCGCAAAGGGACGGATTGCAAACTGAATGTAATTGTAAAATGTTGGTTTGTTAATGGAGATGAAAAGAAGACATGAAACAACAATAACATTATAATATAACATTGTAACATCCTTAAAAACCATTAGACACCCCAATTATAAGTTATTTCATTATCAGGAGAAAATTTAAGTGATCGAGAGGGCGCCTCCCTGTCATGCATGCACATTAATAATTTTCGCACAAACACTTGAATATGAATAATAATTTACATTTTGCATATGCATTACAAAGTAAATAATTTTTTTACATACAATTTTCCCAAATAAAACCAAACAAGATTTGTAATAAGGATAAAATATGTAGAGAAATTAAATGCTGCACGTGCACTCAGCATCATGCGTGCAAATCTTGAACTCTGATAGTTTAAGGAATATTATACACACCTACATTTAAATACGGCTGCATTTAAAAAAAAAAAAAATCTATATTTTTATTTTTTAAGTTTATGAAAACAAGTAAAGAAAACTCCCTTTAAAATCACTGAAATTGTCAATAAATGAAGCTCTTATTTACATTGTGTGCATTTTGTTGATTATAATGAGACAACTGGAGTTTAAACCTGAGGACGTTTTATTAATCAGTTCATTCTTTAGAGTTTCAATGATTTAGCTAAATCGTGCAGGTTTAATTTATTCGTTTCTTGTTTTAATTAGGCCTAAATAATGGAAGCGAAATTATACAATGCCTCACATTTTACTATATGGAGTCAAGATATATTTTTGTTGTTGATATGGACTACGTTGACAAGAGTGATTTAGTAATGTTCACTGTGAAGCTCACACTGCAATGTACCTGAGAGAAAACAGATCTGACCACCTGATCTTCACCAGGAAGGAAAAAGTGTTTCAAAGTTTGTTGTTTTGCAGAACATCACAGTTATATATGACATGAGAATAAGGCTTGATGTTAGGAATAACATTTTAAGGAAAATATAATTATGATAATGATTTATCTTCTTTTCAATCCTTGTCTGTGGTTGAATATCTCAGTGACTGAATAAAAATACTGGGGGCCCTATCATACACCTGGCGCAATGAGACGCAAGGCGCAAGTGTGTTTGCTAGTTTCAGTCCGGCGCTGTTCGCATTTTCCCATCCAGCGCCACGTCGTTTAATTAGCAAATGCATTTGCGCCCATTTGTGCGCCCATAGGTGTGCTGGTCTAAAAAAAGAGGTGTGTTCAGGCGCATTGCTATTTTAAGGAGCTGAAAATCTGGAGCAACTCAAACCTGGTCTAAAGTCTAATGTCAATGGCGCAATTTTTTTTTGTTATTTAAAGAGCCCGTTGGTAGAAAATGCGCCTCTGGGCGGGTCCACAGTGCGCGTTGACTTTTCTTATTACACATAGGGATGCGCATCACACAAACATGCCAAATTTTACAAACAAAAGGATAACAGTGTAAAAGTATATTATTGTGTAGGCTACATAAATATAAAAATGTAATGAGGATAGTCATTGCATGTATTCGAATTAGGCAACCTATTTGCAATTCAGCCTATTACTACTTAGAATGATGAATGAAATTGGCTAATTAATTGAACAATCATGACAATACACACACATATATATTAACTGACTCATCGTGCTTTGGTGGATTCCTGCTTGTCCCGTAGATGATCTGCTCGGCGGCTTTAATTTCAAAATGTAAATAGTGATCCGTCATGGCGCGAGCACATCTCGCTCTTAAAGGGAATTGGAGATGACACTCTGATTGGTTTATTGAACGTTATGCCCATTTACTTATTTTCAGTATGCTTATGAAGAAACATTCATATCTGTCTACTTGGCTAGTTAATCCAAACAATATAAAAATGTATACTGTTGATAAACAATATAAAAACAGACATCACATAGGGCTAAATGCGTAGTATTTTAATAAAGCTGTCAACCTTACGGCAGCTGGGAATTTGAACGTGCATGAGTTATTTAATCTGTGTTATTTTAATGTTTGGACCTAAAACATGAGACACTGGGGGGAAAAATTATGGCAGCACCATAAATGAAAATATTTTTCCTCGAGTGGCTTTGACTAAAAATATTTTACTTTTTCGTCAGTTTTACTAAGAATACTTTGTCTAATAATTTAATTTAATTGGATTATTGTACTTATGAATTGTTAGGTTGAAATTGAATTACTTTAATTTATTCCAACAAACCTGAATGCAACTTTTAAGTGATGATGATGATCCCAATCCAATATTTGTAAAATCAGAGTCACAACCCTGTTCCTGAAGGCACCTCAACATTGCAGAGTTTGGATGAATCTCTCTTATCAAACACACTTGATTCAACTCATCAGATCTGTGATGTTAGCTGAGTGTGCCAAATAGGAAAGACCTCAAAATATACAGAAACATCGTAGAGAACCACAGGTCTCCTGTATAAAATAAAGTCCATTAAACAAAGACACTGTAAAATACTCACTCAATCTTTCTAGATGCTTTGATCACTGGCAGCAGCCTTAGAAGACATTCTTCTGATCGATCATATTTACTCAGTATAAACTCATCCAGATCTTCTTCTGAGTTCAACAGCACAAACACCAGAGCCGACCACTGAGCAGAAGACAGAGAGACTCCAGAGAGACGAGAGACATCTGTTCTGCTCAGGTATGTTTGTACTTCCTGCTCTAGTGAATGATCATTCAGTTCATTCAGACAGTGGAACAGATTGATGGATTTCTCTGGAGAGCGATTCTTCCTGATCTTCTGTTTGATGTATGTAGCTGTTTCCTGATTGATATCAGAGCTGCTTACTGTCTTTCTTAGGAGGCCTTGTAAGAGAGTCTGATTAGACTCTAGAGAGAGACCGAGAAGGAACCGGAGGAAAAGATCCCAGTGTCCATTCTCACTCTGTAAGGCATTGTCTACTTCTCTCTTCAGTAAACTGATCATTGATGACCTGAACACATTCCTCAGTCCTGTGTTTTGTTCAGAAAAGGACAGCAGCTTGAATAAAGCAGTAAGAAACTCCTGAATACTCAGATGAACAAAGCTGAACACCTTCCCCAGTTGCAGTCCAAACTCCTCTCTGAAGATCTGGGTACAAACTCCTGAGTACACGGACCCTTCTCTGACATCAATGCCGCTCTCTTTCAGGTCCTTCTCGTAGAAGATCATGTTCCCTTTTTCCAGCTGTTCAAAAGCCAGTTTTCCTAGAGACAGAACAGTCTTTCTAGCCTGATCAGGATCGATTTCATATTTCCCATCATATTTCTGTGTTTTCAGTTTGGTCTGAAAGATCAGGAAGTGTGTGAACATCTGTGTGAGAGTCTTGGGGATCTCTGCACTCTCTGCTTTACCCATCATCCTCTCCAGAACAGTGGCTGAAATCCAGCAGAAGACTGGGATGTGACACATGATGAACAGGCTTCTTGATGATCGGATGTGTGTGACGATTCTATCAGCCAGACTCGGATCATTTATTCTCTTCCTGAAATAGTCCTCCTTCTGAGGGTCGTTGAATCCTCGTACCTCTGTGACCTGGTGGACACACTCAGGAGGGATCTGATTGGCTGCTGCTGGTCGAGAGGTGATCCAGAGAAGAGCAGAAGGAAGTAGGTTCCCCTTGATGAGGTTAGTCAGCAGCACATCCACTGAAGCTGATTCTGTCACATCAGACAAGCTCCAATTGTTTTGGAAATCTAGACGCAGTCGACACTCATCCAGACCATCAAATATGAACATGACTTTGTAGTCCTCATAATCTGCTGACTTTAATTCTTTGGTTTCTGTGTGAAGGTGGTTTAGAAGATCCACAAGACTGAGATGTTTCTGTATCAAGTTCAGCTCCCTGAAAGGAAGTGGAAATATGAAATGAACGTCCTGATTGGCTTTTCCTTCAGTCCAGTCCAGAATGAACTTCTGCACAGAGACTGTTTTTCCAATTCCAGCGACTCCTTTAGTCAGCACAGTTCTGATGGGTTTGTCTTGTCCAGGTGAGGGTTTAAATATGTCATTGCAGTTGATTGGTGTCTCCTGTGTCTCTGGTCTCCTGGACACTGTCTCAATCTGTCTCACCTCATGTTCGTTATTGACCTCTCCACTGCCTCCCTCTGTGATGTAGAGCTCTGTGTAGATCTCATTCAGTGTTCGTGTTGAGTCTCCATGATTGGACAGTCCTTCACTGAGTCTCTGATATTTATCCTGCAGTCTGGATTTGAGTTGTTGATCCACAGGCATCAGTTCTGAGCAAAGGAAATGATTGTTGTTATTGGTAGAGCAATATATTAGAAATGTATTTTTAGGTTTGATATGTTAGGTATTATAATGTGTCGTGGCTAGGGATATGCGGGTATAACATTTTCCTGTTGTGATTAATTGCTCATGCTTTTATCACAGTAAACTGTATTATCACGGTATTGGAATTTAGTTCAATTTAGTGTTAGTAACTGAACATTTAAATAAAATAAAGCAATATAGAAAAATATATAAAGTTAAAAGTTTTGCACAGATTAATGTGCAAAAGAACTGTAAAGACCAATAGGTATCACTTTACAATAAAACCTCATTAGTTAACCATTAACATTCACATTGAGCAATAGCTACATGTGCTACAGGAGTTACTAATCTTTGTTAAAAAAAGTTAGCTCATTAAATAATACAGTTACAACTTTACATTTTAACAATGTGTTATTATATAAGAGTACCTAAGATTAATGAATGTTCATATGAATTTTTCATTGGCAGTTTGTTAACTAATAAATTAACTAATGTTAAAAATGAAGACCTAAACTAAAAACTAAACACTTTCAAACTATATATGGCATGTTGAAGGCCAGATTAAAATAGCCTATTAAGTCTTAATACTTAAGTATTTGTCACTGTGATGAAAACATCATAGCAAATAAACAAATCTGAATCGCTATTTAAAATTATTTAAATATGTTTTAGAAAGTAGTGCAGCTGCTTTATTTATGGGGTTTCCAGAGTAAAGGCTGCTTTTTTTCTACAGTTTAGCGCCATCTGCTGTCAGAGAGTGAATGTGCTTTCATTCAGCTCATCTCTCACGTGTTCCTCCATGTGCTTCTCATGCATGCTTGTTTACATCAGAGCGCACAAGATCTTTCAAGCAGCATACTGTATGCAGCAGGGTTGTGCATTTTGACCAGTTGATGGGAATAGTATTCTTAAAATGCATTCCAAATTCGGAATAATTTGTAATATATATAATTATTTGCGTTATTTATAAGTGCCCACGATAACAATATCGTGCATATTCATTACCGTGATATATCACATTACCGAATACCGGAACAAGTCTAGTGCACATGTACGAACCCAGATGTCAGTCGTGACATTCAGAAACATTAGTGACTGAAGACAGAAATATGATAATAAAAACACAGGCTATAATCTGCTGATCCAGAGCTCTTACTGGTCTGTAGTGTGTCAGCGAGGTCTGTCTGGTTCATCTTCCTCAGGATGAGCAGTGTGATCTTCAGAAGACCCTCTCTGACTCTGCTATGACCCTCATCATCATAACAGTCTCTTTCAGAGCATTCTGGGTAATCTGGACTCAATAGTCTCTTAATGCTTTTTAACTCAGAAATGATATTGTGCTCAATCTCCTGAAATCATAGTAAATGTTCAAACAATAAACCTGCATTCAGTCACAGAGAAGGTGAACCAAAGGATCAATACACAAGAGTTAAAGCATGAATATTAATAAACATCACTGAATTATATCAGACTTGCTAATAACTTCCACTGTATGCTCAAACATCATCGTCTACAGATACTGAGGTTAAAAGAGAGAGTTTGACTGGATTGGCTGTTTGTTAGATTGATGTTCATCTTTGTGCAGCAGTCAGGTTACATATGGATTCATCTTCTCTACTTTGATCTGCTTTATAGTGGCCTACAACTTATCTTACGTGTGTGTAGGAAAGTAAATATGACGATTATATAGTGGATTTCACACATTTCTCAGTTCATACTCTTATTATTGTGTTGAATCTACACACACGCACACACAGAGACGCCGCCCACCTCGCTGGCGTCTCTGCCACCACTGTGTGTGTGATCATCTGTGTTTTATGTGGTTTTAAGTTTTTTTTTTGGAAGTATCCTAACTCTGGATTATTAGTGTGATCGATCCCTGATGACATGATTATGGTTGCACTTAATAATCATACACTTGTTTGCCTTCTATGTCTATTGATTGTTTGGGAAGCCGCACAAACATTCCATGTGATTGCCTGTCATAGCGTACTGCCGGCATGAGCTTCTTCAGTTGCGGTTTTCAGCATCAAGTCTATTGGATCCTGATGTCGATCTTTCAGAAATCAAGCCCAGGGCAAAAGTTAGGAAGAGAGACAGCAGAGGAGGTGTCCGGGTCAGAAACCGCCGGCGGGGATATAAACCTGTCTTACCCTCGGTTACTATGGGGAATGTCCGCTCTCTCGTCAACAAGGCGGATTAATTAACAGCTTGTTTGAAGTTCGATCGCACGTTTCGGCCGACCAGTTTACTCAGTTTTTCTGAGATGTGGCTGTCTGATAGGATACCTGATTCTCATGTGGAGATGGAAGGCTTTGCACTTCACACGATTGACAGAGATCAAGCAAGTACGGGTAAGAAGCAAGGTGGAGGTGTCTGTCTGTATGTGAACAACCGCTGGTGTCATACTCAACATGTAACAGTAAAAGAAAGAGTTTGGTGACCCGAATATCAAGCTCATTGCAGTGAGTTGTAGACCTTACTACCTATTTCCCATGATATTGTCATTGAGACAATTTCGAGAACTTACAGCGCTCCTCTTCAGATGCGCTGGTTACAACCCGAATTCCGGAAAAGTTGGGACGTTTTTTACATTTTAATAAAATTAAAACTAAAGGAATTTCAAATCACATGAGCCAATATTTTATTCACAATAGAACATAGATAACGTAGCAAATGTTTAAACTGAGAAATTTTACACTTTTATCCACTTAATTAGCTCATTTAAAATTTAATGCCTGCTACAGGTCTCAAAAAAGTTGGCACGGGGGCAACAAATGGCTAAAAAAGTTTTGCAAAGATTCAGCTGGGAGAACATCTAGTGATTAAGTTAATTGATATCAGGTCTGTAACATGATTAGCTATAAAAGCTTTGTCTTAGAGAAGCAGAGTCTCTCAGAAGTAAAGATGGGCAGAGGCTCTCCAATCTGTGAAAGACTGCGTAAAAAAATTGTGGAAAACTTTAAAAACAATGTTCCTCAATGTCAAATTGCAAAGGCTTTGCAAATCTCATCATCTACAGTGCATAACATCATCAAAAGATTCAGAGAAACTGGAGAAATCTCTGTGCGTAAGGGACAAGGCCGGAGACCTTTATTGGATGCCCGTGGTCTTCGGGCTCTCAGACGACACTGCATCACTCATCGGCATGATTGTGTCAATGACATTACTAAATGGGCCCAGGAATACTTTCAGAAACCACTGTCGGTAAACACAATCCGCCGTGCCATCAGCAGATGCCAACTAAAGCTCTATCATGCAAAAAGGAAGCCATATGTGAACATGGTCCAGAAGCGCCGTCGTGTCCTGTGGGCCAAGGCTCATTTAAAATGGACTATTTCAAAGTGGAATAGTGTTTTATGGTCAGACGAGTCCAAATTTGACATTCTTGTTGGAAATCACGGTCGCCGTGTCCTCCGGGCTAAAGAGGAGGGAGACCTTCCAGCATGTTATCAGCGTTCAGTTCAAAAGCCAGCATCTCTGATGGTATGGGGGTGCATAAGTGCGTACTGTATGGGCAGCTTGCATGTTTTGGAAGGCTCTGTTAATGCTGAAAGGTATATAAAGGTTTTAGAGCAACATATGCTTCCCTCCAAACAACGTCTATTTCAGGGAAGGCCTTGTTTATTTCAGCAGGACAATGCAAAACCACATACTGCAGCTATAACAACAGCATGGCTTCGTTGTAGAAGAGTCCGGGTGCTAACCTGGCCTGCCTGCAGTCCAGATCTTTCACCTATAGAGAACATTCGGCGCATCATTAAACGAAAAATACGTCAAAGACGACCACGAACTCTTCAGCAGCTGGAAATCTATATAAGGCAAGAATGGGACCAAATTCCAACAGCAAAACTCCAGCAACTCATAGCCTCAATGCCCAGACGTCTTCAAACTGTTTTGAAAAGAAAAGGAGATGCTACACCATGGTAAACATGCCCCGTCCCAACTATTTTGAGACCTGTAGCAGAAATCAAAATTGAAATGAGCTCAGTTTGTGCATAAAATTGTAAACTTTCTCAGTTTAAACATTTGCTATGTTATCTATGTTCTATTGTGAATAAAATATTGGCTCATGTGATTTGAAAGTCTTTTAGTTTTCATTTTGTTAAAATTTAAAATACGTCCCAACTTTTCTGGAATTCGGGTTGTATTTTGAACGGGGATTTTAATCACTGCACTCTCTCCACCACCTTACCATCTTTTAAACAAATGGTGACGTGTCCTACGAGGGGTGACAATATTATTGATTTGTTTTATACAAATGTTAAGGATGGCTATGTTGCTAAATTGCTTCCTCCGCTGGGTAAATCATACCATACGCTGATAAACTTGACTTCCAAATATTCACCCGTGATACGTAAACAGCGATTACATTAAAGACTGCGCGCGTCTGGACAGATGATGCTTGCGAAACACTAAAGGGGTGCTTTGAATGCACCGACTGGTCTGTGTTTTTTGATGGAGACAGTGATTTGGACAGTATCTCTGACAAAGTGACTTGTTATTAGGGCTGCAACTAACGATTATTTTGATAATCGATTAATCTGTCGATTATTTTTACGAGTAATCGATTAATCGGTTTATGTACTTATATTTTAGTTATTTCCATTTTTCCCCCAAGTAAATTATTAATAAATGGTCTTTATCCTTCAGCATAGATTTTTAAGAGATTTTAACCATTTTGCACTGTCATATCCTCATCAAAAATATACCTGGAGTTGTTTTATTGTGTTAGTAATCCTTTGTCGAACTCTTCTGCAATCAGAACACTGACCCATACTCTAGCAAATTTCACAAGATTTCAAATAATGTTTTCACCATGGCAGTCCTTAGAGCTCCTAAAGTAGTTTAACATCCCGAACAAAGCTTATTAAGGAATCTTTCAGAACATATTTTCACGAAGAATAAGGATAAAACAGAATAAAATTGCAGTGCATTGTATTTTATTATTTACTGGGAAAAAGCTTTATAGCTTTTGCTGTGAAATTGTAAACAATCCTTCAAAAAAAGTGCCAATGGCATGAAACCTGAATGGAACTCACAATTTAAAGCAAAATCCATCAGAAGGTTGTCCAGAAAAAAAAATAGGACACACACAAAAAACCTGCTGTGTGAAAAAGAGCAGTGAATAATACTTCATAAAAAAAAGTGCATTTCAAATATCTACATTTACCTCTCTCATTCAGTCATAATTAGGCTGCACGATTGAATTTTGAACTGGTAAACGACAAACTGATCACAGAACATGTTTGTAAAGCTTTAAATGTTAACTGTTAAAAAGCAATGTTATCAGCTTTTACGACTAAACATTTGCAAACAACATTGTACTGGAGAATCTGCACAAATGAAAGTCTTAGGGGCCGTTCACAAATCGCGCCTAAAAACGCATGGAAAACGCTAGGCGCACCGCTTTCTCCTTCTTTCCAAAGCGCTCGGGCAGAAGCGCCCCTGAGGCGTCTGCCTTTGATAAGCAACCATGACGTGCTCTCTCCTTGAAGACGCGGAAATTTCAGCAAAGGATAAATGGATTTGCAGCTCAAAAAATCGCGTGCAGTAGCTCTGCTACTAAATTTATTTCAAAATGGAAATCCATATACAGCTATGATCAGCTGTTCCTTTCATCTTGACTGAGCTTTTAACGTTGTTACGGGAAAGGATGAAGCTGATTGGTTAGTTCTTGTCAGATGACCCGCGGTGCGGTTGCGGCATTCTGAAAAGTTTAAATGTTTTTAACTCGATGCGGTGCGGTGTTGGAAATAACGAACTTGAACGCGCAAAAGACGCGATATGTGAACGTCCCCTTAAACAGTGCAGTAGTGCAGAGTTTACAGGTTACTCTTCTTTTTTAAAGGCTCAATGTAAAGTACTCCCACATCACGCTGAATGCTGCAGACATAGACATCATATGATGTCTATGGCTGCAGAGACGCTGTTCGGGAAGCACGTGACATAAAACAAGGCCAGCTATTGGCTATTCGCTACTTCTCCTGCTGTACTGGCTGAGTAAAACCTCCGGTGGCTCATTGCTGCCACACTTTGGTCACCGCAGATTTGAAATATGCACGAAATGAGCCGCTTACGGCAAATAAAAGTTATTTAGCAACGAATCGATGACTAAATTAGTTGACAACTATTTTAATAATCGATTTTAATCGATTAAATCGATTCGTTGTTTCAGCTCTACTTGTTATATTAATTTTTTTGCCAGGTTTGATGAGAATGTCCTCTCTAATCTTAGGCAGAGCAGTTCTGAGGACTGTAGTTCAGCTATTAATCTTAATACTGAAGAGGTTCAGCTATGCTCTGTCCTTCATTCACTGTTTTCTTTGTCTCTGTCCTCTGCTAAAATCCCGGTTATGTGGAAAAAATCTTGCATTATTCCTATACCTAAAAAGCCAAGGTGTCCAATAGTCTTGCTAATCTGAGGCCTATATCTCTGACATCACACATTATGAAATGTTTTGAGAGGGCTGTACTTGATCATCTGACTAGGCAGGTGTCTGTTTTTCAGGATCCCTTGCTTAGCCTTGCATTTGCATGTAGGAAGGATGTGGGGGTAGATGATGCACAATTATTTATGCTACATAATATTTATAGTCATCTCGAATCTACTGCTATTTCTGTTAAAATCATGTTTTGGGGTTTTTTTTGAGTGCTTTTAATACTGTACAGCCACATATTTTAGTTAACAAATTAATTCATTTTAAATTGCATAATACAACTATTGCCTGGATTTTAGATTATCTGTTATTACGACCACAGTTTGTTAGGTTTGGTAACAAACAGTCTGACATTATTTTAACTAATACTGGAGCACCTCAGGGCACAGTTCTATCTCCCTTTTTATTTACACTTTACACTGCGGACTATAGGCATAGTCAGTCATCTTGTATGTTACAAAAATTCTCTGACGACACTGCCTTAGTAGGTCTACTTAATCAATGTGATGACCTTGCTTATCTTTTTCTAGCTGGTGTGAGTCAAACTTTCTAAAACTAAATATAGGGAAGACTAAAGAACTTGTGATTGATTTTAGAAAGAAAAAGGAGAAGGTCCTCCCAGTTGCAATTAATGGCCAGCCGATCTAAATTGTCATATACATTTTTAGGTGTCCATTTGGATGAAAAATTTAATTGGAAAGAGAACACTGATGTTTTAATAAAGAAGGCTTAGTCAATACTTTTCTTTTTGAGAAAACTCAGATCTAGCTTATCTGTTAAAAGTAGGATAAATAAGCTGATCAAGAGAGCTGGTTCAGTTATTGGTCTTATCCTCTTTGTGGAGAAGAAGATGAGGCCGAAATTAAAATTTTTTATGTTTTTTGAAGGCCATCCACTATACAGTGTTTTTAATGGACTCAGAAGCTCTTTCAGCGAGCATTTAATTATACCTCGGTGCTCCAGTGAGCGACTGAGAAAGACTTTTGTTCCTGGAGTGGTCAGATATTTTAATGAACACTGTTGACTGTCAAACTGTTGAACTGTCTGTTCTTTGCCTTGCATTTCTGAATTGTGTAACTGTATCTCTCTCTCTCTCTCTCTCTCTCTCTCTCGCTCACTCACACACATAAACACACAAAACCAACCTTAAAGATGGAGTCTAAGTTCTTCTTTGCTGTATGTGATTGCAGTCCGTTATGTTTTTGACTGTAGTTAAACAAATATTTAATATTTTTGTAAACATTGGTAAATTAATGAATATTATAAATATCATTTATATTTCTCATACTGTAAACTAAACAACACCTCAGATCAGCAGATCTGTCTCCCGAACTGAATTTACGTGGAGGATCCATAGACGCGTCACTCTTCATGGACACACAGCTGGGTTCTGGAGATTCATTCTGACATAGACTGAAATATAACAGCAATACAAACTGTTTCTGAAAATCTCACTCTGCTCTGACAGAAACACATTCACTGTTTCAACCTCTCTTTCACGAGTTCACGCTTACATATAATTAGCTGAGGTATGGTATGCATATTTGGCGTGCTGTCCGGGGAAGGGCTCCTAACTCGGGAATGGCCCAAACCTAGAGTACCCCCCTTTCCCCGTCTATTTATAAAGTGAACTCAAAGTGAGGAGATGGGGTGGAGGAAGGATGCTGATAAACCGTCAATGGATAGAGGTAAGTCAGCGATATTTATACTATGGGATTGATTACTTGATTATGGTCCACCTGTGTTGATTAGGCTAAGTATCTGACGCGCTCCTCCTGAATCTTGTTAATAAAACATCATTTAATGTTCATCTTTCACTTGAGGAGTCTGTTGTGACTTGAGAGTTAAAAGATAAAATTATTTTTCTATGAATAAAAGGAATCTGCCCCATGTGCTCTTTCCATTCATACATTATACAACAAAATACACACATATAGATAAAGACACAGAAACATCCAGCAGCAATACAGACAGCTGGTGAAAATATCCATAACACACCACAGCTACAGTAAATATGAGACTCATAATATCTCACCTGGACTCAACAGAAGAGTCTTCCTCTCTGCAGAGATCTGAAACATCAATCACTGGGTTTTTCCTCACAGACACATCCATGTGTTCAGATAAATCTGATTCAAAACGCTGAATCAGACTATAAATGAAAATGATATTGTAGTGTGCATTTATTGTTATTGTTTCTAAACATTACAAATGTGAACCATATCAAGTTTTCTCACCTCTTGACTGTATTTATCTGTGTGTCATGTTCTTCAGAGAGATTCATTCTGGAGGCCATGGTTTAATCTAAAAGCAGATCCAGATGTTGATTCAGAGAGTCAGTTATGAATCATCTCAGTGCATTTTCTCAAATCCACCTCTCAAATCCAGTGACCTGCACACATGAAAAACTATTTGATCCTGACATTATTTACACAGAATCAAATTATTCACAAACAGTAGGGGTGTAACCGTATGCAAAAATCACGGTTCGGTACGTACCTCGGTTTTAAAGTCATGGTTCGGTTCATTTTCGGTACAGTAAGGGAAAGAAATGCAAACATTAAACTGCGGGTTGTTTATTACTATAAAAAAATTTTAACAATTTGTTTACACTTTTTTAAAATACTTTTTAATAAAATATATATAAAATAAAAAAGAATTAGAAATAAAATACTGCTGCAAAGTTCTCCACTAAATAAAATACTCTTAAGTCTCAAACCAATATCATATAATAAAATATAATGAAAAATATAAATAAATAACTATGATTACAGTGCAGCATTACCAATCCCAGCTTGTAGGCCTGCTCATATTTAAAAAATATATATAACTTTTCCAAAGTGTAAAGTGCAGCGTCAACAGTTTCAGTTTTTAGACCTGCTCAGATTTCTGTTCTGATTTCTGAGACCTCAGAAACAGATCTGTTTAAATGACGACGGGAGCTGCGTTTGAATCACACTCGTGTGTGATCCCTTTAGAAAACCTTAGGCCGGTGACACACTGGCATATTGCACCTGTCAAACATAGTCTATTTTGCCATCAATACTGTTGACGGTGTCCATTATCAGTAGGCTTTATATTTATGCTCAACATGAAGTATAGATATTGTTGTTGTGAAGACAAGATCCTGGTCTGTCGGCGGTTTCCCTCCATGTCACCTACAGCAGCAGCAGCAGCGCGTCAGCGCCGCGTCAGGCACGATTCTGGTGTGTAAAGACACAGAAAACGCGAAGCAGGTGTCACGCAACTGACACGCAGCAGAAACGCCACACTCACGCCACGCAGCCAGTGTGTCACCGGCCTTAGAATCAGCTGCAGGGCGGGATTTGCGCTGAACACGAAGACTTACGCCACTTAATATGTTCGTTTGGAAACACGAAAATGTACCCATGTTCTGCACACAAAATATTGCATTCGGACATTCGGTACACACATGCACCGTACCGAAAGCCCTGTACCGAAACGGTCCGGTACGAATACACGTACTATTACACCCTTAACAAACAGGATACGAGTAAATAGTTTAACAGTGTCAAGAATGTAATGCTGTATAAATTGGTAGAGGTGGGCGATATCACGATATTTAAAACATATCGAGATATTTTTTAAACACGGTATGGGTTTTGACATATCGTATATATCGATATATTGTTCCTTGATATCCTTGATTTTGTCCCCCTTCCTCTTGCATGTACAGAACTAGTCTAAAAAAAAGGACAACTGGCTCCTTTATATGGAGATACTTCGGTTTTAAGGCATTGGGCGAACAGCAGGCAGATGTCTACTGTAGGGCCCTATGATTTCCACGATGCAGAAAACGCGGACAGAATCTCGGAATCCAGTCATAAAAACGGAATTTACAGTTAAACGTGGAACGTCATTTTGTCATTCCATGTGGAATGTAAAATTTTGAATGAATTAATCAAAAGTAGGTCATTGTACTTACATCAAATCGCAATATGTACTAATATCTGCAAATATTAAGTCGGAAAAGTGTATTTAAATATGAATCCTACATGTTCTGCGTGTCTGTGTTAATGAATGGCGCAGAAGAGCGTCTTCATTTATTACACACACAGAAGCGCGCGTGACGCTCGCGGTGATTTCAGCGTCTGTCATCTCACTAAATGAGGACGTAAAAACACATGAACAACATCTCCATAACTGCTCTGAGAGTCACTTTATGAGCATTTGACCATTTGATTTGAGTAAAACTAGCGTCATATATCACATTATAGACTGTAATATCACATACACAGAACTGTAACGGTAAACCCGTCAAAATAAAAGTATTTGCCAGAAATCTATTATTATTGTTCAGCAGAATGTACATAGCCTACTAGTGTTGGGCGATATGGTCATTTTTCAAATCGTCATATCGTCAGCCCATGAGATCGACGATATACAATATTATCGAGCATGGGTGGAGCAAGAGAGAGACTCTTTGTTCTTGTCATAGCATAACTATTGGGTGTTTTAAACCGCGCAGGTGCGAGAGAGAGAGAGCCTATGGAGTCACCAATAATCAAAAAAAATACTTTCAAACATACTGACTGATTTAACTAACGTTAAATATAAAAATACTGTATTTTAAACAGCTAGTACATACATAGTCGGACGCAACTGTCATATCGCACGTCCACATCTGCGCAGGGAAGTTATCAGTCTAAATGTTCTGCAAAATCAGTCAACGGTGAAAATCAATAGTAGATTTAATTTAAAGTCCAACAGTTTAACACTAATATTGGGCATAAACGAACATTTAAATATAAAGTATTTAAAACAGGTAAGTTGATATATTTGTAGTAAAGTTGAATTGAACTGATGCATCAGTCATAAAGCGATCCGGACCGCGCGCCTCATGACGAGTCTGACGCACCATCACAGAAACAAGAATGAGATGCATTCTAACATAACTGTGGCATTAAACTCAGTTAGTGAGGGCTTGTTTAATATATTGCACATACAGTATATAGGCCGTTTAGATTACTTGTTAAAGTGCAATGAAACACCTTATCTGCAGACGATGTACGTCTGTTTGTGGATGGAGACTTTGTAACGGCCAAAACTATGTATTTTGCATGCATCACATTATTGTGATGCTAACAATGGAGGACAGGAGGCAGTTGCAAGTAAAGGTAGTTTATTGACAGGAGTTGTGATGGATGAATGCTGGTGGGTGACGCAGGAACCACGATGGCAGCACAGACAGGTGGGTAGGTGATTTGAGTGCGTTGGTAGCGATGACGGTGGTGGTAGATTGGTGATCCGTGGTGATAATCCATGAGTGACTGTGATAATCCAAAGGAGACCGAAAACAGGAAACAGGGCAAGGACAGGAACACAGGAGCACGAACAGACATCAACACATGGACCTCAAACAACGATCTGACAAACAGGAGACGAAAGACAGGGCGTTAAATAGGCGGTTGGAATGAGATGCACCTGCCGCTGATCAGGCGATCAGTGGCAACACCCACATGAACCAATCAACATGACATAACATGACTACAGCTGGAGACGGTGCATTCACGAACCGTGACAGTACCCCTCCTCCTAAGGACGCCTCCTGGCGTCCCCAGAATCTCTTACCTGTCGATTGTAATCATCGATAAGGGAGTGATCCAGGATGTCCCTAGCAGGTACCCAACTTCTCTCCTCCGGACCGTAACCCTCCCAGTCCACCAAGTACTGAAATCCGCGTCCCCTCCTTCTAGAGTCCAGAATACGATTTACCAAATAGGTGGTCTCCCCATCTACGAGACGCGGCGGGGGAGGGACCGGGGTAGGCGGATTAATGGGAGAATGAAATACGGGCTTAATTTTGGACACATGAAAGGCGGGATGAATTCTCCTGTACGTAGGAGGGAGTTTAAGGCGGACTGCCACCGGACTAATGATTTTGGTGACAGTAAACGGGCCAATAAATTTGGGAGCCAATTTATTAGATACGGACCGGAGAGGAATATTCTTGGTTGAAAGCCACACCTTTTGACCCACGACGTATACGGGAGGCCTAGACCGGTGGCGATCGGCCTTGGCCTTGGTGCGCGCCCCCACTTGGAGTAGAGTCTCACGGGCTCTGGTCCAAGTGCGGTGGCACCTCTGGACGAAGGCGTGAGCGGAGGGGACCGCAACTTCGGATTCCATACTGGGAAAAATAGGTGGCTGGTAACCTACACTACACTCAAAAGGAGATAGGCCCGTAGCTGATACTGGTAAGGTATTGTGGGCGTACTCCACCATAGACAATTGTTGGCTCCAGGAGGAAGGATTCTTGGAGACCAAACCTCGCAACACCCTTTCCAAATCTTGGTTGGCTCTCTCGGTTTGACCATTGCTCTGGGGGTGAAACCCTGAGGACAAACTTACAGTCGCTCCCAGTAGTCTACAGGATTCTTGCCAAAATTTAGCCACAAATTGGGGTCCCCTGTCGGAAACCACGTCTATCGGGAGGCCATGTAAACGAAAGACGTGGTCTACGACGGTCAACGCTGTCTCCTTGGCTGAGGGTAATTTGGGCAAGGGAATAAAGTGGGCCGCCTTCGAGAACCGGTCCACCACAGTTAAAACTACCGTGTTGCCCTGGGAGTGCGGGAGGGCGGTAATAAAATCTAGAGCGATGTGGGACCAGGGTCTCGAAGGAACCGGCAGCGGTTGGAGTAACCCATCAGGGGGCCGATTGGAAGTCTTACCAGTGGCACAAACCGAGCAAGCCAAAACAAAACTGTGAATGTCGCGAGCCATAAGTGGCCACCAGAATCGTTGCTTGACTAAAAATCTAGTACGGTTAACCCCTGGATGGCAAGCTACATTCGAGCAATGTCCCCACTGGATAACGTTGGACCTTAATCCCTCCGGCACAAATAAATGGTTAGGTGGGCACCCAGGCGGAGGCGTTACCCCTTCTAAGGCCGTTCTGACCTTCGATTCGATCTCATATGTGAGAGTAGAGACCACTAATGTCTCAGGAAAAATACACTCGGGAGTGGACGGGCGTTCGGAATGGTCAAAAATACAAAGAATCGGGTTTGATATTTTTGGAACCCGGGCGGTACGAGATAGTAAAGTCAAAACGTCCGAAAAAAAGTGCCCACCGAGCCTGCCTGGAGTTCAACCTCTTGGCGGTGCTAATGTACTCTAAATTCTTGTGGTCAGTCCATACTATAAAAGGAACCCCCGATCCCTCTAACCAGTGTCGCCATTCCTCCAATGCCATCTTAACTGCCAACAATTCTCGGTTACCAATTTCGTTCTGCCGGAGATAAACGATATGAAAAATACGCGCAAGGGTGGACCTTGTCGTCTAAGGGAGAACGTTGAGATAACACCGCTCCTACCCCCACCTCTGATGCGTCGACCTCCACCACGAACTGACGTGTAGGGTCAGGGGTAATCAGAATAGGGGCTGAAATGAAACGGCTCTTCAGTTTGGCAAACACAGCCTCAGCTGTGTCCGACCACCTGAACGCAGTCTTGGCGGAGGTCAAGGCGGTCAGAGGTGCGGCTAGTTGGCTGAAGTTGCAAATAAAACACCGGTAGAAGTTAGCGAACCCCAGAAACCTCTGTAGGGCCTTACGGGAATCTGGGCTTGGCCATTCTACCACAGCCTTAACCTTCTTGGGATCCATGCGTATTCCCTCAGTCGACACGATATACCCCAAAAATGGAATTGACTGTGCATGAAATTCGCATTTCTCCGCCTTGACAAAAAGCCCATTCTCTAGCAACCTCTGAAGCACTCGTTGGACGTGCTGCACATGTTCCTGGAGAGAAGAAGAAAAAATCAATATGTCGTCCAGGTAGACATAAATGAACTGATCGATCATATCTCGCAGCACGTCGTTGACGAGTGCCTGGAAGACCGCTGGGGAGTTGGAGAGCCCAAAGGGCATAACCAAGTATTCAAAGTGCCCTCTGGGGGTGTTAAAAGCGGTCTTCCATTCATCCCCCTCCCTGATCTGAACCAAATGATACGCATTGCGTAAGTCCAGTTTTGTGAAAATTGACGCTCCCTGCAACCTCTCGAAGGCCGAAGACATCAACGGCAAAGGATAAGTATTCTTTACCGTGATGTTGTTCAGTCCCCGGTAATCAATACAAGGTCGCAGAGATCCGTCCTTCTTTCCCACAAAAAAGAACCCCGCCCCCGCAGGAGTAGAGGAAGGGCGGATGAATTTAGAAGCTAGAGAATCTGAAATATATTTCTCCATAGCCTCCCTCTCTGGAACAGAAAGTGAATAGAGTTTGCCCTTAGGCGGAGACTTACCTGATAGTAAATCTATGGCACAGTCGTAAGGACGATGCGGAGGAAGAGAAGCAGCCCGAGACTTACTGAACACTTCCTTCAGATGGAGGTACTCAGCGGGCACGTTAGACAAATCCACCGCCTCCTCCTGCAACACAGACACAGACGGACAGGCAGACACTAGACAAAACTCATGACACCTTTTACACCAAGACAAAACGGAGTTAGAGAGCCAGTCAATGCTAGGGTTGTGGAGGAGGAGCCAAGGGTGTCCGAGGACAATGGGTGCCAGGGGAGAGTCAAGGATGTGAAAAGAGATGGTCTCGGAGTGATTGCCAGAGGTGATGAGTGTAATGTCTTCAGTGATGTATGATATGGTGGGAAGTTGCTGACCAGTGAGGGCGTGAACCGTGATGTGGTGCGGAAGAGGTCTGAGGGGAATGTGGAGCTTGTGGGCTAATGTGCTGTCCATGAAATTACCTTCTGCCCCGGAATCCAGTAGTGCCTGACAGTGATGTGTCTGTGCTGACCACCGCAGCCATACCAGGAGGAGCGTAGAAGATGATGGTGATGATGAAGAGGTCTTCTCGGCGGAGATCCCACCCGATAGTAGCCTCATACGTACTACCGGGCCTGGCCTTTTACCGGACAGGCGTGGGCTTGATGTCCGGCTCCCCCGCAGTAAAGGCAAAGGCCCAGGGATCTCCGCCTCTCCTTCTCCTCCCGGGAAAGCCAAGCTCGCCCTACCTGCATGGGCTCGTGATCGTAGACGGGGCTGGCCACGTCCCCGCCGCTGAACCGCACGTCTGCCGGTCCCCTGGATGGGGTGTTGAGTAGCCCCCTCCTCTCCATCCGTGCCAGACGTGCATCGACCCGAAGGGCCAGCTCAATAAGTCCATTGAACGATGGGGGAAGGTCCAGGGCGTAGATCTCCCTCTGGACGCGGTCAGCCAGCCCATGCAGGAACATGTCCCACTGCGCCTCCTCGTTCCAATGGCACTCCGCCGCCAGGGTCCGGAACTCGATGGAATAGTCCGAGACGGATCTCTCTTGCTGGTGTAACTCCACCAGCCTCCTGGCCGCCTCCCGTCCTGCGGCGGCCCGATCAAAGACCCATCTCATATGTATTTTTCATGCATCACATTATTGTGACGCTAACAATGGAGGACAGGAGGCAGATGCAAGTAAAGGTAGTTTATTGACAGGAGTTGTGATGGATGAATGCTGGTGGGTGACGCAGGAACCACGATGGCAGCACAGACAGGTGGGTAGGTGATTTGAGTGCGTTGGTAGCGATGACGGTGGTGGTAGATTGGTGATCCGTGGTGATAATCCGTGAGTGACTGTGATAATCCAAAGGAGACCGAAAACAGGAAACAGGGCAAGGACAGGAACACAGGAGCACGAACAGACATCAACACATGGACCTCAAACAACGATCTGACAAACAGGAGACGAAAGACAGGGCGTTAAATAGGCGGTTGGAATGAGATGCACCTGCCGCTGATCAGGCGATCAGTGGCAACACCCACATGAACCAATCAACATGACATAACATGACTACAGCTGGAGACGGTGCATTCACGAACCGTGACAGTACCCCTCCTCCTAAGGACGCCTCCTGGCGTCCCCAGAATCTCTTACCTGTCGATTGTAATCATCGATAAGGGAGTGATCCAGGATGTCCCTAGCAGGTACCCAACTTCTCTCCTCCGGACCGTAACCCTCCCAGTCCACCAAGTACTGAAATCCGCGTCCCCTCCTTCTAGAGTCCAGAATACGATTTACCAAATAGGTGGTCTCCCCATCTACGAGACGCGGCGGGGGAGGGACCGGGGTAGGCGGATTAATGGGAGAATGAAATACGGGCTTATTTTTGGACACATGAAAGGCGGGATGAATTCTCCTGTACGTAGGAGGGAGTTTAAGGCGGACTGCCACCGGACTAATGATTTTGGTGACAGTAAACGGGCCAATAAATTTGGGAGCCAATTTATTAGATACGGACCGGAGAGGAATATTCTTGGTTGAAAGCCACACCTTTTGACCCACGACGTATACGGGAGGCCTAGACCGGTGGCGATCGGCCTTGGCCTTGGTGCGCGCCCCCACTTGGAGTAGAGTCTCACGGGCTCTGGTCCAAGTGCGGTGGCACCTCTGGACGAAGGCGTGAGCGGAGGGGACCGCAACTTCGGATTCCATACTGGGAAAAATAGGTGGCTGGTAACCTACACTACACTCAAAAGGAGATAGGCCCGTAGCTGATACTGGTAAGGTATTGTGGGCGTACTCCACCATAGACAATTGTTGGCTCCAGGAGGAAGGATTCTTGGAGACCAAACCTCGCAACACCCTTTCCAAATCTTGGTTGGCTCTCTCGGTTTGACCATTGCTCTGGGGGTGAAACCCTGAGGACAAACTTACAGTCGCTCCCAGTAGTCTACAGAATTCTTGCCAAAATTTAGCCACAAATTGGGGTCCCCTGTCGGAAACCACGTCTATCGGGAGGCCATGTAAACGAAAGACGTGGTCTACGACGGTCAACGCTGTCTCCTTGGCTGAGGGTAATTTGGGCAAGGGAATAAAGTGGGCCGCCTTCGAGAACCGGTCCACCACGGTTAAAACTACCGTGTTGCCCTGGGAGTGCGGGAGGGCGGTAATAAAATCTAGAGCGATGTGGGACCAGGGTCTCGAAGGAACCGGCAGCGGTTGGAGTAACCCATCAGGGGGCCGATTGGAAGTCTTACCAGTGGCACAAACCGAGCAAGCCAAAACAAAACTGTGAATGTCGCGAGCCATAAGTGGCCACCAGAATCGTTGCTTGACTAAAAATCTAGTACGGTTAACCCCTGGATGGCAAGCTACATTCGAGCAATGTCCCCACTGGATAACGTTGGACCTTAATCCCTCCGGCACAAATAAACGGTTAGGTGGGCACCCAGGCGGAGGCGTTACCCCTTCTAAGGCCGTTCTGACCTTCGATTCGATCTCATATGTGAGAGTAGAGACCACTAATGTCTCAGGAAAAATACACTCGGGAGTGGACGGGTGTTCGGAATGGTCAAAAATACAAAGAATCGGGTTTGATATTTTTGGAACCCGGGCGGTACGAGATAGTAAAGTCAAAACGTCCGAAAAAAAGTGCCCACCGAGCCTGCCTGGAGTTCAACCTCTTGGCGGTGCTAATGTACTCTAAATTCTTGTGGTCAGTCCATACTATAAAAGGAACCCCCGATCCCTCTAACCAGTGTCGCCATTCCTCCAATGCCATCTTAACTGCCAACAATTCTCGGTTACCAATTTCGTTCTGCCGGAGATAAACGATATGAAAAATACGCGCAAGGGTGGACCTTGTCGTCTAAGGGAGAACGTTGAGATAACACCGCTCCTTCCCCCACCTCTGATGCGTCGACCTCCACCACGAACTGACGTGTAGGGTCAGGGGTAATCAGAATAGGGGCTGAAATGAAACGGCTCTTCAGTTTGGCAAACACAGCCTCAGCTGTGTCCGACCACCTGAACGCAGTCTTGGCGGAGGTCAAGGCGGTCAGAGGTGCGGCTAGTTGGCTGAAGTTGCAAATAAAACGCCGGTAGAAGTTAGCGAACCCCAGAAACCTCTGTAGGGCCTTACGGGAATCTGGGCTTGGCCATTCTACCACAGCCTTAACCTTCTTGGGATCCATGCGTATTCCCTCAGTCGACACGATATACCCCAAAAATGGAATTGACTGTGCATGAAATTCGCATTTCTCCGCCTTGACAAAAAGCCCATTCTCTAGCAACCTCTGAAGCACTCGTTGGACGTGCTGCACATGTTCCTGGAGAGAAGAAGAAAAAATCAATATGTCATCCAGGTAGACATAAATGAACTGATCGATCATATCTCGCAGCACGTCGTTGACGAGTGCCTGGAAGACCGCTGGGGAGTTGGAGAGCCCAAAGGGCATAACCAAGTATTCAAAGTGCCCTCTGGGGGTGTTAAAAGCGGTCTTCCATTCATCCCCCTCCCTGATCTGAACCAAATGATACGCATTGCGTAAGTCCAGTTTTGTGAAAATTGACGCTCCCTGCAACCTCTCGAAGGCCGAAGACATCAACGGCAAAGGATAAGTATTCTTTACCGTGATGTTGTTCAGTCCCCGGTAATCAATACAAGGTCGCAGAGATCCGTCCTTCTTTCCCACAAAAAAGAACCCCGCCCCCGCAGGAGTAGAGGAAGGGCGGATGAATTTAGAAGCTAGAGAATCTGAAATATATTTCTCCATAGCCTCCCTCTCTGGAACAGAAAGTGAATAGAGTTTGCCCTTAGGCGGAGACTTACCTGATAGTAAATCTATGGCACAGTCGTAAGGACGATGCGGAGGAAGAGAAGCAGCCCGAGACTTACTGAACACTTCCTTCAGATGGAGGTACTCAGCGGGCACGTTAGACAAATCCACCGCCTCCTCCTGCAACACAGACACAGACGGACAGGCAGACACTAGACAAAACTCATGACACCTTTTACACCAAGACAAAACGGAGTTAGAGAGCCAGTCAATGCTAGGGTTGTGGAGGAGGAGCCAAGGGTGTCCGAGGACAATGGGTGCCAGGGGAGAGTCAAGGATGTGAAAAGAGATGGTCTCGGAGTGATTGCCAGAGGTGATGAGTGTAATGTCTTCAGTGATGTATGATATGGTGGGAAGTTGCTGACCAGTGAGGGCGTGAACCGTGATGTGGTGCAGAAGAGGTCTGAGGGGAATGTGGAGCTTGTGGGCTAATGTGCTGTCCATGAAATTACCTTCTGCCCCGGAATCCAGTAGTGCCTGACAGTGATGTGTCTGTGCTGACCACCGCAGCCATACCAGGAGGAGCGTAGAAGATGATGGTGATGATGATGAGGTCTTCTCGGCGGAGATCCCACTCGATAGTAGCCTCATACGTAGTACCGGGCCTGGCCTTTTACCGGACAGGCGTGGGCTTGATGTCCGGCTCCCCCGCAGTAAAGGCAAAGGCCCAGGGATCTCCGCCTCTCCTTCTCCTCCCGGGAAAGCCAAGCTCGCCCTACCTGCATGGGCTCGTGATCGTAGACGGGGCTGGCCACGTCCCCGCCGCTGAACCGCACGTCTGCCGGTCCCCTGGATGGGGTGTTGAGTAGCCCCCTCCTCTCCATCCGTGCCAGACGTGCATCGACCCGAAGGGCCAGCTCAATAAGTCCATTGAACGATGGGGGAAGGTCCAGGGCGTAGATCTCCCTCTGGACGCGGTCAGCCAGCCCATGCAGGAACATGTCCCACTGCGCCTCCTCGTTCCAATGGCACTCCGCCGCCAGGGTCCGGAACTCGATGGAATAGTCCGAGACGGATCTCTCGTGCTGGCGTAACTCCACCAGCCTCCTGGCCACCTCCCGTCCTGCGGCGGCCCGATCAAAGACCCATCTCATCTCGGCGGAGAGCGCCTGGAACGAGGCGCAGCATGGGTCCTGGTTCTCCCACACCGCTGTTCCCCACAATGCCGCCCTCCCAGAGAGCAGGGTCAGAACAAAGGCCACCTTGGCCCTCTCACTGGCGAAGGTTCTAGGCTGGAGGGCAAAATGCATATCACAACGGTTAAGGAAAGCTCTACAATAGTCGGGCTCACCCGAGTACGCTTCCGGAATCGGGAGGCGTGGTTCCGGCTGGGAGGGGGCCTCCGATGGTGCTGGTGGAACAGGCGGTGTGAGTGGCGCAGTGGGAGCTCGTAATAGCTGGAACTGTTGGGTGAGCTCGGACACCTGCGTCACTAAAGCCTGAACCGCGCGACCAGTGTCGTTAAGAGTCCGCTCCTGGGAGTCCATCCTCCGAACACTGGCGCTGAGGAAAACTTCGAGGGAGGAAGGTTGATTACTCGCTGCCTCCATGTTGGTCAGATCGTTCTGTGACGCTAACAATGGAGGACAGGAGGCAGATGCAAGTAAAGGTAGTTTATTGACAGGAGTTGTGATGGATGAATGCTGGTGGGTGACGCAGGAACCACGATGGCAGCACAGACAGGTGGGTAGGTGATTTGAGTGCGTTGGTAGCGATGACGTGGTGGTAGATTGGTGATCCGTGGTGATAATCCGTGAGTGACTGTGATAATCCAAAGGAGACCGAAAACAGGAAACAGGGCAAGGACAGGAACACAGGAGCACGAACAGACATCAACACATGGACCTCAAACAACGATCTGACAAACAGGAGACGAAAGACAGGGCGTTAAATAGGCGGTTGGAATGAGATGCACCTGCCGCTGATCAGGCGATCAGTGGCAACACCCACATGAACCAATCAACATGACATAACATGACTACAGCTGGAGACGGTGCATTCACGAACCGTGACAATTATAGTGTGGTGTGCATGAAAATAAAAACAAGGCGGCAGATTGAACTTATTATCCATAGTGGTTCTCACGTAGTCCTTCTACGTCATCACCACATAGTGTGTTTTATAAGTTAAGTGATCAGTCTTTAAGAGAAGGACTACGTGAGAACCATGCACTATGGATGATACATTCGCTCTGCCGCCTTGTTAATTATTTTGTCTTTACTTTATTTTTGACATCAAGAAAGAGTTAATCTCTCATGTATGAGAAGAGCGTGTTGCCGTATACCAGCCATTAAATGTGTGGGACACCAACTCGTCGTTTTCTATCGCATTCATTTCATGGATTTAACGAATTATCCGAGTCAAAGCGTTACAACTTCACTGACTACATGCTCTAATCCTCCTGCGCGTGCGAGGGGTGTGTGTGAAATGCGGACAGTGAAATTAAGTGAAATAGCTGGTCAGTTTAAAAGCCGAATTATAATAAGCAGCCTAATAAAAATAATAGTTATTTTTATTATAATCTAATACATTAATAGGAAAATGAGCCTAATATCGTCTTGATTATCGACAGAGAATTCTGCTTATGTCGATATCTCTGACGATCGTCGATACACGATACTATCGTCTATCGGCACAACCCTATAGCCTACTACTACTATTAAAATGAAACGAATAAAATTTTTAAAGGAATAATCACAACATTTCTTCCATGTTTTATTTTTAATAGTAAATCCCCTTTGTTTACCAAAAAATAAAGTTTGCTTAATTTAAATAATTAAAAGATAAATTAAATGAATGTTTTCATTTGATAACCAGAAAAATTTAAATACACAGAATTTCTGAAGGGAAAAAAAATTTCACATTAGGCTATTTTAAGATTTTTTTTTTTTGCTAATTAAGTTGTTTTTATGCATTTAAATAATTATACATGCTAAAACACAGAATTAGGTAAAAATAAAACATTTCTTAGGGCCCTAAACCTGTAATATTTGGCATAATTGTTTTTGCAGTAATTTTTGGGGGGTTATTTTTCCTGTAAAAACATTGAGATATATATCTTATATCGAGATACAGCCTAATATATCGAAATATATTTTTTGCTCCATATCGCCCAGCCCTACATGAGGGTGAGTCATTAATAACATAATTTTCATTTTTGGGTGAACTATCCCTTTAATACATTTTAATTTAATCTTTGAGTAAGGTTTTTTGTTTTTTTTTTCATTTAAGAACAGTAAAGTTATGTAACCTTTGTTACAACACATTTTTATTTAATTTTTTCCATTTTCCTGCATGTAAGCACAGTGCAGTGTTAATGTTCAAACTGACAACAATACATATTTTTATTAGGAATAAAACTACCTCATTTTTTAACTGTAGCTGAATAGTTAGGCCTACTACTCTGCTGAAATGTAATGTTGGTCATTATGCTGGTACTTTTCACTGGTATAAAGAAATAGTATAAAATGTATTCCTGCTTTTTAAGAACTTTTCAGTTAACCATTTCTTTTTTCCCTTTGTAGAGTCATCAAGGATACAGCTTATTATTGGCACATTGCTAAGAAATTGTTCACCTGCTACATTCCAATGTCACTTCTGGTAGAGATTCATTGACCTTTTGTGATAGGTTGTGATTTTACTTACCGTATTTTTCGGACTATAAGTCACACCTAAGTATAAGTTGCATCAGTCCAAAAATATGTCATGACGAGGAAAAAAAACATAAATCACACTGGACTATAAGTCAAATTTATTTAGAACCAAGAAAAAATATTACAGTCTACAGTCTACAGATCGGCTGCATATTTTACTACCTGCAGTTTGTAATCTGCAGAATAGGATTTTCTTTGGGGGGGCATTTTGTTTGCATTCAGTCTTTGTCTTTAAGTTAATATTTCAGTTAACAGTTGGTAACAGTCTCTTGGTTAATTTCTCTTGGTTCCTGTCAAATTAATTTTGATAAATAAGTCACACCTGACTATAAATCGCAGGACCAGCCAAACTATGAAAAGAAGTGCGATTTATAATCCAGAAAATACGGTAGTTTAATAAAAATGTACTTAATTTCAGTGTCACTGGGGGCACTGAAAACACTGTTTGTGAATAATTTGTTAATATTGTAAACTTTCATTTGAATACATTTATTAAGTGTTTAATGAATAGTGTTGTGCATTTTGTTTCCAATCCCACTGTTATTGAACTGTAAAGTGAAAATATCATGTGATATTTTTTTTTTGCATTCAGTTTTCAGTTAAAAATATTTCAGAATATCAAAGTTGATATTCTATGAGGATTTATTTTGGGTGTTTTTGTGTTTGTGTATACAGGACAGTAAAGCGCACAAGTGGGAGAGAGTGGAGGAGACGGCATCAGAAAGGACCTAGAGCTGGGACGCTTTCAAGGATCACAAGAAATCCAAATCTCTTGTTATGAGACACATTAGTAAACCATATTTTTACAGAAACCACAAAAAAAAAATGTTACAGTCATAAAAGGGTTTCTCTTGCAAGAGCAACACAAAATATGGAATTATTTTACAAAAAAACTTTAAATATTATTGTTTTTGGATTGATCTTCTACCGGTTTTTAACAATACATCCATGCACAAACACTGCAAAATATAGTTTGGGGTTTTTATACAGTATGTTTCCAAAATAAAACAGCTGTTTTACAATTTTAAGCATGTGGTAGTTTATTGAAGTTGATTGTAAAGCCATTGCTGTCATTTGATTTTTAAACTTTATAATGTACAGTGTTGATCTAAATGCAAACTAGGCTCTAATTGAACGTACAGTTGTGTATTTACCCATGATGAAACAATGTCGCGTTATCAACGTTGAATCACTTTGCAAAATCAACAGCTAATTCAAAGTTAATCCAACGTCTACAGAACGACCATAATTAACCCATGATGAAGGTAAGACGGTGAAACAGCGTCACAATATCAAAGGTAATTCAATTCAACGTTGTTTCAACGTTGAATCAATGTTGAAATGCCGGCTGGGCATCAACAGACCTCAGTCAGGTGGTTACTCACAAATTCTCCGTCTGTACGTGTGTAAATCTTGACAGTGGTCCCAGGTCCTGAAGAGGGCTCTTGCCCAGGGAACCAGTCCACTGCAGGCCGTGCTGAATCAGGTGAACAGCCCAAACGAGTCACTCTCTACACACGTATGTAAACATAAAAATAAATAATACTAAACGAAAGCTGTTTTAACAGCCTTAAGATTTTTGGAGGGATGAAATAGTTTGGATATACTGTTGAACCTCTTTTTTTCTTTTCTTTTTTTTTTAACAATATATCAATGATTTTAATGAGTGAATTTACTGTGATAAATAATATAAAATAAAGAAGTCATAATAGATAATAAAATATTAATACATTTTGTCTTTTTGAATATTAAAGAAGCCAAACAGTACAGAGAGAAACCCTGGAGCACACTGCGACGGAAAACATGAGATAATTCAAAATAACTGGGAAACAATAAGAATGTTTTTTCTCAAACCAGTTATTAAAAAACAAAGATTTTCTCTTATATAAAATGTCTTGATTGGTCCAAATGAAAAGTAGTAATTGGGGATAAAATTCCAGATTGAGTTTGGATTACACAAACACTGTCTAATCCAATTAATTTTGAAAGTGAAAGAGAACTCAAGGCAATTAAACCCACCATAATCATATGTGCTCATTAATACAGACTTCTTAATGTAATGGATTTTGTTTTTCCAAACAAATTAAAACAGGATTTTATCAACTGATTTCCAGATGTTGTTGGAAATCAGTCCCATAAGCTTTAACCTATGCAGTCTGAGCTGGAAAATGACTATATAATAATAATAATAATAATAATAATAACCAACTCTTTATTACCTTTGTTACAACATTCAGTGTATAGAAAATAACAATCATGACAGAAATCCATACGTTTATAAACTGTAAGAAGTAAAAAGCTACAATTTGAGACCAGAAATGCAGTCTGTAAGAGTAAATAATAATAATAATAACTGTGCACCCATTTGTAAGGAATCCAATGCTGTCATGTCACGTGACAAAATAAAGAACGAACGATAGGTTCAAGCCTTTTATACAGTCTTATTATTATTATTATAATGTTGTAAAACAATACAAACATTAAGGCAGTCCGCTTAAAATCATAAAGACAAAAATAATAATAATAGTAATAATATACACACAGATTTGTTGCCAGGGTAACTCCAGTCTATGGTAAAAGCTTATGAGTCTGTCACAAGATAAAGGTATGACTCAAACCTGAAAGACTCATGAGATGAACTAATCTATTCTCTTTCCGGCTCAGACTGCATCGGTTAACTCAAACCCGAAAACTTGTCAGACAAGAGCTGAGGTGAGCTAATCATAGACTGAAGACCCAGGTAAACAATGAATTCATCTTTTCTGTTTATTATAGCATTATAATTTGTATTGTTTGTAGTGTGACCAACGTTTGCGTAAGTACTAATAGATGTTAGGGAAGTAACACGTAACATTTTAATTATATTTGATCAAATTAACAAAATGTACCAAATGACTCGAAAAAAGATTTGTTCATTTTGCTGAACGAGACTCAAATGTCCGAGTCAGTAAAATGATCCGTGCTTCCCATCACTAGTGTTTTCTTCTTCTTCAGTATCACTTTGACGCACACGCTTTTGTTCTGATGCCCTGGTATCATCTTCTTTCTTTTGTGACCTGCTTTCTTTTTGAAGCCCCTCCCTCCATATACACTGTTACAACCCTTACCAAAAATAACTGTAACTTTAAATCAGCATCTTTTCCATAGTGTCTAGTGCAGGATGGATATAAAAGTATAAAATAGCCTAGGTTTTGGTTTGACAACATCATTAATATGTGAACTATCACAATTAAAGCACAAAGACATAACAACATTACACCCCAAGACCGTTCACAAGTGTGAGAAAAGAGAAGAAACAGTTTTCTCCGGAGAAGTTCATCAGGAGAGTTGGAGCGTTGACTGTCGAGTCAGCAGTTTAGTATAATGTCTAATGTCCTTCTTACTACACTTTTACTATAGTACAGGGGTAGGCAACATCGGTCCTGCAGTGCCACTGTCCTGCAGAGTTTAGCGCTAACCCTAATCAAAAATACCTGAACAAGATAATTGCATCATTGAAATAATTGCACTGAATATGGTATGAATTTACTTTGTACAGATGATCTCATCAGCCAAATGAGGGGTTTTGAGCAAATTATGCTCTTGAAAGGAGTGATAGAAGAAGATGTGGTAAATTGTCTTCAAAGATAAAGCTTCTCAAAAGGTCTTAAAACAGCTTGAAGAATGGTATGTGTACAGTACTTCAAGGGTCACAGTTGCTCACACTGCTAAAGTGAGCTGACTGTCCATTAAATAACTTGACCAGGTCTGGGATCTGTCTAAAAACGGGATGTTAGGACTGTGAGATCCTCCGGCTGAGAAAAAAGCTACACCACATCAGTGCTGGATATCAACCACAAACAGTTTCCAGACACGAGAGAAGAAGATCATGATGGAGAAGAGCAAGAAACCAGTTTAGATTTTATCATAAGGAATCATTATTTTCTGAAACAGTATCAAATGTCTTATATGTATCACAGTTGACTGGATGGAATTGTGTGACTTTGAAGGACATTTCATCACGCATCTGTGTGAACTGATTAATTTATGATGTTCATGAATTTTTGATGATCCATTATTATTTTCCTTGAATCTTGTTTGTCTTGATGCTACTTTATCAACTTTACAGTCTGTGCTTTAATAAAATGAATATAGTGAATATTGGGTATGGAAAATGATTGGTAAATACATAATTCTACTAGGTAGGCTCATGCCATGGATGCTGCCATGGGCTCAATTGTTACAAACACTTAAGGGATAACTGAAAATGTACCAGGAATAATCAACATGGATCTTGTACTGCATTAAAAAAGCATGCACATTACTGATGTCCAGCACACACATATATATATATATATATATATATATATATATTAATCTTCCTACTCATGTGCTGGACATCAGTAATGTGCATGCTCTTGGTTTTAATGCAGTACAAGATCCTTGTTGATTATTCCTGGAATAGATAATGGCAAGTTGTTGCAGGTTCATCCATTATATTTATTGGCATTTACTTCAAAAATCTAAAAATGTATCTATTATTTTTTATTATTAAATCATTTAAAATTTTCCATGTTTCATCAGATGGCCTCACAATGTCCTGTCAAAAGCTATACTAGCCATGACAAGAACAAAAAAGGGTGGACTGTGAAAACTGTCAGATATAAATGTGACTCAACTCACATTTTGAAGAGAATGTCAGGGATCTGCAAGAAATGGGACCCAAACGCAAATGAGTAGACAAGGGTATTTGGTAATACTTTAGAATACTGTTTCTTACTTACTGCATAACTAATAAGGAATTATTGAAGGACTAACAGGTATTCATTAACACTTAACTGATAACTACTAAGGAAGGTGTGTTAATTAATCAGTATGTTATATCATTTTAGGACTGTGTTAAGTAACAGTTAGCTAATCAATAACTAATATATTCTGTCATACCTCCTGAAGAACTACAGTTAATTATCAATATCGGCAGGAGGGATGACCACTGAGACAGTACGAGATGGCCACGGACTCGAGCATAGAGACAGCTCCAGAGGAAAGACCAGGCAGGCACACAGGAAACCCGTAGCTTGAAGTGAAACTCAAATGATGCACCAGTTTAGCTGCCAGGTAAGAGAATGAACTGCTTCCAGGAAGAGGGGGTCAGTGGCCAGGGAATCTAGGTTAGGACACAGGACAAAACACGAAAGGAAGAGACTCAAAATGACACAACACAGACAATTGGAAAAAAAGTGAACAAAGCAAAAGAAATAACCAAAACTATCTAAAGAAATAATCAAAGAGTAAAAACAAGATCCAAAAAAGAACTGGAATCACAAAAACAGAGTAAATGAAAACCTAAATCAAAAAAATAAATAAAATAAAAACTAGATTAGGATGCACACAATCATGAAGCATGGTCCGCCGAATCAGCATTTGATTGACACGGTTGGGTACAGACCACACAATCACACATCTGTATAAAACTGAAGTCAACGCATCTTGACCTCGTAGGTTTTTGTGAGACGAGTTTGATTTTGAGATAGTGGAGATTTAGTGATATAGTGACAATTTATAGTGCGATTTGTTTAGTTATATTTAGGCTTATATTTAAATTTACACATTGACTGATAGGCTAGAGACAGACAGAGTATACATATAGTGACACAATAATAATTAATATAGATAGATACATAGATTAATATAGATAGATCAGTAAAAATGGAGTCTCCCCAGAAGAGATGGCATACATCTGTGGTGTTGGAGCATTTCCATTTGGAAACCCCGAATAAAGTGAGATGTATGTATTGTGATCGGCAGCTGGCTAACTGCAACAATACATCATCTATGATGCGCCATTTGAGGAGCACTCATCCTGTCATTTTGCAGGGTGCAGACGATAGCATTCCCCCTGTACCTGACACTGCTGGGCCATCTAAGCAAGGTATGCATTGTTTGAAATATAATTATAATTGAAATATAATAACAAACTATTGGGACACTGTTTAGATAGTCCATAGCTAAACTAAGCCCTACAACCTACAAGGAGAAGACAATGGAGGACCTACATTAATATGGATGGATATCTTGGTGTAACTTACATAACACCAGAGGTAAAAAATGGCAACTGTTGTAGTGGGTGTAAGGAGGTTTTACCAAACCCACACAGCCCAGCATCTCATAGAGACTAAAGCCTTGCTAATGGCTGAGTGGAGAATGACCTCCAAAGTTCAGTGCATGGTGACTAGCAATGTATCCAACATAATACTAGGCGCCCAGCTTCTCCACCTTTGCCATGTCCCATGTTTTGCTCATAATTTAAATTTGATTGTGAAAAAGGCCCTAGACAGAACCTCAGTCATCAATGAAATACGCCAGAAGGCCAGAAAGATATTGGGGTTGTTCAGATCCAGCTGCAAAGCAAAGGACAAGCTTGTGGAGATGCAGGACTTGATGGACAGACCAACTCTGAAACTGATACAGGAGACTGAGACGAGATGGAACAGCACATTCCACATGCTACAACGCTTCTATGACCAATGTGAGCCAGTTGGTGCTGAACTTTAAAATTTAAACAATGATACTGCTCCCCTGACAAGTCTTGAGTATGACATTATTGTCCCTACTGCAACCATTCAAACTAGCAACAACAGAAATGTCAGAGGAACAGAGAGTTTCTGCTTCAACGCTTATACCACTGTACAGGATGTTGCAGCAAAAGCTTGCACAGAAAAAAGGAAATGCAATGCAGGAATCAACTGTACAATTATGTAGGCCACAATGACCATACTACCCATGTAATTGGCCATAACTGTCATATTGTTGTCATTATTATAAATAATATAATGTTCTGCTGTCAGTGTAGGATTTGTTACTAGTTGCTGTTTTCATTTTTATTCGTAGCCACAAATGTCAACATCAGGCCCATCATAATCTTCATCATCAACATCAACACCAGTAGAAACACAGGACAGTTCATGGGGAATTTTTGATAATCATATTCATGAAACAGAGATGATACACAATGCTACAGCTGATGCCACAGTGTAAGTGGAAAAATACCTCCATAATGAGTTTTTGCCCAGAACTCATGTATCACGGCACCGTGGAGAGAACAGGGTCTGGGTCCAAGTGCAGGGAAGAAATTACTTTTAATGAGGTTTAAACAGGTGTGCAGAGTGAAGGTAATGAGTCCGGGAGAAAGGAAGTGACGCCCTCTGGTGGTGAGAAGGAGGAACATCATGACATCATGATCCCCTAATTTACTGGAAAGAGAGAGCAGTAATCTTTCCTCATTTGTTTGTCCTTGCTAAAAAAATATATTTGCATGTCAGCAACAAGTGTCCCTTGTGAGAGGTTTTTTTCAAAAGCTGGAGAAATTATCTGTAAAAAAAAACAACAACAAAAAAAGAAGTAGACTAGGTCTTTCTACAGCAGAGAAATTAATATTTTTGAATAAAAATCTCTTAAAAAGTGAGATATTGTGGCTTGATTTCATTTATTAATATTAACTCTCTCAAGGCAGATCTGGCACATTTGCTTCAACTGTTTGATTTCTTCACGAAGCCTACCACTATAGATTAGCTGTCGCCGAGTTTGAACCTGTTTTGTTTTGCCTTGTTGGCCTATTGTTTCAGTTTATTAAAAGTGCTTCCCTGCATTTGGACCCTGACCCTGTTTATTTCAGAGAAATTATGACATTGGGAAGAGGGAGCTGTTGGCCATTAAGATGGCATTGGAGGAGTGGAGGCACTGGCTTGAGGGTGCCAAACACCCATTCCTCATCTGGATGGAACATCAAAATCTCACCTACATTCAAGATGCCAAGAGGTTAAACTCACGACCAGCCCGTTGGGCCCTTTTTTTTAACCGGTTCAACTTCATTCTCTCTTATCGCCCAGGTTCCAAGAATCTCAAGCCAGATGCACTCTCGAGGCAGTTTGAACCACCTGAGAGGGAGTTGTGCCAAGAACCCATCCTCCCCGCAGCCAGGGTGATAGCCCCCATCCAGTGGGATATTGAGACCGCCGTCAGTAGAGCCCAAAAGCAACAGCCTGGTCCAGGTAATGGCCCTGTAGGGCGTCTCTTTTTCCCAAATTGTATGCGCTCTGAGGTCCTGCAGTGGGCACATGCATCCCTCCCCTCCGGGTACCTGGGAACCACTAGAACCTGCAAGCTGGTTCAGAGGAAGTTTTGGTGGCCCAAGTTACAGAGAGATGTTATGGCCTTTGTCTCTGCCTGTCCAGTGTGTGCCCAGTACAAGGAGTGAAGAACTTACCCTCATGGTTTACTGCACCCACTGCCTATCACGAGATGTCCATGGTCTCACATCTCCCTGGAATTCGTCACAGGCTTGCCCCCGTCTCAGGGAAACACAGTAATTCTGGTGGAGATAGATAGACTTGTCACCTCTTACCCATGCCCAAACTCCCCACAGCTAACCAAACTGCAGAACTTCTGATGAAACGTGTTCAGAATCCACGGCTTTCCCCAGGATATGGTTTCTGATCGGGGGCCACAGTTTACATCCCGGTTTTGGAAGGCGTTTGGCCGGCTCATTGGGTCCTCCATCAGCATGTCCTCTGGCTTCCACCCCCAGTCCAATGGACAAACTGAGAGGGTAAATCAGGACATTGAGAAGACCCTGAGGTGCCTGGTTGCCGACAACCAATCCACTTGGAGCTCTCGTTTAATTTGGGCTGAATTTGCTCATAACACTCTGTACCATTCTTCTTTAGGCATGTCCCCCTTTGAATGTCTCTATGGATCCCCCCCCCTTTGTTTTCTGGACAGGAGCCAGAGGTTGACACCCCAGCTGCCACACAGCTTGTCCGTCGTTGTCGACTTTAGTGAGGGCGGCCCGACTCCATCGGAGGCAGGCTAACCGAAGGAGGAGAGCAGGACCCTCAATTTGTCCAGGACAAAGAGTGTGGCTCTCTACCCGAGATCTACCCTTGTGAGTGGAATCCCGTAAGCTGGCTCCAAGATACATTGTTCCCTTCAGGATCCTCAGAAAGATTAATCCGGTTTCCTTTCGTCTTCTCCTGCCCAGGTCCATGAAAATCCATCCCACTTTCCATGTTTCTCGATTAAAACCAGTTGTTTGTTCCACTTTGTCTCCAGCCAGTAAATCCACCCCAGCTCCTCGCATGATTGACGGTCAGCCAGTGTACACCGTCCGCAGGCTGCTGGATTACCACCGGGTAGGTGGAAGGGCTCAGTACTTGGTAGACTGGGAGGGTTATGGCCAAGAGGAGCGGACCTGGGTTCAAGCTCGGGATATCTTGGATAAGGTTCTCATCTCAGACTTTCACCAAGCCCAAGGAGTCAATCTAGGGAACGTCAGGAGCCGTTCCTAGGAGAGGGGGTCCTGTAATGGGCTCGTATGTGCATTGCTGTTTTCATTCTGGCCTGCAGGGGTCACTCTCAATGAGTACTGTGTCATGTTCCCTCCAGAACTGCAGATGGCTCTTGCCCTATGAACTCTAGCCCTAAGGTCTCTCCGCTCCTCCAGAGGGCGTCATCGCCCCATACCATGTTCAGTGCTCTGCTCATTAGCATTGATTCCTCACACCTGTGTTTGACCCTTTATAAGTCTGTTTGTTCTCTGCTATTGTGTTCAGTCTTGAGCCTATGCTTCCTATGTATCCAGTTGCTAAGTTAAGTTTGATTGTGCTTGTATTTTTGGACCCTTGTGTCTTTTTTTTTGTTTAATGGTAGCTAAGTTTGCTACGTTTAGTTTGTACTTTGTTTTCTCTAGTAAAGATTATTGTTACTTTTTGAAGATTCAAGCCCCTTGGCCTTTTTGCTCCTTTGCTCTTCCGCTCTTGGGTTTAACAGTCTGGGAGTAGCTCAGTGAGTAAATTCATACTCTTAGAGCACCAGAGACCCGGGTTCAATCCCTGCTTAAGGCAGCCTCGTTACAGCAAGACTGAACCATGGAAGCAAACCCAGCGGAAGAGTCTTCACCACCCTCCAATGTGGAACGGATCCTAGCTGCACTCTCTGAACAAGCCACTACCATTCAACAACATGATCAAACTCTGTCTCAGATTGTCCAAACTCCAGAACTCCAACATTCCCCTGATCCTCAACCTAGGTCCATGGTGACACTTCCTTCTGAGCCCAGATTACCAGCCCCAGAAAGGTTTGATGGAAGCCCTGAGAGATGCAGAGGATTTATTACCCAGTGTACTCTGACCTTTCAACTACAACCTAGTAGTTTTCCCACTGAGAGCAGTAAGGTGGCCTACATCATTACATTCCTTACCAGTAAGGCACTCGAATGGGCCTCAGCTTTGTGGGACCAGAAGTCTCTACTAACCACCATCAGTCAACAGTTCATCATGGAGATGAAGAGAGTTTTCCAACATCCAGCCAGTGGAGGTGATGTCGATCGTCGCCTGCTTAATCTCTCTCAAGGTACTCGGAGCGCAGCTGAGTTCGCCATAGATTTTCGCACTCTGGCGGCTGAGAGTAGATGGGATCAAAGAGCCCTAAGAGCGACCTTCCACCATGCATTGTTATCAGAGCTCAAAGAAGAGTTGGCATTCCGAGACCCTGCCCCTGACCTTGAGTCCCTCATTGATGTAGCTATCCGGGTTGACCATCGCCTTAGAGAACGCCAGATAGAGCGGCAGCGGGAGACCAGCTTATTTGAGGCCACCAGTCCTGTTAAATTATCTCCTACTTTTGTGGACATGGATGAACCCATGCAGTTGGGGGGAACTCGGATATCCCAGTCCGAACGTAATAGGAGGATGAGCGATAGATGCTGCCTCTACTGTGGCAAGCCAGGACACTTTCGTGCCAGCTGTCCTGAGCTTTCAGGAAAAGCCAAGTCTCGTCCTGGAGTAGGGGGGCCTGGGCGAGAATAGGAACCATCCCCTGCTCAGCAACCTTAGGTTTGAAGATCCAGGCCACAATCACCATGGGCCAGCAACACCATCAAGTATGTGCCTTAGTAGACTCTGGGGCCGCCGGGAGTTTTATGGACTTTAAGATGGCCCAAAGTCTTGCAAGTCATCCTGTGACTCTCCGAGAACCCCTTAACATTACTGCAGTTGATGGCAGCCCGCTGGGATCGGGTCGGGTCAGTCAGTGCACTCCACCTCTTCAGTTAAAAGTAGGGAACCACCAGGAATTTAATCAGTTTTTATTAATTAATACTCCTAAACTCCCTATAATCCTCGGCTTCCCATGGTTGACTGATCATAACCCCAATATTGACTGGTCCAGAGGAGTTGTCACAGAGTGGGGAACACACTGCCAACTGTCAAATACTGCTCTCTGCGGTCCACCTGAGCTGAAGTCTGTCCAAGAATCAATGTCTGGCAATCCCAAGAGCAATTCCATCTTTAGGCTCAAAGCCCCGTCCGTGGAAGTCATGGCTATTCTCAGGATTGAACTAGTCACTATCAAGCCCCCTCTTTACCATCCCGTGCCATTCCGAGTTCCCCCGGAATACATGGACCTCCTCGAAGTCTTTAGTAAGGTCCAAGCTGCCACACTGCCCCCCCACAGATCATACGACTGTGCTATTGAGCTGATGCCAGGAACTTGCCCACCCCGTGGAAGGCTCTTTTCCCTCTCTGGCCCTGAGAGATTAGCTATGGACAAGTATCTGAAGGAAGCTCTAGATAATGGATTCATCCATCCTTCCACATCACCGGCAGGAGCCGGTTTCTTCTTTGTTGAAAAGAAGGATGGTAGTCTCAGACCTTGTATTGATTATCGAGGCTTAAATAACATCACAATCAAGAATCGTTACCCCCTCCCACTTATGACCACAGCCTTTGAGATCCTGCAGGGGGCCACCATCTTTACCAAACTGGACCTCCGAAATGCATACCATCTTGTCAGGATCCGGGAGGGGGATGAATGGAAGACTGCATTTAATACCCCGACAGGCCACTACGAGTACCAGGTAATGCCATTCGGGCTGGTTAATGCTCCTGCTGTCTTTCAGGCCTTTATTAATGATGTTCTTAGAGAGATGCTGAATATATTTGTGTTTGTTTACTTTGATGATATTTTTATATTCTCCCGCAACCTCCAAGAACACATTCAGCATGTCAGACAGGTCCTGACCCAGCTGTTGAAGCACAAGCTCTTTGTTAAGCTGGAGAAGAGTGAGTTCCATGTCCCAGCTGTCTCATTTCTCGGCTTCGATGTGTCCAAGGGCAGCCTCCAGATGGATCCAGGCAAGATCCGAGCAGTCTTGACTGGCCCGACCCACTTCAGTCAAGCAGGTACAGCGCTTTCTGTGGTTCTCTAATTTCTACAGGAGATTCATAAGAAATTTTAGTTCTGTTGCAGAACCTCTGAGGGTGCCAAACACCCATCCCTCATCTGGACGGAACATCAAAATCTCACCTACATTTGAGATGCCAAGAGGTTAAACTCACGACCAGCCCGTTGGGCCCTTTTTTTTAACCGGTTCAACTTCATTCTCTCTTATCGCCCAGGTTCCAAGAATCTCAAGCCAGATGCACTCTCGAGACAGTTTGAACCACCTGAGAGGGAGTTGTGCCAAGAACCCATCCTCCCCGCAGCCAGGGTGATAGCCCCCATCCAGTGGCATATAGAGACCGCCGTCAGTAGAGCCCAAAAGCAACAGCCTGGTCCAGGTAATGGCCCTGTAGGGCATCTCTTTTTCCCAAATTGTATGCGCTCTGAGGTCCTGCAGTGGGCACATGCATCCCTCCCCTCCGGGTACCTGGGAACCACTAGAACCTGCAAGCTGGTTCAGAGGAAGTTTTGGTGGCCCAAGTTACAGAGAGATGTTAGGGCCTTTGTCTCTGCCTGTCCAGTGTGTGCCCAGTGCAAGGAGTCAAGAACTCACCCTAATGGTTTACTGCACCCACTGCCTATCCCGAGATGTCCATGGTCTCACATCTCCCTGGATTTCGTCACAGGCTTGCCCCCGTCTCAGGGAAACACAGTAATTCTGGTGGCGATAGATAGATTTTATAAGACTTGTCACCTCTTACCCATGCCCAAACTCCCCACAGCTAACCAAACTGCAGAACTTCTGATAAAACATGTGTTCAGAATCCACGGCTTTCCCAGAATCATATGGTTTCTGATCGGGGGCCACAGTTTACATCCCGGTTTTGGAAGGCGTTTGGCCGGCTCATTGGGTCCTCCATCAGCATGTCCTCTGGCTTCCACCCCTAGTCCAATGGACAAACTGAGAGGGTAAATCAGGACATTGAGAAGACCCTGAGGTCCCTGGTTGTTGACAACCAATCCACTTGGAGCTCTCGTTTAATTTAAGTGTCTCTATGGATCCCCCCCCCCTTTGTTTCCTGGACAGGAGCCAGAGGTTGACACCCCAGCTGCCACACAGCTTGTCCGTCGTTGTCGACTTTCCTGGAAGAGGACCCGTGCAGCCCTAGTGAGGGCGGCCCGACTCCAACGGAGGCAGGCTAACCGAAGGAGGAGAGCAGGACCCTCATTTTGTCCAGGACAAAGAGTGTGGCTCTCTACCCGAGATTTTCCTTTGCGAGTGGAATCCCGTAAGCTGGCTCCAAGATACATTGGTCCCTTCAAGATCCTCAGAAAGATCATTTCCGGTTTCCTTTCGTCTTCTCCTGCCCAGGTCCATGAAAATCCATCCTACTTTCCATGTTTCTCGATTAAAACCAGTTGTTTGTTCCACTTTGTCTCCAGCCAGTAAATCCGCCCCAGCTCCTCGCATGATTGATGGTCAGCCAGTGTACACCGTCCGCAGGCTGCTGGATTACCACCGGGTACGTGGAAGGACTCAGTACTTGGTAGACTGGGAGGGTTATGGCCAAGAGGAGCGGACCTGGGTTCCAACTCGGGATATCTTGGATAAGGCTCTCATCTCAGACTTTCACCATGCCCAAGGAGTCAATCTAGGGAACGTCAGGAGCCGTTCCTAGGAGAGGGGATCCTGTAATGGGCTCGTATCTGCATTGCTGTTTTCATTCTGGCCTGCAGGGGTCACTCTCAATGAGTACTGTGTCATGTTCCCTCCAGAACTGCAGATGGCTCTTGCCCTATGAACTCTAGCCCTATGGTCTCTCCGCTCCTCCAGAGGGCGTCATCGCCCCGTACCATGTTCAGTGCTCTGCTCATCAGCGTTGATTCCTCACACCTGTGTTTGACCCTTTATAAGTCTGTTTGTTCCCTGCTATTGTGTTCAGTCTTGAGCCTATGCTTCCTGTGTATCCAGTTGCTAAGTTAAGTTTGATTGTGCTTGTGTTTTTGGACCCTTGTGTCTTTTTTTGTTTAATGGTAGCTAAGTTTGCTACGTTTAGTTTGTACTTTGTTTTCTTTAGTAAAGATTATTGTTACTTTTTGAAGATTCAAGCCCCTTGGCCTTTTTGCTCCTTTGCTCTTCCGCTCTTGGGTTTAACAGTCTGGGAGTAGTTCAGTGAGTAAATTCACACTCTTAGAGCACCAGAGACCCGGGTTCAATCCCTGCTGAAGGCAGCCTCGTTACAGAAAACATCTTTGTAATTGGCTAAAATGACAAAAATGTCTATTTTAAACAACTTTACAGATAAAATAATACACACATTTTACCATAAAGAAGGTTCTTTAGCTAATTAACATCATTCAACAAATGTTTTAATTTTCTCAACTCACAACTTTCAAAATTAATTTGTGTATTTTTATTTTTTTATCCACTGAATCTGCACTTTACTTCTATCCCTTACAGCCTCTTTTTCATTCCTGTCAAAAATTTAATATAGTGGGTTACCCTGCCAAAGGTCTATAATGACATATTGTACTAAATAAATATAATAGAAATGACCACATTTATTATATATGTGTACATAACACATACATGTTTGTTATTAATATTAATTTAGGACTAATTGGGAATTCACAGCTTGAAAAAAGTATTGACTTTATATTGTACATATGTATAGGAGTAAAAATCATTTTCCAAAATGTGATCTCTACATCTGACCTTTGACCTTTTTTAAACTTTTGACTCTTCCCATTAGGGTTAATTATTTTTTCCAAACTGATTGAAACTTCACACACAATCAAATGATTTTTAACTATCTGAAAAGAATTCAATTCAATTCAATTCAAGTTTATTTGTATAGCGCTTTTAACAATACAAATCATTACAAAGCAACTTTACAGAAAATTATGTTTCTACAATATTTAGTAGTAGCTAGTAGTTTGTGCACGTTTGACAGGATTTTAGAAAAAAAAAAAAATAATAATAATAATACAAGACGTAGTCAGCTAGATGATGAACTATCAATATTATTAATTAATAGTAATTATAGGATGCAGTCACACATGTAGCAATAATTGCTAGTTCTGTTTGTTGATTCAAGGTTAGGATCATCTGGGGTCCTCTGAGGGTCAGCATCAGATGTAAATCCCGTGGCAAAACATAGAAACAAAATAGAGACATCATTAGCATAGCTGCTGATCCAACAAAGTAAAATTAGTTTAACCCAAGCTAAAGAATAAAAATGCAGATGCAACTACACTCACAATTTAAGAGATACATTATTCGAATGCTTGGCGAAAGAGATGCGTTTTTAATCTAGATTTAAACAGAGAGAGTGTGTCTGAACCCCGAACATTATCAGGAAGGCTATTCCAGAGTTTGGGAGCCAAATGTGAAAAAGCTCTACCTCCTTTAGTGGACTTTGCTATCCTAGGAACTACCAAAAGTCCAGCGTTTTGTGACCTTAGGGTGCGTGATGGGTTGTAGCGTGGTAGAAGGCTAGTTAGGTACGCAGGAGCTAAACCATTTAGGGCCTTATAGGTAAGTAATGATAATTTGTAACTGATACGGAACTTAATAGGTAGCCAGTGCAGAGACTGTAAAATTGGGGTAATATGATCATATTTTCTTGACCTGGTAAGGACTCTAGCTGCTGCATTTTGGACTACCTGTAGCTTGTTTATTGATGAAGCAGGACAACCACCTAGAAGTCCACTACAATAGTCCAGTCTAGAGGTCATGAAAGCATGAACTAGCTTTTCTGCATCAGAAACAGATAACATGTTTCGTAGCTTGGCAATGTTTCTAAGATGGAAGAATGCGGTTTTTGTAACATTGGAAATATGATTTTCAAAAGACAAATTGCTGTCTAATATAACACCCAGATTTCTGACTGTAGAGGAAGTAACAGTACATCCGTCTAGTTGCAGATTGTAATCTACAAGATTCTGTGTGGTGTTTTTTGGTCCAATAATTAATATCTCTGTCTTATCCGAATTTAATTGGAGAAAATTATTTGTCATCCAATCTTTTACATTTTTAACACACTCTGTTAGCTTAGATAATTGGGAAGTTTCATCTGGTCTCGTTGAAATATATAGCTGAGTATCATCAGCATAACAGTGGAAGCTAATTCCGTATTTTCTAATAATATTACCAAGGGGCAACATGTATATTGAAAATAGAAGGGGACCTAGGACGGATCCTTGTGGCACTCCATATTTTACTGATGATAAATGAGATGACACCCCATTTAAGTAAACAAAATGGTAGCGATCGGACAGGTAGGATCTAAACCATCTTAGAGCCTGCCCTTGAATACCTGTATAGTTTTGTAATCGATCTATGAGTATGTCATGATCTATGGTGTCGAACGCAGCACTAAGATCAAGTAAGACTAGAAATGAGATGCAGCCTTGATCTGACGCAAGAAGCAGGTCATTTGTAATTTTAACAAGTGCAGTTTCTGTGCTATGGTGGGGCCTAAAACCTGACTGAAATTCTTCATACAGATCATTTTTATGCAGGAAGGTGCTCAATTGAGCAGACACAACTTTTTCTAAAATTTTAGACATAAATGGAAGATTTGAAATAGGCCTATAATTTGCCAGTACACTAGGATCTAGTTTTGGTTTCTTAATAAGAGGCTTGATAACCGCCAGCTTGAATGGTTTTGGGACGTGACCTAAAGATAACGACGAGTTAATGATATTGAGAAGCGGTTCTTCGGCTACAGGTAACAGCTCTTTTAGTAATTTAGTGGGTACAGGATCTAATAAACATGTTGTTGGTTTAGATACAGTGATAAGTTTATTTAGCTCTTCCTGTCCTATATTTGTAAAGCACTGCAGTTTATTTTTGGGTGCGATGGATGAAACTGAAGTGTTAGACGCTGTAGAATCTACATTCGCTATTGTATTTCTAATGTTATCTATTTTATCAGTGAAGAAATTCATAAAGTCATTACTATTTAACGTTGGTGGAATATTTGAATCAGGTGGCGTCTGGTAATTTGTTAATTTAGCCACTGTGCTAAATAAAAACCTTGGATTGTTTTGGTTATTTTCAATGAGTTTGTGGATATGCTCTGCCCTAGCAGTTTTTAGAGCCTGTCTATAGCTGGACATACTGTTTTTCCATGCAATTTTAAAAACTTCCAAGTTAGTTTTTCTCCATTTGCGTTCAAGACTACGAGTTACTTTCTTGAGAGAGTGAGTATTACTGTTATACCATGGCACAGTACGTTTTTCTCTAACCTTTTTCAATTTGATGGGGGCAACAGCTTCTAATGTATTAGAGAAAATAGTGCCCATGTTGTCAGTAATTTCGTCTAATTCATGTGTATTTTTGGGTACAAATAGCAGTTGAGATAGATCAGGCAGGTTATTTGCGAATCTGTCTTTGGTGGCTGGAACAATAGTTCTGCCCAGACGGTAACGCTGAGACATATAGTTAATATCAGTTATACGCAGCATGCACGATACAAGGAAATGGTCTGTAATATCATCACATTGGGGTACAATATCTATAGCAGTAAGATCGATTCCATGCGATATAATTAGATCTAGTGTATGATTAAAACGATGAGTGGGCCCGGTGACATTTTGCTTGACTCCAAAGGAGTTTATTAGGTCAGTAAACGCAAGTCCTAATGTATCATTTGCATTATCAACGTGAATATTAAAATCTCCCATGATTAGCGCCTTATCAACTGTAACTAGAAGGTCTGAGAGGAAATCTGCAAATTCTTTTAGGAATTCTGTATACGGCCCTGGTGGTCTATACACAGTAGCCAGAGCAAGAGATACATTAGATTTCTTTTGCATGTCTGACAGTGTAACATTTAGCAGAAGTATTTCAAAAGAGTTAAACCTGTATCCTGTTTTCTGGGTAACATTGAGAATATCACTATATATTGTTGCAACACCTCCTCCACGACCAGTCTGACGGGGCTCATGCTTATAACAGTAGTTTGGTGGAGTAGACTCATTTAGACCAAAATAATCATTTGGTTTTAGCCAGGTTTCAGTCAAGCAGAGTACATCAAAACTATTTTCTGTGATCATTTCATTTACAATAACTGCTTTGGGTGTGAGTGATCTAATATTTATGAGCCCAAACTTTAAAAATTGTTTTTGTTCATTTACTTTACAGTTTTCTGGTTTAATTACGATAAGATTTTTTCTAGATCCTACATTATATTTTGACCTCACTATTCGGGGAACAGACACAGTCTTAATAGTTTTTACAGCACAAGTACTTTTATCATTTAAGCGGGTGGAACAAAACTCATCATAATAGTTATTAGAGAATTGTCTTACTAGTCACATGGAGCGAAGTGTCCTGGAGATGTTGTCAGAGAGCAGCTCCGCTCCGATTCTGCTGGGGTGTAATCCATCAGCGCGAAACAGCCTAGGACGCTCCCAGAAAAGATTCCAGTTATTAACAAATAGCAGTTTCTGTTCTTTACACCATGACAACAACCATTCATTTAAAGCAAAAAGTCTACTGAACCTTTCGTGTCCTCGTCGATACGTGGGCAGTGGTCCTGACACGACGATCGTCGCCGCGGGCGTCGTGCTGCGAACCGTCTCGATCAGGCTGCTGAAGTCCCTCTTCAGCGTCTCCGTCTGCCGCAGCGTGGTGTCGTTAACCCCGGCGTGAAGCACGACCGCTCTGGGGCTCTCGTCGACCTTCAGGATCGCGGGTATCTGCGCAGAAACATCGAGAACACGAGCACCAGGCAAACAATGAGTGTGCACTTTACCTTCGGCTAACGTAGCACTTACGTGTTGGACGATGGAGTCTCCGATGATCACAGCGTCGCGTCCTGTCTCGCGGAGGGGAGCGAAGCGGTTCCGGATGGAGATGTCGAAGGCAGGAGGGGGAGAAGTCATCGCCCGGGACCCGGCTCGCGTCCTCCGCTGTGGATGCACCCAGGGTCCGTGGTGTCCCGGCGTCGCAGTGAAGGACATCTGAGAAGATCGCGTCCTGGGTGCACCGGGCCTGTGCAGAGAAACACACGGAGTAGACGTGGTGGGACTGTTAACAGATCGCTGTATACTTACCCCGGACTTGTGAGCGTCAGCCCGGGATGATTCCAGCGCGGTTCTCCGCTCTCTCAGCTGGGCCTGCCTCACCTCCAGGTCGCGAATCTGCTTTCCCACGGCCTCAAGCTCGAGCTGCACAGAGTGGAGACATTCATCCGCCATTAAAGCAAGTAACAGTGAGTACAGCAGTGGTAATGTGTGTGAATAGAGTATTAGCAATGTTAGCGCAGTTAGCTGCAACCACGCCGCTGATGCTAACGGGCTAAAAGCTAATAGCGGACCCGGGAGATCAAAATAAAACTAGTGATAGCGAGGCGCTCTGATTGTTTTTGTTGTAGAATACAATAGAGGATATATTCACACGTTATATAAACGGAAACGATGATGTATACAATTGATTTTTGAGTTAAAAATAGTCAATGAAAAGAATATAGTGACGGAGCTCAAACGCAGTACAGCCGCCAACAACAAACAGGAAGTCAAAAAAGAAGATGAATGTTCATACTGTTTCAAAAAACATAACAAATCTTTATGAACATTTCATATTTTTCTTGTGCTGCTATTTCTGATTTGGAACTCACACGTGAAAATGTATAAAACCTGACATAAATTCAGATGCAATTTCACTGCCTGAAACCATGTCTTAGTGTTTTAAAAGCAACTTTAACACGGTGTGTAATCTTGGAATTTTGAATCAGTTATTGAAGCACAAGTTAAGGTCAAAGAGACTCTTCTTTTTCAGTGTACTTCACACACAACCCACATGTAAGTAGATTTTGACTTGTGCAGTCATCATTGGAGCATCGCTGTCTGTCAGTATAGTAATGCCAACAGACACTGGCACCTTTTCTGACCTCTGCTTGTTGTATGGATCATATGTTTCAAATTGGCATACAATAATGTACCCAAATGCCTGACTTCCACAACAGTGTTCTTCATCATTGCCCTCATCCTCAGTGCTTCTATTCTCCTTGGTCCTCAACAACTTGTTTTATTTCTACAACTTGATTTTCTGATGCACTCATATCACTATCATCAATACCTTCTGAAATAAGTACAGATTTCTCTCTCCATCTTCCAAAAATCTTACAGAAATGAATCTAAAACATGCATAAAGGCTATTATACTGCCCGCCAGTTCTGTTCAATAGTAGCAGTTACACCTAATATGCATCCCATAATAGTTCTTGGTCAGTTTTGCATGTTGCTCAGATTTTATTTTATGTTATGTTATTGTTTTTATAAAGGTGCATTGAAAAGGGATGTGGTTTGTGGGTAGATACGCAACTGCTGCTATTTATGTGTAGATGAAGGACACTTCACATCAAAGTGTGATCAAAAGATTGTGTTTTAAACCTGAGCAAACCATAAATGTTTTAAGTCCACTGAAGAAAAATGCTCGTCATTGAACAGTTAGCTTTGATTCTGCTCATTTTCTCTGGTAAGTCAGACTTTGTCAGACTCAGTTTGTCTTTGCTGTATCTTATTAAAAGAAAATGCCTCAGTTTACGAATGTACACTGCATCCTCTAGGGCAGGGGTTCTCAACATTTTGCAACTCATGGCCCACCAATGACTGTTTAAAAACATGCCGAGGACCACCTTTGCAAATATGATGATGAACACAGAATAACAGAAAATTCAAAAAGTACAATGATGTACTCTGCTGTTATTTATGCCACTGTAGCATCCTAGGTCAAGTCAGCTATATAGACTATGAAAACTGTCCTTGTATAAAAAAGACTTGAAAGGTTTACTCAGTAATCATTTATTCCTGTAACAATGACAGGTCAAGTCAGACCAATGACTGGGTCAGACACACAAGGGGAACACTCTTTTAACAAATTAATTAACAATACTTCCCCACATCCACGCTAACATGCCTGTAACATTAGGTCATACACACAAGAGGGGAACATTCTCTCAAATCATTAGCAGAAATGTTCAACAAAGTTCATTCACTGCAATTTACATACTGTAAGTGTAATTTATCAAATACAATTGGCAATGTGAATGTGTTTAAAACAATCTTGCATACTAAACAAACTTGAAGCATTATGTCAATGTTACTTGTATTATATATGTGTGTGTGTGTGTGTGTGTGTGTGTATATATACACTTTTTTTTTTAATAATAATTCATCTGGAGAAAAACTGGACAAGTTACTTATACTCCTTCCCACCCAAAAATGAGGAAGTCTAACAGGCGTGTCACATGTCTATAACAGTTTTCATCAACAATCACTCTAGGTCTAGGACCATTAATAAATCACAACACATTAACATACAGTATTTACATGAGTGGGTTTTTGGAGTAGTTCACATGAGAAAAACCATATATACTTAGACACCTTGCTACAAAATGCATATTCTGCATACCCTCAGTGAGACACTTGGGCTTGCTTCTTGGAGATAATAAGATCAAGTCTTGGTGAAATGGGTGAGACACTGTCCATGCAGTATCGGACAAAAACTAACAGTAACGCGGAGTTGCTTATGTCAGTCGACTCGTCCAGCTGTATGGCAAAATAAGGGCTTGCCTTTATTCGTTCCACGAGTTGGCACTCAATGTCATCGCTCATATCAACAATTCGTCTAGCCACGGTGTCATCGGAAAGTGGTATTGACTGAATTTTGGTTGCAGCTGCATCACCCAGTAACTCGCGACACATATCCACAGCACTTGGCAAAATAAGTTCCTCAGCGATAGTAAAGGCTTTCTTACTACGAGCAACACGAGCGGCAACTATATAACATTAGCTAGCTTTCAATGTGACTTTTGATTGAGTTGATAACGATGTTATGACTTTTTGTTGAGCCTGAAGCCCATATTTTTTCCTTAAAAAATATTATTTTGGCTTCTCAACACAGCCCGGGAGTTTTGAGTTCAAATGTCTCTGCAGCTTTGATGGTTTTAGCGCCTCATTTGACAAAATTTCTCCACATTCAACACATTGCGCCTTCGGATTAGTCTCAGTACCTGCCCTTATAAAACCAAATTTAATGTATTCAGCGTCGTACTTTCTCACCACACACTTCAAAGCCTTTGCTTGCACAGGTCTGTCTCCCACATCTGCTTTTCTTTTCAGAAAACGATCCATATTACAGTAACGTAATGTTACTGCATCTGATTGAACGAACGTTCAATCTGACGTTGTGACGTGATTGGTGTTGTGACATTTAAACATAAATTAGCTTTTACATAATGCATCTTGACTGGACTTGAGTGTTTTTGATCAAATAAATTCTTAAGAACAATTAGATAATTAGAAAATAAGATTTGTCAATTAAAAAATAAATAAAAATGTATTTGTGGGTAGTCTACCACTGCCTACACGGCCCACCAGAAGGCGCTCCGAGGCCCACTAGTGGGCCGCGGCCCACCGGTTGAGAATCACTGCTCTAGGGGTCGCTATGGGGAACACCTCGTCGTGACCAGTGTCTGAAGCATAGATTGAACAAACACCAACAATTTGGCCGGCGACAGCCCCTGACATCACTATCGGTACGACTATAAATAGGCACAAGGAGAACATGTAATCCACTTCTTCGACTAAAGCTTGCATCCGAAGCTTGGCAGGAAGCCAGAGGACGCAGTGTCTCGTTCCCTACTCAGGGAACCATGGTTACATTCGTAACCTGAGACGTTCCCTTTCAAGGGAACTTCGAACTGCGTCCTCTAGGGGTTGCTATGTGGAACAGTATACCCACGCCGCCATGCTGAGGGAGAGCAGGCAAGAATCATGGCGAGCACTAAGTACCAACTCTGCCATTTCCATGGGAGTTGTCCCTGGGACATTAGATGGCTGTCGGTGACATCATCCCTTACGGCCAAAGGCCTAGGCTATATACCCAACTTTCCTGTTAGGGCCTGTCGTGGCAAAATTTAAATCAACTCTCATCAGCATAAGAGACAGACTCACTCTCAGGTTATAATTAAAAAGAAAGCTTTTATTCTTTGCAAAGAAGGTCAGACAGTCATACAGCAACGCTGAGTTCCTGCAGAGTGAAACCGACCCAGGAAGAGGGCAGACCTCCACCTTATATCCCTTTGCTGCTTCAAGGTTACAAAGTCTTAGCAGCTGTAACTTTCCATGGATAACATAAAACACACTTTCTGTAATTGTTTCTCACACATTTAGGACTTAGGTGACCCCCTCAGGTCATCCTCAGGCATTGTCCCCCCACTATATGGCCCAATGACCCTCTCAGGTCATTCTCAGACATCTGTTTCCCCCCCAGTTGTCGTCCTTCTGAACCCACACAGCAATTCTAAGAAAACACGTGCATATATGGGCATACAGAAACAGTGTTAAATGAATTTTTCCACCACAGGCCTCAACTCGGGGTTGAAATATTCCTTTAAAGGGATACGGCAAAGACCCTAGCATTTTATACTAAGTCTTGCCTGTCACACAGGGGCTACTGCTTGCTCTTGCATAAGTTTGCTGAAGGAACTGTGTCGCCCAAGATGAACGGGGCTTTTACCAACTCAAGAAAGGGCACAAAGCAACCACGCAAAGCCCTCACCATATAGGAGTTTTAGAAAGAATGCAGAGAACTTACCACAGTGTGGATTTAAGAAAGTGTGCAAAGACTTCATCTGCATACTTATGTGACCGGGGAATTTGATTGACCACCAGAAACACTTTTAGCGGGTTCACTTACTTTGTAGTTTATTCATTTAGTATTTTCAAAAGAATGATATGTACTGAAATGTTTAACAAGAGTGTACAAGAAACAGTTCCGGCTCACCGCTTTCACAAAATAGACCGGAAAAGAAGAAAAAAAAAGTTAAATATTTATTTTTAAAAAAATAGACGGAACAAGACAAAACAGAGAAGGATACAAAGAGCTGGGAATGCAATTTAAATCTCACAGCTCTATATTTCTCAGTGTATAATTATTCCTGATGTTCTAAAGCTTTTGTTTCACAGTCCAGCTGCTGTAAGCAAAAACAAACTCTTAATCATTGCAAACACGGCCCAACAAAAATACAGCCGCAACACAAAAATACAAAAAGTAAATAATGAAATACAAAAGGAATACCACAACAACAAAATGTTGTAAGACGCTACAGAGAAACTACCACACTAAAAACACATGTGGCATTACACAGTGATAAATAAAAATTATGAGCTCCTATTTTACACCTCACATTCACTTTATGAGGGCTGAAATCCTCAAAAAAATGCTGTACCTTGCATTGTCTTAAATATGTCACCGATTACAGAGAGTGCACATCTCCCCCACGTTACTCCCTGCGCATCACCCAAAAGGTCTGAAGACTGAACTAGGTCTTGTTTAAGAAAATGGTATCGGATCGGTAGATGGGTTCATGTACTCGCCGATGCCAGAATTTGTTGTGGTATCTGTGATATTTCTGATACTAGTATCGGAATCGGAACAACTCTAATAGTGACCCCTAGAGGATGCAGTTCCCTTGAAAGGGGACTTCATGCCACTCTTGTTCTCCAGGTGCGTTTGGTGCGGAGACAGATTAAATAAGGATGATATCAGTGAAGACGGGAGATTCTGTAGTATTACATACTGGTGTTCGTGAGATTAACAGAGAAAAGCAGATACTGTGGCTGTTTGGAGCTGAGGATCCAGACATTATTATTGCTGAAATGTACAAGCTGAGCATCTCAATATATGACAGTTATGAGGGACTTAAAGACAGACTGCAGATGGACCAGCAGATGGGATCTCTCACCATCAGAAACATTACAACCAGTCACCTTTGGACTCTATACGGCACATATTATGAACTTGGTTCTTCCAAGTTGGGCCAATTATTTATTTTTCATTGGCTCAAGTTAAAAAATATAGATTTGAAATTATTACCCTCATGAATTAATTTTTTTTTCAGTGGATTATGACAGGACAATATTTCAAGACACATTAAGCTCTAAAAAGATCAAGGAAAATAACGACAGTGACACTCATTCTGTGATTCAGTTTGAACTCACCAGTGACCAATATTCACTGTGTGTTGCTGTACTGTGTGTAATAGGCTGGTTTTCTTCTCTCTGCTCTGCACACATAAACTCCTGTGTGTTTTAGAGCAGCAGAACTGACAGTGTAGTTTCCTCCAGCTCCTCTGCTGCTGTCTGAGAGCAGATCATAACGATATCTGTTGTCTGTATGAAGTGAAAAAGTGCAGTTACCTCAAGAAATGAGCAGACATTTTGACATGAGTCTTATAAATTACCTTTGTTAGTACAGTATAATCAGAGTATCCAGATTGATTAAATATTTGCATTCCCTATATATATATAAATGCACAAAAATATTAAAAGTTATAGACACTGAAGTACCTTAAATTTTTTATTTTTATTTTATTTTATTTTTTATTTGATAAAGTCCTGGAGCAATCTAGAAAAGTAATGGGTTGAAGTCACATGTCTCATGAGTTTCTATTTCAAATCTGAAGAAGATATAATGAAAAATGAGTTTCTTGATGAAATTTTTGAGACTATGTCTAGTCCCACCACCCCCCACCCCAAATATAAAAAATATTTACCAACTGTATTGAAGGGTTCTACAAACTATTTAGTCATTAAAATTATAATTCAATTATAAAACAGTATACAGAAACTTATACATCAAATAAGTGATTTATTTGAGCACTAGAAAAATACAATAAGAATAATTTGAGTAAGGAAAAATAAGAAAAATAAAAAGTATGTCAAACTTTGTATGCCAGTTACAGAACATCCTGAGATTGCTAGAAATGCAGCATTTACAATGAATTACAATGAATATACGTGCTGATGTGCTGATTGCCAGTTATAGAGATGAAGTGAACCAGCTGAATGTCCAGCCTGTAGAGAAGCCATTAACCTCACAGATCAGAGTCACTGTGGAGAAACACTTAAAACTGCCTGGGCTTCATCTGAAATATAGAAATCTCTCATTAATAACATGTTAAACTTGTATATTTGAAGAGATGTTCAAACTGACCTAATACTGTCCGTGTAACTTCATCACTGCGGTGTGATGTTCGTGATCCTCCTCTCTCTGATCCTTTACAGGAGTATTTACCTACGTGAGACTCAGTAACAGAACTGAATGTGTGTTCCTGTAGTTCACTGGCATAGACTGAATCTTCTTTATACCATCTGTACTCTCAGCTAGTGACTCCTTCATCATTTATGTCACATCTGAGAGTGACTCTCTCTCCTCTTAACATGTTGAGCAAGTTTGATGGTCACTGTGGGTTTTGGGGTTTCTGCAGAACAGCATCAATTCAAAATTAAAATAATGAGCTGTTTTAACAGTTTGAACACAGTTACTTGACTGTAAAGCACACATACTAAATTAGATGAGACTGAAGTGTTGCTCTCTATAGCTGTTATAGTCATTTATAAAAGATGTCAATAAACAATCACTGAGAGTTTGGAAACATGAGATGTGAAAACATGTCCCTCAGTTTCGATTTTGATTTCACAAAGAATGTAGAAAATGTATCTGCTCTTTTTGATAAACTGATGTTTCTTGTCACACCTCAGAACTGTCACATGAACAATTCAACTCATTAAAAGGGTGTATTTATAGTGATAGTAAAATGTAAGTAATTTCTCAACTCTCAGTTGGTTTATAACAGTTAATGTAGATTCACTCATATATAAATATGTGATGAAAGTATATGAATCAAATTGACTCACCTTCAGTTAGTTCAGAGCAGATGTCAGCACTAAAACACAAAGAGAAAAACTCATTACAATGTGAACATTATAAAGGATGAACAAATATTAAGATATTGTGTGGGGACTGTATATGTGTCTAGATAAACATGAAAACATCTGACTGGTATTTTATAGATTTGATCACAGCAGAGAACTGTTTCAGGAACTTCAAGACAACAGTCTGATCACGAGCAGAAGAAAAAAGACAAACTCTTTCTAACTGTGTACTAGTGAATATTACAACAACAGTGACAATAACTGCAAAACAAACCAACAGAACTGATTCAACAGCATTACACATCACAAAACTGGGTAACACTTTAGAATAATGGTCCGTTGTTAACAAGTAACTATGCAGGAAGTAATAGATATTACTAAATTAACACTTAATATTAACTAATAGAGAAGCAAGACTAACAAAGCAGTAAGTAGTAGTGAAGTACAAAGGTAGTTCTTTATTAGATATTTGATAATTACTAAAAATAAATATAATCACTGAGAAATGTTTGCTAACTATAACCAGTTATTAAAGAATAACCAATTACTACTAACAACGGTAACTTCTTTAAAGTGAACAATTGTGTTATTGGTGGAAACTAATTCATGAATATGATATCCACCAAATAAGTCGGCTACAAGTTGAAATTGTGACTACTAGTCTTACCAAAGGATGGATGTTCTCTGTTTATTTCAAACAAAACCGTAGGATAATAAATAATGATGTTCTCTTGAAAAAAACAATTCACATTCTTAATGAAGGCATCGACTGCATTTATACTGTGTTAAGCACAAAACCGCATATTCCAGATTACGGTGTCTGGTAAAATATCACTAGTGCCTCACACAAATCTATGTGTAAGATATAAAATATGCAAAATAACTTATCAAATTACTTAGTAATTACTGAGTGGTTAAGGTTTTTTTACTTTAAAATAATGGTCCAGATCACTAGTAGTTCCTGCAGACTGACAAGGTAACGCTTAAGTAATTAGTGAGGGGCTAATATATTTTTCACTTTAAAGCTAAAGTGCTACTAAGGAACTACTAGTGATCTGGACCATTATTGGTTGCACTTTATTTTACAGTACGTGTACTAACATGTACTTATAGTGTACTTACAGTGTATTTATCTAAGAAAGTTCTGATAATACAAGGTAACTACATGGGGTAGGGTTAGGTTTAGGGGTAGGTTCAGGGTTAGTACCTAGTTATTACATAGTTATTGTAATTACTATAATAAGTACCAAGTATGTACATGAGAAACAGGACTGTAAAATAAAGTGCTACCCCATTATTTTAAAGTGAAAAATACCTTAACCACTTAGTAATTACTAAGTAATTTAATAAGTTATTTAACATATTTTATATCTGACACATACTGTACAGTCCTACATTTGTGTGAAGCACTAGTGATATTTTATAGGTCTTTTGGAGTGGGATACATATTGAACTGATATGAAGCAGAGATCATACTTGTGAACTAATTCAATCATGAGCTTGTCAGCGTCACTTCTTAATTATTCATATTTTTAAGTGAATTTTATTTTATTATTTTATGTTTAAGTTTGAAATAAACAGAGAACATCCATCCTTTGGTAAGAGTAGTAGTCACAATTTTAAAATGAAGCTGAATTATTTGGGGGGATATCAAATTCATAAATTAGTTTCCACGAAGAACCCAGTTGTTCACTTTTAAGACATTACTGTTGTGATTAGTAATTAATTGGTTATTCTTTATTAACTGGTTATAGTTCACAAATAGTTCTCAATGAGGATATTTTGTTTTTGTAATTATCAAATATCTAATAAGGAACTACCTTTGTCCTAAATTTGCTACTACTTACTGCTTAGTTAATCTTGCTTCTCTATTAGTTAATTGTATAAAGTTAAGTGTTAATGTACGTCCTATTTATTCCTGCATAGTTACTTGTTAACAACGGACCATTATTCTAAAGTGTTACCCAAAACTGAATAAGTGAACAAACACTGATCTACAACACAACAGAGTGCATTTCTCTTTCACAAACAGCACTAACTACTAGGGCTGTGAATCTTTGGCAAGGCAGCGATTCGATTCGATTACGATTCATAGGTTTTCGATTCGATTCAAGAATGATTTTTGCAAATTTAGAACGATTCAATTCGATTCGATTCACAATTAAATTCGATTCGATTATAACGATTCGATTCTGCATTCTTTAAGTGCATTCACGGGATTATTAAAATGCTTCTACTAAATTCTTTAAATGCTTAGTCAGGGGGCAAATTACAGTAGCATTTATGGTTAGAGAACCATAGGTTAGAAAAAAAAAACCTTTTGTCCATTGTTAAATGCTAGTTTAATGATGCGACATGGCATTTGTAAAAATGTAATAAATTTAATAAAAATAAGTTTTTAAAAAAGAGCTTAAAGAGTATTATGTATAAGCTAACATTTTGTCACACCAGGGGCGTAGCCATAATTTCAGAAGTGACCGAAATGTCAAATACAATCATTTTATGTATGTAGCCTATATAATAATAATAATTATTATTATTATTTTTTTTTTACAAGGAATTATCTTCTTTTTTAATTACTTTTAATTAGCTGTAATAAATCAAATACACTGCTGGACAATAATCAATCATTTGTAATCGATATTTTTTTACTAATTACAATTTTATGATTGTTTTATATACTAGGCTACATTTATTTAGAAAATGTTTCAATTTTCTGCACAGAATAAGGTAGAAAATATACTTCTGTTTCTGTACTGTAATAAATGTCAATTAGCACTTCATCATTCATAAATTGTTTGTGGGGTTTTTTTTTAGTTTCATCAGTTCATTCAGTTTAGCTGCAGATATAGCCTGGCACGTCTATGAGAGCGAGATCGCTTCTCTTTCAGTGTGAAAACGTCTTCATCTCTATTTAACTTTTCCTCTCCATCAGCGAATGATTCTGAGAGAAAACGTGCCAGATGTCTGTTTGCTAATGAAACAAACGCTACTTTCATGCATATTATCAGATAAATCTCGCGCTCTTATTTCAAGGTCGTTGTTAATGCTGTGGTTAATTTTAAAAGTTTCCTTCGTATATTCGGTTCATCCGCATTGTTTAAAAACATTTATCATTCAATGGATCTGTGCGTATGATTTAGACACTTACATTTCTGCTCCGTCCATGCAATAAATACAGCTGTCGACGGCTGCGGTAACTCCGTCGGTAAGATGCAGAGAGCCATTGACAAACTACAGAAAAGTAAAACTACTTCACGTTAGCATTACTGGCCACGAGTCCTATAGATCACACGTCAGCTGCGTCAGAGACGAACGGAGCGCGAGCGCAATCCTGTGACAGTCTCAGTCGGTAAACAGTGGAGCGCATGAAGGACAGATAAGAGGCACGATTCACGAACACTCTTCAAGGTCTCCATTAATTCGTGCGTGTAGTAATTTAATGTGTATACATTTTGAAAGCATTGAATCGCTATAGAAATCGCGATTCATTCGATTCTTAGCATTTTGAATCGATTACTGTCCAAGATCGGTGATTCACGATTCAAAAATCATGTTTCAAGATCGATGCATATGAATCGACAGGGTTTGTAATCGATGCATCGAGAAAACGAGTGAATCGTTACACCCCTACTAACTACACATTTCCTCTCTCAAACTCATCCTTTACTCATATATCATGGACTAGAGCTGGATCTGAAACTCTGAGAGCAGCAAGAAAAGACATACATCTAGGAACACTTAAAGACTTGATCATTTACATAATATTATAGCAATTCCACTGAAATACATTTAGAGGAAATAACACTCACAAAGCACAAGAGGAAGTTGACTGAGCTCCATACTGACTGAATGATGACAGACGGTTAAAGACACAGACTGTGTTAAAGACTCAAGACTACCTGAAACCTGCGCTCAGATCTTTAGAAACATCACCACAGATTAAACACATACAAATGTACCTCACGTGTTACAAAAGATCTTTTGATAATGTTGATAATCTTGTAACATGTTTTCAGAAAATGTCACACTGACAAACATACAAGTTCTCTTACGAGAGCTCTCTCGTACTGCGTCTTAGCTTAAGACGCTACGGGAAAAGTCTCTTTTCACGAAATACTGAAGCAAAAAATTATCCTTCATTTTGTATTTTTGTAAAGCGCATTTGCAGCAGTACACAGCCATAGGCGAGACGGCTTCGCGCCCTTCTTGCCACTTCCCGCCGAAATGGGTGTGGCCCAACCTATAAAAGGAGCTCGAAAAGGCTGACTCACCTGATTTTTCATCTCTTCAGCGAAGCTCACGCATCGCTGGATCATGAAGGAAGCAAGCACCGTCTGAGAAGCATATCAGCGGGACGAGCCATTCTGAAGCTGCTGGCCTTCGCCACCTTCCACTGCCGTTCCTGCTGCGCTGTCCGGCGCCTATATCCTTTCAATTCTGTTATATCCAACTGTTCTTTATGTGTGTGTGTGTTCGCCCTGCGACACACACTCGTAAAAGAGCTCGCGTCTTTTTTAAGATGCCTTCCTGCGGCTCGTCAGAGCCCCACTCAGCGAGGGAGACCGGTACGTCATCTGTGTCTCCTGCCTGAGTGAAGATCATGCAGCGCTCGCGCTCGCTGACGGCAGATGCCCTCACTGCGAGCTGTTGCCATGGTGACTCTGAGGACTCGCCTGGCCTTTTTCTCTGAGCCTGCATTCTCCGCTGCGCTGAGGCGCAGTAAAAGCGCCACTTCCAGCGGATTCCGGAACCGTCTTCAGCTCAACCGAGCTCGCCAGTTCGCCCTGCTTCACCGGCCCCCCCTGCATCACGTCCCGGTGGGCAGCGCCCGCTGTTTGCAGGCGCGTTGTCCGAGGAAGTCGATCTCAGGGCCGCGTCGGGGGAAGAGGACACGCGCTCTCTGCTAGCTTCGGGCAGTGAGGGCTGGGCGAGCTCCGAGGATCTCGCGCCTTCTGCTCAGAAGCCCAGCAGACGAGCTGACATCGAGAAGGAGCCGGGGCGAGTGCTCACGTTGGCCGCGACGAGTCTCGGCCACGAGTGGTCTGCACCAGCGCCCCCCCTCTCGTTCACGGCTGGATGGTATTTTCCTTTCGGATGAGCGTACTTCTCAAAGCCCGCCTCATTTCTTCCTGAGCTTCACGAAGAGGTGGCGAAGGCTTGGAACGCTCCATATTCAGCGCGAACTCGTTCGTCTGTCTCACTAGCATTCTCCACACTGGACGATGCTAAAAACAGGAACTACCAGTCACTTCCGCCGGTGGAACAGGCGATGGCGACGTACCTTTGTCCGCCCTCTGCTGGATGGCGGCAAAAGCGGTGTTGCCATCTAAAGCCTGCTGTGTGACGCTGCGGCTGCACTACTCGTGATGGCTGCTTCATCGAAGCGCAGGTGTACGAGTTCAGATGTGGCCGAGCTCTCACCCAAGCGCGCCACTGTTTCAGTTCCAGGAATTGTGAATGTCTCAGCGTTTTCTGCAACACGCAAGCCTGCACAGTTGCCCGCCTGCCTGCACACAAAAGCCGTTATCACAACAGCTTCAGCAACGCAGCTCGAGACCCCCGTTCTCGCTCTACCTGCTGTCGCCCCACGCCGCGGGGACCGCGGCAGAGGATTACGGTGAGGCCGGGAGCCCCGAAGCCATCCTAGGAAAGCCATCTATGCCTGCTGCATGACGCTGCGTCTGCACTACACACGATGGCTGCTTCATCGAAGCGCCGGTGTACGAGTTCCGCTGTGGCCTGGCTCTCACCTAAGCGCGCCGCTGTTTCAGTTCCAGGGATTGTGACTGTTTCAGCGTCTTTTGCAATGCGCAAGCCTGTACGGTTGCCCGCTTGCCTGCACACAAAAACCGTTATCACGGCTACCCAGATATTTCCCGAAAAAGGTGTAATTTCTGGTGTCCCGGCCGATGGTGCTATAAATGTAGTGACGATGCCCATCAGTGCTCAGTGCCCATCTCCACATATAAGCACAGCCCTTCACACAGGGCTCGCGCCCATAAAAGCGACTCAAGTCGATCACGCGCACTACATAGTAAACGTGCCCACTCCTCAGTGCCCACAATCACTATGTCACACGCGTCATGTGGTTTCTGTAAAAACGAAACCCGTGCACGTTCGTCCGGCCACGGCCGATGGTGCTATAAATGTAGTGACGATGCCCACTCCTCAGTGCCCATCTCCACATGTAAGCACAGCCCTGCACGCAGGGCCCGCGCCCATAGAAGCGACTCAAGTCGATCACGCGCACTACATAGTAAACGTGCCCACTCCTCAGTGCCCACAATCACTATGTCACACGCGTCATGTGGTTTCTGTAAAAACGAAACCCGTGCACGGTCGTCCGGCCACGGCCGATGGTGCTATAAATGTAGTGACGATGCCCACTCCTCAGTGCCCATCTCCACATGTAAGCACAGCCCTGCACACAGGGCTCGCGCACATAAGATCGGCTCAGATCGATCACGCGCGCCACATAGTAAACGTGCCCACTCCTCAGTGCCCACATACACTATGTCACACACGGCGCGTGGTTTCTGTAAAAACGAAACCCATGCACGTACGCTCTGCCCAGGCAGACAGCGAGTCGAAAGTGGTAAATGTGCACGCTTGCAGCCCACAGTTACATGCAGACATCACGAGTCCCACGGGACCCGCTTAGCCCTCCCCCAATCGGTTAAGCACCGGGATGGGGTCGAGGACGAGCGATCTGCCCGCTGTGATCAGCGCGCTCACCGCCTCAAATGCCACAGGCGTAACGCCCATGGTGCAGCGCACCCAAGCGCCGCCGTTGCCCAGTCAACAGAGCGCGCTTCGCATCCAGCCTTTAGCCATTCATGCAGATGCATGGTCAGCGCTTTCAGGGGTTTTGGATTGGGTGCTAGGCATTATAAAGAGAGGCTACTCGCTACAGTTTTTTTTTTCGACGTCCTCCGCGCTTTTTTTTTTAGTGCGCGTCGAAACTATGGTCAAAACAGAAGTAGCACACATACTTCGGGCCGAAATATCAAAACTGTTGAGCAAAGGGGCTGTAGAGCCTGTGTCTCGAGCTCAAAGCGAGGGGGGGCTGTACAACAGATACTTTCTGGTGCCCAAGAGAGACGGGGGTCTCAGGCCCATACTGGATCTAAGACAGCTGATCAAGGCATTGATGAAACGCAGTTTCAGAATGCTTACGACCAGGAAGCTCCTCGCGCAGATTCACAGAGGGGACTGTAACATGTCAATAGATCTGAAGGACGCGTATTTTCAAATACAGATAGCGTCAAGTCACAGGCGATATTTGAGATTCGCCTTCGAGGGCCAGGCATACCAGTTTACAGTCCTGCCGTTCGGCTTGTCCGGGCTCTTCGTACGTTTACGAGGTGCATGGATGCAGTGCTCGCTCCTCTTAGACTCAGAGGCATGCGAGTGCTGAATTATTTGGACGACTGGCTGATTCTGGCTCGATCACGAGCGTTTTACTCGATCACCTCGTGAAGCTCGGTCTCAGTGTCAATTGGGCGAAGAGTTCGCTGAACCCCAGTCAGACGATTCTGTTTTTGAGTATAGTTCTGAACTCGTGTTCCATGACGCCGCGGCTGTCACCACAGCGCGCGTTGGGCATTCAGCGCGCAGCGAGTTCTTTCCGCTGCGGCGCGACCGTTTTGCTCAAACATTGTCAGAAGGTGGTGGACCTCATAGCCTCAGCATCTCCAGTTCTGCAGCTGGGCCTGCTCCGCATGCGCCCCCTGCAGCTCTGGCTGAAGGCGCGGGTGCCGCGCAGAGCGTGGGTGTCTGGCCGACTGCGTCTCAAGGTCAATCAGAGCTGTGTCACAGCCCTGAAACCCTGGACAGCATACGGCTGGTACCAATCAGGTGTAAGCCTGGGGACTTCCCTGAATGTGAAGATGGTGTCGACGGACGCCTCCACTTCGGGATGGGGAGCGCTGCTCGAGGGCAGACCGTCCTTTGACCTGTGGTCAGAACGGGAAAAGCTCCATCATATCAACTGTCTGGAAATGCTGGCAGTGGAGAACGCGCTGATGCGCTTGTGTCCCCAAATCAAGGACCACCACGTCTTAGTCCGTTCGGACAACATGTCTGTGGTGTCCTACATAAATCGCCAGGGCGGTCTCGGGTGCCGAAACCTGTACAGGCTGGCAGAACGCCTCCTGGTTTGGGCTCAGCGCAACGTGCGTTCGCTGAGGGCAGTGCATGTGCCTGGGCTACAGAATCTGGGTCCAGACAGGCTGTCCAGAGGCAATGTTCCTACGGGCGAATGGTCTCTACACCCGCAAAAAGTCCGGCTGTTGTGGGAGAGATTTGGCAGGGTGGAGATGGACCTCTTCGCGTCCCACGAAAACGCTCACTGCCCCGCGTTCTTTTCCAAGAACGAAAGCGCGCTGTCATGGAAATGGCCATGCTGCCCGCTTTATGCTTTCCCTCCCGTCTCCCTCCTTCCACAGGTGATGGAACGGGTGAGAGAAAAGAGATGTTCAATACTGCTTGTAGCACCTCTTTGGAAGAACCAACCATGGTTCCCAGATTTGATGCAGTTAGCAGATGACGCCCCGTGGCCAGTACCGTTGAGGAGGGACCTCCTCTCGCAGGCCAGGGGTTCGATTTGGACCCCCTCAACCGGAGTGGTGGTCCCTCCATGTGTGGGCGCTCAACGGTTACCCGGTGGGAGTGCTAAATACCATCACTCAGGCTAGAGCTCCGTCGACACGACGTCTGTATGACTCGAAGTGGTCGATGTTCTCCAGCTGGTGCACAGCTCGAGCATGTTCACCCCTTAGTTGTGAGGTGACGGAGCTTCTCTCCTTCCTACAGGAGCTGTTGGATAAGGGCAGAGCCCCATCCACGCTCAAAGTTTATGTGGCGGCCATCGCAGCGTTTTCTGAAACAGCGCTCGGTCAGTCAATAGGAAGGAATGATTTGGTCATCCGCTTCCTTAGAGGAGCTAGGAGGCTGAATCCTCCCAGACCTCCATCAGTCCCTATGTGGGACCTCGCGGCGGTTTTGGAGGCTATGAAGGGTTCCCCTTTTGAGCCTATCCAATCAATTAGCCTTCAGCATCTGTCGTTCAAGACAGTATTCGTGTTGGCTCTCGCTTCAGTGAAGCGTATGGGTGATCTACCAGCGCTCTCGGTGAGCCAGTCGTGCTTGGAGTTTGGGCCTAATGACTCAAAGGTCATACTCGAACCTAGGCACGGTTATGTGCCGAAATCCCTCAACACGCCGTTTCGGGCTCAGGTTATTGCCCTGTCTGCCCTGCCGGTGTCAGGAGAGGATGGAGACTCGAGTCTTCTTTGCCCTGTCAGGGTTTTAAGAGCTTATGTGTCTCGCTCTGCTGCCTTTCGACAGACTGAGCAGCTGTTTGTCTCGTCCGGTGGACGTTCCAAGGGAATGGCTGTTTCGAGACAGACTCTATCCAGATGGATAGTTGACGCTATAGTGTTAGCTTACGCTTCCAGGGGCCTTCAGTGCCCGCAGGGCATCAGAGCACACTCCACAAGGGGCGTCGCCTCATCGTGGGCGTGGTCTACTGGGATCTCCTTGCAGGATTTATGTATGGCGGCAGGTTGGGCCTCGCGGTCTACATTTATCAGGTTCTATAACCTGGAGGTTCCCGCCTTGCAAGCAAGGCTGCTGTCGGTATAGTCGAATCAGGGCCCTGAAGGAAACTGAGTTTGTGAGCGTTATGCGCTGCCAACTGTTATATGGGCAGTATTGTGTAAGACCCGCATTGCCACATTGGTCAGGCCTTGCCTCAGCTGTGTGATGTCATATTGCCGCATCTACGGATGCTGCTAGATATGGGACGGAGGGCTTCCCCCCTTCCTGTCCTGGACTCTCTGTGAGTCCCTCAGGTGACTGTGCACTGTAAATCCTGGGCGTTGCTTCAGTTTTATTGGTGTGAGATCCCTGCGCGCACGGCGTTTTACATTGGGTTCCCGTAGCATCTTAAGCTAAGACACAGTACGAGAGAGCTCTCGTAAGAGAAAGTACTCGGTTACTAAACGTAACCTCGGTTCTCTCTAGAAGAGCGAACGAGTACTGCGTTCTCTGCCGTGCGTACGATTCACTCTGGTTCGCTTCGGCGATTAAATAAATCAGGTGAGTCAGCCTTTTCGAGCTCCTTTTATAGGTTGGGCCACACCCGTTTCGGCGGGAAGTGGCAAGATTGGTCTGATGTTGCATCAGCCTGCGCTCGATAGGCTGTGCAGTTGCCGCAGAACAAGCCAATGAGCGAACGAGCCGTCTCGCCTATGGCTGTGTACTGCTGCAAATGCGCTTTACAAAAATACAAAATTAAGGATAATTTTTTGCTTCAGTATTTCGTGAAAAGAGACTTTTCCCGTAGCGTCTTAAGCTAAGACGCAGTACTCGTTCGCTCTTCTAGAGAGAACCGAGGTTACGTTTAGTAACCGAGTACGTTTTCTACAAAAAAATTTATCATGATCCATTCAGTATTAAATTGAACAGGATTTATTTGCTCTTATGGAAAGTTATATTCTGGTTTGTTCAATGAACTGGAGATATTAAGCTATATTTTTATGGTTCTATATTGTAATGATGGTATTAGCTGTAGTTAAAAAAATTTTTTTTACATGAAAACAAAGTGAACAGTTGCTGATCTTCTCTCAAAGGTTCATGTGTTGAAGCTGAAAGATAACAAACCAAACCACAACTATGATCTTACATCTATATATTTATATTACTGTATATCAGGTCTCTGACACTGTTGATGTTGAGTCTGACTATGATATATCTATACCTGTAAATTGAAACAAATTTACAGATTATATTTCCAGTTTATCTTAATGAATCCACCTTTTTATTCTGAAAAGGAAGAAATGCAGTCTTCACTGGTCACTGTATGTTTCACATGTTGACTGAGTAGTGACACAGTCGGTAAAACCTGTTGCAAATCTGAAGAAACAACCATTATTTGATTATTTATTATACTTTCTTTTAAAGAAATAGCCAACATCAAAAATCCATCCGTTTTTAACTGAGAGAATGATGTGAAAGAGGAAGTACAGGAGAAAGAATAAACAGCTTGCATTACTAAACACATAAAAATTTAAATTACTTGAGAAGTTTTGTAAATCTTTATTTTTATTAGTTTTCTCAGTTGCTCAGATAATAAGCCGAATTTCACCAACATAACATTTTCTAAAATATTTTTCAGAACTATTAAAACTATTATTTCACAACTCTATTCAGCATTTAACACCATGTTCACGTTTTGTACCATTTACAAACCATCAATGTCACCAAAACCAGCAGTTCTCACCATGTGAACACTATTGTGCAGCATGTGAATAATAAAAAACAAATATTACATACTAACTAATAATTTTTGTAGATTACAGAAGCATTTTTTTCCAAAGTACAAAATACTTAATAATTGACATGTAAAACCTGACTGACTGCAGTAAGAGATCATGGCTCATTTGTTTTTACTGTGACACTGAAACAATGTTTGAGAAAGAAGCTCCAGAATATTTTGAAAGGCACTGTTTCTTTATAAAAAAAAAAAAAAAATGAAACATCAACCAATTTGAAATGATTCGAGTTTTTTGTGACATGCATTATCCTGCTGGAAGTAGCCATCAGAGGATGGGTACATGGTGGTCATAAAGGGATGAACATGGTCAGAAACAATGCTCAGGTAGGTCGTGGCATTTAAACGATGCCCAATTGGCACTAAAGGGCCTAAAGTGTGCAAAGAAAACATCCCCCACACCATTACACCACCACCACCAGCCTGCACAGTGGTAACAAGGCATGATGGATCCATGTTCTCATTCTGTTTACGCCAAATTCTGACTCTACCATCTGAATGTCTCAACAGAAATCGAGACTCATCAGACCAGGCAACATTTTTCCAGTCTTCAACTGTCCAATTTTGATGAGCTCGTGCCAATTGTAGCCTCTTTTTCCTATTTGTAGTGGAGATGAATGGTACCCGGTGGGGTCTTCTGCTGTCGTAGCCCATCTGCCTCAAAGTTGTGCGTGCTGTGGCTTCACAAATGCTTTGCTGCATACCTCGGTTGTAACGAGTGATTATTTCAGTCAAAGTTGCTCTTCTATCAGCTTGAATCAGTCGGCCCATTCCCCTCTGACCTGTAGCATCAACAAAGCATTTTCGCCCACAGGACTGCCGCATACTGGATGTTTTTCCCCTTTCACACCATTCTTTGTAAACCCTAGAAATGGTTGTGCGTGAAAATCCCAGTAACTGAGCAGATTGTGAAATACCCTGACCGGCCCGTCTGGCATCAACAACCATGCCACGCTCAAAATTGCTTAAATCACCTTTCTTTCCCCTTCTGACATTCAGTTTGGAGTTCAGGAGATTCTCTTGACCAGGACCACACCCCTAAATGAATTGAAGCAACTGCCATGTGATTGGTTGATTAGATAATTGCATTAATGAGAAATTGAACAGGTGTTCCTAATGATCCTTTGGGTGAGTGTATATTGTTCTAAAAGCTAACTTTTAAAAATGTTACATTTCATAGCAGTTGCTAACTAAGTTACCAGTTTATCAAGATATCTAATTTTAGACTAATTTTACTGCATAAACCCACTCAAATACATCCATTACTTCACTTAACATTAGGTTTTGGTAAATAGCTTATTTAAAATGTTTCTGTAAAATCTTCCTTAACTTACTTTCTTATGATATAAATTATGTTTTTATTAACAAGATTCGGGAGGAGCGCATCAGATAATTAGCCTAATCGACACAGGTGGACCATAATCAAGTAATCAATCCCATATTATAAATATTGCTGACTTACCTCTATCCATTGACGGTTTATCAGCATGCTGGTTCGCTTCGTCTGTCACCTTATCACAGACCCAATTTTCCTACCAACGAAGAGAGCTACACCGGGGATTTATCAGATCTGCTGCTTTTGCCGGACCCGCGATCATTCCTACCCAGCCAAACACGGCCGTTGAGCACCATTAAGTGTCATCCCGACAGCTGCTCTCCTCGCCAAGCCACACGTCGTGGCCAATAGACCGTGAAAACAGGCATTCAACCAGCCTGGGCGCACCCCAGTTCTCCCCGCAGCAAGCCTCTCTCACTTCCTGCCACGGCTCAGCCTTTCTCCGCAGATTTTCCGGCCGAGGCGCAGTTTGAGGCCGCTTCCTCTAGCGGCGCAGACCGCGTGACATAAACCAATACATTTTCAGGTGAAGATGCTAAAGGCAGGTTTGCGGCTAAAGTTTGTTAAACGACGTCATGACGCAGTTCAGTCTTCTTCTTCTTCTACTAGTGTTTTATGGCGGTTTTGGCAAATCAGCGTAAAGGTGCATTTCCGCCACCTGCTGATCTGGAGTGTGGAGTGCACATAGATTTGGAAAACAGACACAAACGTAGTTCCGTCGGATGACGATGCCACTTTTAACCATGAAGTTAAGGTAGTATTTCCAGAGCCTTCATCCACACTGAAATGTCATTACAAGACATTACATTCGCCTTACCGCACACGTTTGAACCTCACTGAAATGATACAGACATAAGTTCCACGATAGGTAAAAAAAAAAAAAAATCGATAGCCCGAATGCACTGTAAGTCGCTTTGGATGAAAGTGTCTGCTAAATGCATAAATTTAATAAAAAAAATTCCATGCAAGTATTCTGGCAGGACCAATTTATTTCACCATTCACCTGCGCGATCACTCAAAATTCATCTAAAACGCAACTGCCCTCGAGTTTTGACGCAGGATAGCAAGTGTGAGTAAAATTTCTGTTGCCTTTCTAGGAGCGTAATATGAAAAACAGGCAAGTAAATATCTTTAGAAACCACTGGAAGCGAATTGCACATAACTGCTATTAACCCATTTGCTTGCAAGAATCGCCATGGCCCCAGTTTATTATCGTTTCACTTTCACAGCACGTTAAACATCACTCTCTTACTTGATCTGGATAAACCGTGCATCAATAGGAAGTCTAAAGACTCTGGCTTCGATATTTGACCAATGTTTCGATAAAACATCGTTTCAGTGACAGTTATTTGTGACAGTGACAGTTACTGAACTGTAAACGTCGAAGTGTCAGCTCGTGGACAAATGTTGATCATGTATCTAGTCAGAAAGAATCATGAGCAGAAACATTTTTATTTTGGGTATGTAATTTCTGTCTCCATGCCAAAAATGGGGGGCGACTGGTAAGGGGTTAACTTTACTGCTATAATCATGTCTTATGAGGCCTGGTGTACTGGAAATCTCTGAACATGTCTAGTGTGTGCAATCAGAAATATCCTGTATCTGGAAATCTCTGTGCATCTCAAGTGTATGGTCGAGTACAGGACTCAGCAAACTTGCCTGGGAAATTTTCATACAGTTCGGGGAACAGACACAGTCTCTATAGTGTGATTTCAAGGTGGAATAATCTCTATGTGCTGAGAATGAACTGATATAATAATTATATAACTGATATTAATACATAATACACTTTATATATATATATATACGGTTTGCTGAAAAAAAAAACGAACTGTTCGGTTCTCCACACATGGTTCGGCATGCGCTGGGACCGCAGTTCAACTTAAATCTGACAAAGCATCTGTAATATGGTTTGCTATACATAACACGTAAAACAAACAGGGTTCAGCTAATATATGTTTCTGTTGATGGATGCGCATTCAGGCTTACCAGACATTACAACAACAGTGATGGAAAAAAAAAATAATAAAAAAAACACTGGACAAACCATGCACTCTTGATCAATGTGAATGCAGTATGCTGGAATATGAGCAGTCATTTATTCCGTCATCACCCAGGTGCTGTTAGCGCGCGCAGATGAGTTTAAACTAAACTCATTTAAGCTTTGTCATAGACAAGCTTTGTCATAGGCTCTTAAACATTTAAGAGCCAAAGGATGCAAGCTCGTGCGCGCAGTGAGAAGATATGTTCGTGCGCTCATCCAAAGCATGCGTGCAAATATTAAGCTCTCTTTGAAGTATTGTGTTTAAATGGACAACAATTATGTCAAAAGGTAAGTATTCTACAGCAGACATAGCCGCCTGAATGTAGTCCTACTGTATCAATGCACTGGATCAGTGCATTCTCTTAAAGTGACAGTCTTTATATTAAGCGAACAGCAACGACAAAGAAATCACTCACTGCTCTTGATTAAAAAGCATTTGTAACTCTAATAAAGAATACTCTTTAATTTATACAGTCCAATATTCAATGCTCTTTTACATTTGATTACTTTATTCAAATTCTGTACCTAAAAACTAATGCTAGACAGTACCTAAAAAAAAAAAACCCCTGAATATAACTGTTTATTTTTTGTATCTTTACTCTGGGATTCTAAAACCGTAAAACAAACTGTGACTCTAAAACCGTGGAACAAACTGAACCGTGAAAAAGTTGAACCGTGCCACCCCTGATATATATATATATATATATATATATATATATATATATACACACACACACACTCACTTATTGGAATATGCAAATTGATTATATGTCTATTATTGCTGTTTTTGTGTTTAATCCTGAAGGGATGTTATGATGTTATTTGTTGACAAAGATAATAAAAAAAATTATCACAAAAAGGAATATATATAGATGTGAGATCATAGTTGTGGTTGGGTTTCTTCTATTTCAGCTCCAACATGCTAACCAGTGAGAAAAGAGCAGGAGTTATTATACAGCTAATTATTATACAGCTAATATCAGAATCATGTCAGATTCCCAGTGAAATGCTATCAGACAGCAAACGCATTGAGTTTGCTTCCTTCTTTTCTGAGAAGATAATCAATATCAGGAAGTCGATTAGCACATCCTCAACTAATGCAGAGGTCAGACAGATTCGGCCACAATATCAAAAAGATACTATGTCTATTTTTGAAACAATTGATAGCAAAATTCTGGAAGACATAGTGCAGCAACTAAAATTGTCAACCTGCTGTCTTGACACACTTCCCACATCTTTTATCAAAAGTGTGCTTAACTGCTTAGAAGCAGAAAAACGAAAAACAGGCAAGTAAATATCTTTAGAAACCACTGGAAGCGAATTGCACATAACTGCTATTAACCCATTTGCTTGCAAGAATCGCCAACGGCCCCATTTTATTATCGTTTCACTCTCACAGCACGTTAAACATCACTCTCTTACTTGATCTGGATAAACCGTGCATCAATAGGAAGTCTAAAGACTCTGGCTTCGATATTTGACCAATGTTTCGAGAAAACATTGTTTCAGTGACAGTTATTTGTGACAGTGACAGTTACCGAACGGTAAACGTCGAAGTGTCAGCTCGTGGACAAATGTTGATCATGTATCTAGTCAGAAAGAATCATGAGCAGAAACATTTTTATTTTGGGTATGTAATTTCTGTCTCCATGCCAAAAATGGGGGGTGACTGGTAAGGGGTTAACTTTACTGCTATAATCATGTCTTACGGTACAACTTCTTAAAGTCTAAACATGACTAAACATGCTTCATCATTTCCAAAACACTCTGTTTCCACAGTCCATACTGGAGACCGTCAAAAAAGGCCGGAGGCCAAATGAGAGGAAAGATGCTTTTCCAACAGGAACATAATAATGTGGACAAGGCTTGAGGAATTGTCAAATCAGGCAACCAATTGCTAAGCTGGCAACACAGTAGGCTACCCATTCATTTTTAGCTTGCCCCATCAAATGTTACTAACCCTTTTTACTCCCGCAGCCAACATCTACAGCAGCCGAAGCAAGCTCCGCAGGTGGCCCAAGCAGCTATCTCTCCTCCTCTTCTCATGCTCCCCTTTACTTCTCTGTTTTCCACATCTCCCTACTGCTGCTGCAGTGTCTGCTCCCACAGGACCCTTTTCTGTATCTCCTCACTGCCGCAGCAGTTTCTGCTCCCGCAGGAGCCTTTCCTGTATCTCCTCACTGCCGCAGCAGTGTCTGCTCCCGCAGGAGCCTTTCCTGTATCTCCTCACTGCCGCAGCAGTGTATGCTCCCGCAGGAGCCCTTCCCGTATCTCCTCACCGCCGCAGCAGTGTCTGCTCCTGCAGGAGCCTTTCCCGTATCTCCCCACTGCCGCAGCAGTGTCTGCTCCCGCAGAAGCCTTTCCCGTATCTCCCCACTGCCGCAGCAGTGTCTGCTCCCGCGAAAAAAAAATAAATAAATAAATAAATTCGACATCACCTCCACTTAAAAGGTATGCCATGTACCATGTATCGTGTATCGACGATAGCCAAGACGATATTAGGCTCATTCTCCAATCAACGTTTTTTATTATCATTATTAGGTGGCCTACCATAATTCGGTTATAAAACTGCTTTAAAAAACTTTATTAAAAAATAAAGAAAAAAAAATTAAAGTCACAGGACAAGCGAGATGACAGTAGTGCTGACTACATGTACTAGCTGTTTTAAATATAGTATTTTATATTTAATGCCAGTTTATGAGTACCTCCGAAAGTATACTTTTCGATTATTGGTGATTCCATAGGCTCTTTTTCGTGCACCTGCATGGTTAAAATGGCAAATAGTAAGCTCAGACAAGAATAAAGAATCTTTCTTTTACTCCACCCATGCACGATTACATCGTCGATATGTACCATCAATCTCACGTGCTGACTATATGACGATTTGACAATGACCACATCCCTGATTCTCGGCACCTATTCGGGGTACACTGGCACAGGAAATCCAATTTATTTTTGCATGCTTAATTTGGAATACAATGTCTGCACCAAGATTTTTCTGACTCATTATCGGAAGCAGCTCATTGGATTTGCTAAACAATTATTCAAGTAAGCCTCACAGCGTCTACCCTCGTAGAAAACCAAATCATCCTTAGTATTGAACTCCCTGTCAGGCGCTGCAAGAGTGCTCCCGGTTGAGCCAACCTTTGCCTTCTTCGTTTCAACTATCAGCAAAGCTTACTCGTATTTTATACTCTTACATTGCGAGTATTAAACTCCTGTCAGATGCTGCAAGAGCTTTGCCGCATCTGTTGCCGCATTATGTTTTTATTAACAAGATTCGGGAGGAGCGCGTCAGATACTTAGCCTAATCGACACAGGTGGACCATAATCAAGTAATCAATCCCATAGTATAAATATCGCTGACTTACCTCTATCCATTGACGGTTTATCAGCATCTCTCCTCCACCCCATCTCCTCACTTTGAGTTCACTTTATAAATAGACGGAGACGGGGAGGGGGAGGGGGGTACTCTAGGTTCGGGCCATTCCCGAGCTCGGAGCCCTTCCCCGGACAGCACACCAAATACGCATACCATACCTCAGCTAATTAAATGTAAGCGTGAACTAGTGAAATATCTCTGTAGGTTGTGACCATGCGCTGACTGAAGGCCGCTGAAGTGGGAACAAACGGCTCGAAACAACCCCAGGCTATTAATACAGTTTGAGAGAAATAATACAACAATTAACCAATTTTAAATGGTTTTATGAATTTATCCTAAACTTCGTCTGATGTAAATCTCTCAGAAAATCAGTGCACGCAACAGTGAAACACCTGAAGCGGGAATAAATGGCTCGAAACAAATTCAGTCTAAAAATACAGATAAAAAATATTACATCAAACATGTTTAATGTTATGTTCTTGTAAAAAAAAATGGTTTTATGTATTCCCACTTACTTTCGTTTGAGGTAAATCTTTAAGAAATAAGCAAACGCTGTTAGCCAGTAGCCCCTCACTGCAGAACACAAGCTCAATTGTCAGCGCGCCCATGGAAATTCAAACAACAAGCAGTGGGAGGAGTAAGAACAGTGAGTCGATTCCGAAAAGATTTGATTCAAGGGCATCAAGAATTGCAAGTCTCTTGTAAATCAGCTCTAAATGTGAGCCCTGAATTAATGTTCAGTTCTTCTATTACCAAACTTCAAGAAACCATGAGAAATCGCAGACTACCGTGAATAATGTGGATTTTATTTTATAATTTTCACTCAAATTTCGCGATTCTCTTCAAAAGTCTAATTTAGATTAATTGATTAATTTAAACAAGCCTACATATTTAAAATGACTGCTCCCTTAATTATGACATTAACCATGCTACAAAAAAAATAATAATAATAATAAAAAAACATGATTATTGTAGTAACCATAAATTAACCATGGTACACTAACCATAGTTTTACGTGGTAGCCTATTTGTAGTAAAACTGCCGTTATACAAATGGCAGTCAAAAAAAACAAACATAGTATACATATTTAGTATTATAAAACCATGGTTCATTTTTATGAGGCCTGGTGTACTGGAAATCTCTGAACACGTCTAGTGTGTGCAATCAGAAATATCCTGTATCTGGAAATCTCTGTGCATCTCAAGTGTATGGTCGAGTACAGGACTCAGCAAACTTGCCTGGGAAATTTTCATACAGTTCGGGGAACAGACACAGTCTCTATAGTGTGATTTCAAGGTGGAATAATCTCTATGTGCTGAGAATGAACTGATATAATAATTATATAACTGATATTAATACATAATACACTTTATATATATATATATATATATATATATATATATATATATATATATATATACGGTTTGCTGAAAAAAAAAAACGAACTGTTCGGTTCTCCACACATGGTTCGGCATGCGCTGGGACCGCAGTTCAACTTAAATCTGACAAAGCATCTGTAATATGGTTTGCTATACATAACACGTAAAACAAACAGGGTTCAGCTAATATATGTTTCTGTTGATGGATGCGCATTCAGGCTTACCAGACATTACAACAACAGTGATGGAAAAAAAAAATAATAAAAAAAACACTGGACAAACCATGCACTCTTGATCAATGTGAATGCAGTATGCTGGAATATGAGCAGTCATTTATTCCGTCATCACCCAGGTGCTGTTAGCGCGCGCAGATGAGACCTGAACAGCACATGTTAATATGAGTTTAAACTAAACTCATTTAAGCTTTGTCATAGACAAGCTTTGTCATAGGCTCTTAAACATTTAAGAGCCAAAGGATGCAAGCTCGTGCGCGCAGTGAGAAGATATGTTTGTGCGCTCATCCAAAGCATGCGTGCAAATATTAAGCTCTCTTTGAAGTATTGTGTTTAAATGGACAACAATTATGTCAAAAGGTAAGTATTCTACAGCAGACATAGCCGCCTGAATGTAGTCCTACTGTATCAATGCACTGGATCAGTGCATTCTCTTAAAGTGACAGTCTTTATATTAAGCGAACAGCAACGACAAAGAAATCACTCACTGCTCTTGATTAAAAAGCATTTGTAACTCTAATAAAGAATACTCTTTAATTTATACAGTCCAATATTCAATGCTCTTTTACATTTGATTACTTTATTCAAATTCTGTACCTAAAAACTAATGCTAGACAGTACCTAAAAAAAAACAACAACCCTGAATATAACTGTTTATTTTTTGTATCTTTACTCTGTGATTCTAAAACCGTAAAACAAACTGTGACTCTAAAACCGTGGAACAAACTGAACCGTGAAAAAGTTGAACCGTGCCACCCCTGATATATATATATATATATATATATATATATATATATACACACACACTCACTTATTGGAATATGCAAATTGATTATATGTCTATTGTTGCTGTTTTTTGTGTTTAATCCTGAAGGGATGTTATGATGTTATTTGTTGACAAAGATAATAAAAAAATTATCACAAAAAGGAATATATATAGATGTGAGATCATAGTTGTGGTTGGGTTTCTTCTATTTCAGCTCCAACATGCTAACCAGTGAGAAAAGAGCAGGAGTTATTATACAGCTAATTATTATACAGCTAATATCAGAATCATGTCAGATTCCCAGTGAAATGCTATCAGACAGCAAATGCAATGAGTTTGCTTCCTTCTTTTCTGAGAAGATAATCAATATCAGGAAGTCGATTAGCACATCCTCAACTAATGGAGAGGTCAGACAGATTCGGCCACAATATCAAAAAGATACTATGTCTATTTTTGAAACAATTGATAGCAAAATTCTGGAAGACATAGTGCAGCAACTAAAATTGTCAACCTGCTGTCTTGACACACTTCCCACATCTTTTTTCAAAAGTGTGCTTAACTGCTTAGAAGCAGATCTTTTGGAAGTGGTAAATGCCTCACTTCTTTCTGGGACATTTCCAAACTCCCTAAAAAGTGCAGTTGTTAAGCCCCTCCTGAAAAAGAGCAATCTTGATAACACCATTTTAAGCAATTTTAGACCAATATCTTTTATAGGCAAAATAATAGAAAAGGTAGTTCTTAATCAGCTGAACAAATACTTGAACTCAAATGGATACCTGGACAATTTTCAATCTGGTTTTCCACCGCATCACAGCACAGAGACAGCACTCATTAAGATAACAAATGATATTCGCTTAAATTGTGACTCTGGCAAAATATCGGTGCTGGTATTGCTAGATCTCAGTGCTGCGTTTAACACTGTCGATCATAACATTCTATGAGAGACTGGAAAACTGGGTCGGGCTTTCTCGGATGGTACTCAGATGGTTCAGGTCATATTTAGAAGGGAGAGGCTATTATGTGAATCTAGGAGAGCATAAGTCTAAGTGGACGTCCATGACATGTGGAGTCCCACAAGGCTCAATTCTTGCACCGCTCTTGTTTAGCCTGTATATGCTTCCACTAAGTCAAATAATGAGAAATAACCAAATTGCCTATCACCGCTATGCTGATGATACCCAGATTTACCTAGCCTTATCTCCAAATGACTACAGCCCCATTGACTCCCTCTGCCAATGCATTGATGAAATTAATAGTTGGATGTGCCAGAACTTTCTTCAGTTAAATAAGGAAAAAACTGAATTCATTGCATTTCGAAACAAAGATGAAGTTTTCAAAGTGAATGCATACCTTGACTCTAGGGTAGAGCTGTAATCAGGCCTTAAAAGTTAGGCCCGACAGGACCCGAGCCCGACAGGTTTCGGCCCGAGCCCGACAAGTACATTTTGATTGACAGCTTTTTTAAAGCCCGAACCCGTTTACAGCCCGACATTCAAATATGCGTCACACACAGCTCTTTTGCCTTTTGTCAAGAATGAGTCATTATGAGTCAATGAGTCATATACATGTTTTAACATAATTTATTCATAACTAATGTAGACTAGACCACTTGGAAGTTGGAATAAAGAAATAAAATAAGTCCTCTGTGACATCGTAACATCTCAGCATTCTAGACATAGTCTCTTTTAACCTATAAATAGACCAACGCACCAATAAAAACGAGTCATTTTTAACAAATTAAATTAAGATAAATTTTAAATTAAGATGGGTATTTGGCAATAACGAAATTAAGATAAAGGCTCTGCCGGATTTGCTTCACACTAGCAGATGATATTTAATAAAAGAATAATGCCAACATTAGCGTAAATACTCTGTCCACATTATGCATTTAAGACTCAATGAATATTTAGTTATCATTTGAAAAACCTTTACTCACAGAGGCTAAGCCTACATGTTTTTGTGGAGGAAAATGATTGAATCCACTGTAGATGTCTTCAGCGTGTTCCTGCACTCACTGATGGTGCGTCATTATTCACTCATTATTCTCATTATAAATATGGTCAAAACTTTTCCACACCTCAGACTTTGCTTTAGTTGCTGGTGCAACCAAAACGTAATCACCAGAGGCAAGCCTCCGTTTCAACTACTCAGCATCCATTTTCGCATCTTTCTCGCGCTAATCGAAACACATCACATGACCATTCGTTTACCTCGCAAACCGGAGCGCGAGCCTGAGCCCGACCCGAGCCCGCATAAGATGATATAAATTAAGTCCGAAACTGACCGAACCCGTCGGGTCCCATCAGGTCCCGTCAGGTTTGGGCAAAGATCTTCAGCTCTACTCTAGGGGTCAAACAACTAAAAATCAAGTCAGGAATCTTGGTGTGATTCTGGAGACAGACCTTAGTTTCAGTAGTCATGTCAAAGCAGTAACTAAATCAGCATACTCTCATTTAAAAAAACATTGCAAGAATTAGATGTTTTGTTTCCAGTCAAGACTTGGAGAAACTAGTTCATGCCTTTATCACCAGCAGGGTGGACTATTGTAATGGGCTCCTCACCGGCCTTCCCAAAAAGACCATTAGGCCGGCGACACACGGGATGCATGGCGCAAGCGTCTCAGCTGCGTGGCGTGTCTGTTTTTAATTCGGCTCCCATGTTAACAGGTTAGAGCTTGCAGACTGCCTGCGTGAGACGCGCGTCTCAGGCACGGCTCGATCTGCGCGGAAAACGCATGCATGCTAGAAATAGAACCGACGCCTATTTTTCATGCGACACGCGAGCGTGTTGGAAGCGTTTACAGGCAAAATATAATAGGAAAATATGTTTATATGTAATTTTGTACACAAATACATATTAATTCATGACATTTTGATGTTTGAAAGTCTATAGGTTGACATAAATTCAGATATAAATGTAATAAAAAAAATAAAAAAATAATTATCGATTTTCAAATATTGCACCTGTCAAACATAGTCTATTTTGCCGTCAATATGTTGACGGTGTCCTTTATCAGTAGGCTTTATGCTTAACATGAAGTATAGATATTGTTGTCCTGATGGTGTGACATCGTCACCCTATATAGATCACTGTATATAGTGGCCTTCGGCCTTGACTTTTCATTCATCAAGATCCTCTCATTTGTACAGTTTTTTCTCATCAACTCACTTCAGCAGAGACCAACTAGGGCCCCAAAGTGCATCAGTCCTCTTTTTCAAACAGGTGAAACGTGCAAGTATCAAACTTAGTCTTATTAACAGATACATTAAGTATCATGTGCACCTTTTACAAAGGTGTGTTTGAACTAAGAAACTGATGTTTCCTTCAGACTGTACATCCGCTGAATATAAAATTGTATGATGGCTTCATGATTCAGTTTTCTTCTCTTTACTGCTTAAGCTTTACCCCTTCTTCCTATGCTCACTGTATGCATGTGTGCATGTGTATGTTAGACTAGTTTAAGTGTTTAGGTAGTTAATAAAGACTTACTTGTATCATATTTGAGGTTGTTCATTGTTTGCTCATAACTGAAGTCCCTAATCATGCAGATTTTTGCTAAATACTCTGAGTAGTATTGTGCAGTAAGAAAGTTCTTTTTCCTTAAACAGGAAACTAACGTTCTTAGAATGGACAGACAGTTGACACTGAGATGTCAAGTTAATACTTACAGTGGATCTAAATATTTTTAATTAATCATAACTAGTTATGATTGATTATTCATATTTCCCCTTGGAGCTGATATGCTACACTATGTAAGTGCAGTATTGGAGAAGAATCTGTGCTGCTCTGATTTCAGCTCTGAGATACAACCCCTCAAACTTTAAAGAACTGAGTCTGAGATATAATATACCAGGAGACTCAGGAGTGAAGCTGCTCTCTGCTCTACTAGAGGAACCACACTGTAAACTGAAGAAACTAGAGTAAGTGATCAGTTTGTGGTATCTGTATTATGGAAGCCCGGGTTTCTTTGACAGTGACCTTCAGCTCATCTGTATTTTTTGTAAATCATACAATTTATGATTTACAATTTTGAGTTTTTCACTAACCACGCATAAACATTGTTTTCTCAAAAACACAATAATGTACATACATGCTGCTCACATATTATTATAGCCCAGTTTGTGTCGATTACAGTGATATTAGACTCTAGCTATTTTGATGTTTACATATAAGCAACTGAAAAAACCACATACGTCAGGGCATGAAAAAACTTCTCCAGGCCCCCAAAATACCATTAGACCTCAGATGGTTAACACTGGACTTCAAGCAACTTGGACTATGAGCTTCTCCACCCTTCCTCTAGACTGTAGGACTTTGGTTGTCAAATGAAATACAAAACTTGCTCTCATCTGAAAAGAGGACTTGGGACCACTGGGCAATAGTCCAGTTCTTCTCTTTAGCCCAGGTAAGATGCCTCTGATGTTGTCTTTGGTTCAGCAAATTCCTTGACACGTCTTTGTGTGGTGGCTCTTGATACCTTGACCCCAGCCTCAGTCCATTCCTTGTGAAGTTCACTCACATTCTTGAATTTATTTTACTTGACAATCCTCAAAAAGCTGTGGTTCCCTCAGTTGGTTGTGCATCTTTTTCTTCCACTCAACTTTCTGTTAACATGCTTGGATACAGCACTCTGAACAGCCAGCTTCTTTCGCAATAAATGTTTGTGGCTTACCCTCCTTGTGAAGGGTGTCAATGATTGTCTTCTGGACAACTGTCAGATCAGATCAGTCTCCCCATGATTATGTAGCCTAGTGAACCAAACTGAAAGAACTTACAAAGTATTTTGTACATGTACAGTAAATGAACATGCTTTCCAGAAGGCCAGCAACTCACTATTTTTTTTTTTGGTCTTATGAAGTATTATACTTTGTTGAGATTGGGTTGGGTTTTTGTTAAATGTGAGCCAAAATCATGCAAATTAAAATAATTTGAGTTGAATTACTGATATAATTGAACTTTTCCATTACACAATTTATTGAGATGCTCCTGTATAAAAGAAATAGTCAAATAATGGATGCTTTCCTCAGATTTGTTACAGTTTTTACCAACTGTGTCCCTACTCGGTCAATAGTGTGAAACATACAGTGACCAGTGAAGACTGCATTTCTTCATTTTTAAATTAAGAAGGTGGATTCATTAAGATGAACTGGAAATTTAATCATTAAATTTGTTTTGATTAACAGGTACAATAATATCAATGTCAGACTCAGCACCGACAGTTTCAGAGGCCTGATAGAAAAGAAACATATCGATGTAAGATCATAGTTGTGGTTTGGTTTATTCTCTTTCATCTTCAACACATGAAGCATTGGGAGAAGAGCAGCAGTTTTTCATTTTGTTTTCATGTAAATACATAATTATAACTAATACAGCTCAAGTCAAGTCAAGTCTGCTTTAATGTCAATTGTTCCACATGTACAATACATACATTCAGAGAATTGAAATAGTGTTACTCTCAGACCCATGGTGCATAAAGATAACACTGACAGTAGAGCCTAAAAATCTATACTTTCTAGCGGTTTTAGAGTAAAACATTTTGTAAAATATATATTTTATATAAAATATAAATATTTAAATTATTATAGTTTTTATTTTTATTAACTTAAACTTCCATAACTGTATTGTTATATAATCTGCTTTAAAAAGAGACCAACCTTAAGTCTGTGAACCAAGGCATTCAAAATTTATAACAGTTTAATTTGAAAATGTAATTTGCACGTCTATGGTCAAAAAGTGGAACCCACAGATTAAATCTACTTCATTTACCGTATAATGGGCTGTCTCATATCTTGACATTATTCACAGTATCGTACTACAGCTTGTGAGTGGTTAGTTGTTGAGTGTTATTTGAGTGTTTCCTTTGGAGCAAATGTTTATTAATTGATGTGAGCTTAATACTCCTACTGAAAAAATATTTAATGTTTTATATGGTTACATTATATTTTGATGGTCCGCTTAATTAATCGACTATAAGCAACTTTGCAACTACATGCCAACTAACTCTCATTAGAGTATTAATATGCTTAAGAATGGTAGAATCTAGTATGTTAGAATAATCTTACGTACTCCCAAAGACACTTCCAATATCTCAGTTTATCCGTTGGTGTACCATCAAAATAAAGTGTTAGCATACATTTACAGTAGCAGACATACTAATACTCCAATGACCGATATGTAGTATGATAGTATTGATAGTATTGATATGTAGTTGCAGAGTTACTTATCAACAGCTGTCTAAAGGGTGCCATTAAAACAATTAAACTGATATTTCAATAAAAATAGTTCAAAGCAAATGTGTCATATTACATATTCATGTGATCTTATATGTGATCTAATGGGTGTTTGAGAGAAAAAAATGCAGTTAGTATTGTTATTATTATATTATTATTACTCCTTATAAGTAGTATTTGACCACTTTAAGTAAAGTAGCATCAGAAAAATGGCAAGATATGAGACATACAATACATTATAACTATGAGAAATATACCTCTCTCCTGTGTAGTTGTGTGACGGTGTGCAGTCATGGGTCAGTAGAGTGAAGAGGAGGGGGCTCAACACACAGCCATGGGGGGCCCCAGTGTTCAGTGTGATGGTGCTGGATGTGTTACTGCCGACTCGTACTGCCTGAGGTCTTCCAGTCAGAAAGTCCAACAGCCAGTTGCACAGTGAAGTGTTGAGACCAGCTGGACCAGTTTGTAAATGAGCTGTTGAGGTATGATTCTGTTGAATGCTGAACTGAAGTCTATGAACAGCATTCTGACATTTGAGTCCTTTTTGTCTAGATGTGTGAGTGCTGAGTGGAGGGCAGTTGCGATGGCATCATCAGTTGAGCGGTTGGACCGATATGCAAACATGAAGGGGTTCAGGGAGGGGGGCCAGACTTGATATGGTGCATGACAAGCCGTTCAGAGCATTTCATGATAATAGGAGTAAGTGCAACTAGATGGAAGGAGGATGGAGACGGCTTCTTAGGGACTGGAATGATGGTGGTAGTGCTGAAGCATGTGGGGACAAACAGCCTTACTAAGTGAGATGTTGAAAATGTATGTGAAGACATCAGTGAGTTCCACTGCAGAGTCTTTCAGGACACGCCCAGCAATGTTGTCAGGACCCGGAGCTTTGCATGCATTTATCCTGCTGAAGGATCTCCTCCGCGGTCCGGCTAATACCATCAATACAATAAAGAGCCATCAAAATATTGAATAAATTCTCTTGTTCATTGAACACACCAAAATACAACTTTTCATAAGAGCAAATAAATCCTATTCAATTTGATACTGAATAGGTCATGACAACATTTCTGTAGAGAACTTGCATGTTAGTCAGTGTGACATTTTCTGAAAACATGTTACAAGGTTATCAACATTATCAAAATATCTTCTGTAAGACATGAGGTATATTTGTATGTCTTTAATCTGTCGTGATGTTTCTAAAGATCTGAGCGCAGGTTTCAGGAAGTCTTGAGTCTTTAACACAGTCTGTGTCTTTAACCGTCTGTCATCATTCAGTCAGTATGGAGCTCAGTCAACTTCCTCTTGTGCTCTGTGAGTATTATTTTCTGTAAATGTATTTCAGTGGAATTGCTATTATATTATGTAAATGATAAAGTGTGTTAGTGTTCCTAGATGTATGTCTTTTCTTGCTGCTCTCAGAGTTTCAGATCCAGCTCTAGTCCATGATATATGAGTGAAGGATGAGTTTGAGAGAGGAAGTGAGCAGTTAGTGTTGTTTGTGACAGAGAAATGCACTCTGTTGTGTTGTAGATCAGTGTTTGTTCACTCATTCAGTTTTGTGATGTGTAATGCTGTTTAATCAGTTCTGTTTATTTGTTTTGCAGTTATTGACACTGTTGTTGTAATATTCACTAGTACACAGTTAGTAAGAGTTTGTCTTTATTCTTCTGCTCGTGATCACACTGTTGTCTTGAACATCCTGAAACAGTTCTCTGCTCAAATCTATAAAATACCAGACGGATGTTTTCATGTTTATCGTGACACATATACAGTCCCCACACAATACCTTAATATTTGTTCATCTTTATAATTATCAGCTTAATGTTCACATTGTAATGAGTTTTTCTCTTTGTGTTTTAGTGCTGATTTCAATCATCTACTCTGGACAAACTGAAGGTGAGTCCATTTGATTCATATATTTTCATCATAAATTTACATATGATCTACATTAACTGTTATAAACCTAAAATTACTTAAATTTTACTATCACTATAAATAAGTTGAATTATTCATTTGACAGTTCTGAGGTGTTACAAGAAACATCATTTTATCAAAAACAGCATATATATTTCCTACATTTTTTGTAAAATTAAAATGAAAACCGTGTGAGACAAAATCTTTTGTTGGGAATTTTTCACATCTCACGTTTCCAAATTCTCAATTATTGTATATTGACAGATCTTTTATAAATGACAATATCAGCTACGGAGAGCAGCAGTTCAGTCTCATTTGGTTTAGCAAGAGTGTTTTGCAATCAAGTAACTGTGTTCATAAAGTAAAAACAGCTGATTATTTTTATTGTGAATTGCTGTCGTTGTACAGAAACACCAAAACCCACAGTGACCATCAAACCTGCTCAACATGTGTTCAGAGGAGAGACAGTCACTCTCAGATGTAACATAAATGATGAAGGAGTCACTAGCTGGCAGTACGGCTGGTATAAAGATGGTTCAGACAAATCTTTCAGTGAACTACAGGAATACACATTCAGTTCTGTTACTGAGTCTGACGCAGGTAAATACTCCTGTGATGGAGCAGAGCCAGAAGGATCACACAGCTCACACCGCAGTGATGAAGTTAGGCTGACAGTATCAGGTGAGTTTGATCATCTCTTCACATACACAAACAAGTTTAACATTTTATTAATGAGTGATTTCTTACCTTCAGATGAAGCCCAGGCTGTTTTAAGTGTTTCTCCACAGACGGGGTTGACTGAAGGAGATCCAGTGACTCTGATCTGTGAGGTTAAAGGCTCCTCTACAGGCTGGACATTCAGCTGGTTCACTCTAACTCTCTCATCAGGTAATATATAACGTGCTTCATGTAGCAACATCTGAATAAACTGGTTTCATAAAAAAGTTTAAAAAATATATATATATAGAATATATATCTGAATACTCTGATTATACCAACAGAGGTAATTTATAAGACTCATGTAAAAATGTCTGCTCATTTCTTGAGGTAACTGCACTTTTCACTTTATACAGACTACAGATATCATTATGATCTGCTCTCAGACAGCAGCAGAGGAGCTGGAGGAAAATACACTGTCAGTTCTGCTACAGTAAAACACACAGGAGTTTATGTGTGCACAGCAGAGAAAGGAGAACCAGTCTATTACACACAGTACAGCAACACACAGTTAATATTGGTCACTGGTGAGTTCAAACTGAACCACAGAATGAGTGACACTCTGGAAATGTTCCTTGATTTTTTTTAAAGCTTGATGTGTATTGAAATGTTGTCCTGTCATAATATATACAGCTACGTTTGAATTGTGTGAATGGAGAAAGATGCTTCTGCTGTCAGGTGTAGTTACTGCATCTACTAGCAGGGTCTAAATACACCAAACTAACCAGAAAAACATTGATTCCTGGTTAACAGCAAACATGTAAAACTAAGTCTAATAGGGGAAAATATAATATACCTTTTGTGGCACAAATGTGTTTCATATATATAACATACACAGAGAACACAAGAGGGCAGAATGGAAACAACCAACAAATGACTTGGGCTCATAACAACACTTTATCAGTCATTTTACAGTTTGATTAATATCTGTCTACTAATAGTATCTTAGTAAATTAATATACAGCAAACTCAGTTAACTATAAACACTACTAGGTTCACACTGTACAGACAAAGAAGAACTGATCCTCGAATTGAGTCTGGTTTCTCTCAGGGTTTTTTTCTGAACAGCTGCTTTGAAACAATTTAAGTTAAGTGTTTTATCAATTAAACGGTCTCTGACTTGATTTGTGAATTGTATCTGTGATTGTCTTCTCAGGTGTTTCTCCAGGTGTCTCTCTGATGGTCAGTCCCAGCAGAACTCAACACTTCACATCTGTCTCTCTCTCTCTGAGCTGTGAGGACCAGAGTAACTCTACTGGATGGACAGTGAGAAGATACACAGAGAGCAGGCAGCTGAAAGATTGTTCATCATTACGTCGAGGATCACAAACAGGATCTTCATGTACAATCAGAGACACCAGAACATCAGACACTGGAGTGTACTGGTGTGAGTCTGAATCTGGAGAGAAAAGTCATCCTGTTAATATCACTGTACACTGTGAGTCTGTGTTTCTGTGTTTATTCAGTTCACAAAGCCTTGATTTTGTGTTTTGGATATAAATACTGTAGATGGATTATGATCTCAATTCAATCCCCCACAAAATCTTATTCCTAAATGACAATTGATTGTATTACTGTCTTGCATTTTATGAAGTGTTTTGAAAGGCACATTTAAATAACACATTATTATTATTATTATTATTATTATTATTATTATTATTCTTATTATTTATTTATTATTATTATTATTATTCTTACTCTTCATCAGTTGATGTTTGCTCTGTTTCTGTAGCTGGTGTGATTCTGGAGAGTCCTGTTCATCCTGTGACTGAAGGAGAAACTCTGACTCTTCGCTGTTTAGATCAATATACATCCTCACCAAACCTCAGAGCTGATTTCCATAAAGATGGGTCACTCATCCAGAGTCAAACTACAGAGATGATCATTTCTACTGTCTCAAAGTCAGACGAGGGTTTCTACTCCTGCAAACTCCCAGAGAGAGGAGAGTCACCCGAGAGCTGGATCTCAGTCACAGGTGAGACTAGAAACTAGAAACACTATTAAAATGCTTCTATGTAATAAACAGAACTAATATGACTGTAAAATAAATTTATCTCAGCTTCCTCCAAAAGATCAGGATCTGATGATCTCAGTCCAGTGATAGTTGGAGTGACTGCTGGACTCATATTTTTCATCATCGTCTTCTTGGTCTTTCTGTGGCACTACAGAAGAAACAAAGGTTCATCTTTTTCATATTAAAGGTCTTGTTCTTCGTGATCCCATGTTTTAAACTTTAGTTAGTGTGTAATGTTGTTGCTAGAGTATAAATAATATCTGTAAAATTTTAAAGCTCAAAGTTCAATGCCAAGCGAGATATTTTATTTAACAGAATTCGCCTACAAATAATGACCCGTTTGGACTACATCCCTCTAGTTCCTGCAGTAATGACGTCGTTAAAACCATTTTTCGACTAACCTCCGCCCACAGGAATACACAAAAAAGGGGGCGTGGTCTTGTTGCGCTCCGATGGAGAAGAGGAAGAGCTGCGTTTGTGTTTGTCGCCATGTCGTCGAAACGCTGTTATTCTCATATCGGAGTCCAATCATCTTTGTTTGGGCTTCCCAGGGACGCTGTACTTGGAGATTAATGGTTACAATTTATGTTTAACTCAGTTCCCGAAAATTATAATCCACATGTAAAACTATGTGCAGCACATTTTGCTGAGGACAGCGATCTTCCTCAATCTCAGTCAGTTTAATGCCGGATTCGTGCAAAGATTATTATTGAAAGATGGAGCAGTTCCCTCTTTGTATGGAGAAGGCGTTGTTTATAGCCCACAACCGGTAATTGTATTTTATTATTTAAGTTGGTGCGTTTAACAGTTTCTGTAACTTATTACACAAAGGGCAACACTATTTAGCTTTGTTAGGGCTGTGCAAAAAAAATCGAATGCGATGTTCATGCGCATCTCGTCAGTAAAGGCGTTCTGTGATTAGAAGAACATCTCCAGCACGTGCGTTCAGATCAGGATTGCCAGGTTTTCAAAACAAATCCTGCCCACTTGCTTCTCAAAACTACTCCAAAACAAGCCCAATCGTGTTTCCAGGAGGGCAGCGTAATCTAAACTGGTGTGGAATCACAACACAGGAACCGGTGGCCCAATCAGAACTTGTTACGTATTTCTGAAGGAAGGACTTCATATATATATATATATATATATAGCTAACTAACACAATAAAACACAATAAAAACAAAATAAAAACTATGATTTTTGAACGATTTTGAAAACCGGAGTTATCTGTTGTAGCAAATAAACTCTTCATTTTCATGAGCATGTTCTGTTTGTGTAGGTGGAGGATCTGAGTCTCTCTCTCGTGTCAGTCAACAGCAGAACAGCAGTCAGACATCAGACCAGAACCAGAGTGAAGCAGGAAATAAAACACTCATGTCTGGTCAGTCTTTACCCAGAAATATTTACCAGCTGAGATTGAAGATACTTAGAAATAACTTTCAACTAATAACACAAATAATTTCCCCCTTCTTCTGAAGTGTAATATGATATTTGTGTGACTGACATTTGTATTTCAATTAGATCTAATTTAACTTTATTAGTGTCAACATAAAAAACAATATATATATATACATATTTTTATTTTTTTTTTCTGTGGGCTTAAATTCATAAAATGCATTACTTTATTACAGGAACTGCTCATATTTATGACTCTATTGATGCAGCAATTAATAAAGACATAAGCACAGGTAACTAATGATGTTACAGAAGGATATTATGTAATGTTGATCAATTAATAAGGCAGTAGTTACTGTTTTAAATACTTAAATCCATCCTTGTTTCGCAGTTCACTGTGATATTTGCCGAACATAAAACAAATGTCTTAATATTTTCTGTTATTGATTGTAGACAATGTAATTGGACCTACTGAAAACACCTATTCCGAAATCAGCCTGATCCATAAAGGTCATTGCATGCAAATTACAATACGCTGTCTTTGAGGCAATTTGGTCAGATTGTTTTAAAATAAATTATTTTATTCTCTCTGTTAAAGTTATAAAATAGTTTTTAAGAATATAATATGAATATTGGACACAAAGCACTAGTGATATTAACTTTTGTCATCTTTTAGGGAAAACCAGTGAAAGTTCTGACACCGTTTACTCTAAACTGAAACCCATCAAGGTGAGTGTCAAAGTAAAAATCTGTCATAATTCACAAGGAGCCACTGAAACTGCATCTACAAGCATTGTTGAGAATAAAATTAAATATGCAAACATTTAAATGTGCATTTTAGCATTTTTTTTATTATTCATTTACTCATTTTCAGGTGCTGGATCTAGTGATGTGACGTATGCTCAGATTAAATAATTGTCTGGAGGAGAAACTTTCAATCCGAGGATGCTGATGAGTTTAGGCTGAGAAGGGCTGAAGAATGACCAGGATCATCAATTCTTATCATCTTTGTGAACACTTGATGGCAATAGATTTATCAGTAATTAATGTCAGTGATTGTCTTTTTAACTTTAGTCTGTATTCTTAAAGTCGCATCATTGCGTGGGAGAGAAAGATTTGTTAACTGCAAAGCCTTTTTATTTTTTTTTTGAACATTTCAGTTTCTCTTCTGTTCTTCTTGATCTTAAATGTATTTTAGCAGGGTTTTCATGGTCATGGAAACATCAGTGAATTTTGAGATTGTGCTTTCCAAGTGTGGAAAATCATGGAAATGTTCTAAAATCATAAATATTAAAAAAAAAAAAGAAATAGCCACCATCAGACATGCATCAATATTTAACTGAGAGAATAATGTGAAAGAGGAAGTACAGGAGAAAAACATAAACAGCTTGCATAACTTTACGCATTACTAAGAATTTCTAGTTGATGCCAAATAAACCACATGCAGTGTGAAGAAAGATCAGTGGTTGTCAGATCTTGTTTTGTTATCGCTTCTTACAGAATGAGAAATGTTAGAAAATCAAAACTTCGAAAATTTAATTTCTTGAGAAGTTTTGTAAATCTCTATTTTTATCACAGTTTTCTCAGTTGCTGAATCACTAAAATTCACTGTCATCAACATGACATTTTCTTAAAATATTCTCAAATTCTCAGAACTATTAACACTATTCTTGTGTTTCACAACTCTATTCAGTATTTAACACCATGTTCCTGTTCTGTAGCATTTACAAACCATCAATGTCACCAAAACCAGTGGTTCGGACCATGTGAACATTAGTATGCAGCATGTGAATTAAACATATTACATGCTAACTTTAATAATTTTTGTAGATTAAAGAAACATTTTGTTCCAAAGTGCCAAAAATACTTAATAATTGACATGTAAAACCTGACTGACTGCAGTAAGAGATCATGGTTCATTTGTTTGAGAAAGAAGCTCCAGAATATTTTAAAAGGCACCGTTTCTTTATTTGTATTTATTTATTTTATTTATTTTTCAAAAAGGAAACTTGAACACTTCAAAATAAGAAAAACCTACCAAGCATCTGCTACAAAGCAGTGATACAAGTCAGAAGACTTCCATTAAGGAATGATAAATATACACGTTTATAAATTACATTGTGGATTCATGGGGTTATAACTTCACCATCCAGCTAAAATCATCAATAATCACTCCAACCAGATCAAATGAGGCATTATACAGATTGACACCCATGTCTGTTTTTAAAGTCAATATAAAAATCAAAAAGTAACATTTAATGTCTTAGCTATTCCAAAGATGAACAAAGAAATGTACATAAGTTTTTATTTTTTGTTTTATTAATTTTTTTACAATCCAATTAATTCCTGAATGATAAAATCAAGTTCTTCTCTACACATTTTCTCATTGAATATTCTGTTTCACTCAGAAGTCAAAAGAGTTGTGATGCTGGTTCATGTTGACTTTAACAACTGTGAGATACCAAAAGGAGTCACTCCCAAAACATGACTTTACAGTAAGTCATGTTCAGTCTGAACTGAGACACTGAGAGATTCTAGGATGAAGCTGAAGTTTTCTCACCATCACGACAGATTAAGATCAGATTGCAGTTTCTTGTTCTTCAACAGATCCAGCTGTTAAATAAACACAAAACAATCAAGCATTTAATTGAACAGCTATGTATGTAGTTCTCTATGTTAACTGTTTTTAATTACCTACCATCATCTTTTAATTATACTTAAATTTGACTAAGAAAAGACAAAACAAAAATTATGTACTTTGTCAGTGAGAAAAGAAGTGTATTGTAGAGTAAGAGATAAGCCGAAGTGAGACAATTTCAGTTGCATTACAGTAATTTTCACAATAACTCTGATGCATCGTGGTCACTGCAGTGGACAGTTATTTGGAAGCCCTTTTGAACCATTTAAGATCATCATGTCCCAACCACCAACTGGCAAACCCCCAGGTGTTCCCAAGCAACTCGAGTCAGATCAGACTGCAGGATCTGAGCTGAGTTTTGTGTTTCTAGCTTGAAAACGTACTCGGTTACTAAACGTAACCTCGGTTCTCTCTAGAAGAGCGAACGAGTACTGCGTCTTAGCTAAGACGCTACGGGAAAAGTCTCTTTTCACCAAATACTGAAGCAAAAAATTATCCTTAATTTTGTATTTTTGTAAAGCGCATTTGCAGCAGTACACAGCCATAGGCGAGACGGCTCGCTCGCTCACTGGCTTGTTCTGCGGCAACTGCACAGCCTATCGAGCGCAGGCTGATGCAACATCAGACCAATAAGGGCGCTTCGCGCCCTTCTTGCCACTTCCCGCCGAAACGGGTGTGGCCCAACCTATAAAAGGAGCTCGAAAAGGCTGACTCACCTGATTTATTTCATCGCCGAAGCGAACCAGAGTGAATCGTACGCACGGCAGAGAACGCAGTACTCGTTCGCTCTTCTAGAGAGAACCGAGGTTACGTTTAGTAACCGAGTACGTTCTCTTACGAGAGCTCTCTCGTACTGCGTCTTAGCTAAGACGCTACGGGAACCCGATGTAAAACGCCGTGCGCGCAGGGATCACACACCAATAAACCTGAAGCAACGCCCAGGATTTACAGTGCACAGTCACCTGAGGGACTCACAGAGAGTCCGGGACAGAAAAAAGGGGGAAAAACCCTCCGTCCCATATCTAGCAGCATCCGTAGATGCGGCAATATGACATCACACAGCCGAGGCAAGGCCTGACCAATGTGGCAATGCGGGTCTTACGCAATACTGCCCATATAACAGTCGGCAGCGCCTAGCGCTCATGAATTCAGAATTCCCCTCAGGGCCCTGATTCTTCTATACCGACAGCAGCCTTGCTTGCAAGGCGGGAACCTCCAGGTTATAGAACCTGATAAATGTAGACGGCGAGGCCCAACCCGCCGCCATACATATATCCTGCAAGGAGATCCCAGTAGACCACGCCCACGATGAGGCGAAGCCTCTTGTGGAGTGTGCTCTGACGCCCAACGGGCACTGAAGGCCCCTGGAAGCGTAAGCTAACGCTATGGCGTCAACTATCCATCTGGATAGAGTCTGTCTCGAAACAGCCATTCCTTTGGAACGTCCACCGAATGAGACAAATAGCTGCTCCGTCTGCCGAAAGGCAGCAGAGCGAGACACATAAGCTCTTAAAACCCTGACAGGGCAAAGAAGACTCGAGTCTCCATCCTCCCCTGACACCGGCAGGGCAGACAGGGCAATAACCTGAGCCCGAAACGGTGTGCTGAGGGATTTCGGCACATAACCGTGCCTAGGTTTGAGTATGACCCTTGAGTCATTGGGCCCAAACTCCAAGCACGACTGGCTCACAGAGAGCGCGTGCAAATCACCCACACGCTTCACAGAAGCGAGAGCCAACAAGAATACTGTCTTGAACGACAGATGCTGAAGGCTAACCGATTGGATAGGCTCAAAAGGGGGACCCTTCAAGGCCTCCAAAACCGCCGCGAAGTCCCACATAGGGACTGACGGAGGTCTGGGAGGATTCAGCCTCCTAGCTCCTCTGAGGAACCGGATGACTAAATCGTTCCTTCCTATTGACTGACCGGACGCCGTTTCAGAAAACGCTGCGATGGCCGCCACATAAACCTTGAGCGTGGATGGGGCTCTGCCCTTATCCAACAGCTCCTGTAGGAAGGAGAGGACCTCCGTCACCTCACAACTAAGGGGTGAATAACCTCGAGCTGTGCACCAGCTGGAGAACACCGACCACTTCGAGGCATACAGACGTCGTGTCGACGGAGCTCTAGCCTGAGTGATGGTATTTAGCACTCCCACTGCGAGATCAGCGGGTAACCGTTGAGTGCCCATACATGGAGGGACCACAACTCCGGTTGAGGGTGCCAAATCGAGCCCCTGGCCTGCGAGAGGAGATCTCTCCTCAACGGTACCGGCCATGGGGCGACATCTGCTAATTGCATCAAATCTGGGAACCATGGTTGGTTCTTCCAAAGAGGTGCCACAAGCAGTATTGAACATCTCGTTTCTCTCACCCGTTCTATCACCTGCGGAAGGAGGGAGACGGGAGGGAACGCATAATGCGGGCAGCACGGCCATTTCCGTGACAGCGCGCTTTCGTTCTTGGAAAAGAATGCGGGGCAGTGAGCGTTTTCGTGGGACGCAAAGAGGTCCACCTCCGCCATGCCAAATCTCTCCCACAACAGCCGAACTGTTTGCGGGTGTAGAGACCATTCGCCCGTAGGGACATTGCCTCTGGACAGCCTGTCTGGACCCAGATTCTGCAGTCCAGGCACATGCACCGCTCTCAGCGAGCGCACGTTGCGTTGAGCCCAAATCAGGAGGCGTTCCGTCAGCCTGTACAGGTTTCGGGACCCGAGACCGCCCTGGCGATTTATGTAGGACACCACGGACATGTTGTCCGAACGGACTACGACGTGGTGATCCTTGATATGGGGACAAAAGCGCGTCAGCGCATTCTCCACTGCCAGCATTTCCAGGCAGTTGATATGATGGAGCTTTTCCCGTTCTGACCATAGGCCAAAGGACGGTCTGCCTTCGAGCAGCGCTCCCCATCCCGAAGTGGAGGCGTCTGTCGACACCATTTTCACACTCGGGGAAGTCCCCAGGCTTACACCTGATCGGTACCAGCCGTTCGCTGTCCAAGGTGCTAGAGCCGCAACACAGCTCTGATCGACCTTGAAATGCAGCCGGCCAGACGCCCACGCTCTGCGCGGCACCCGAGCCTTCAGCCAGAACTGCAGGGGGCGCATGCGGAGCAGGCCCAGCCGCAGAACCGGAGATGCTGAGGCCATGAGACCCAGCATCCTTTGACAGTGTTTGAGCGACACAGTCGCGCCGCAGCGGAAAGAACTCGCTGCGCGCTGAATGCCCATCGTGCGCTGTGGTGACAGTCGCGCCGTCATGGAACACGAGTTCAGAACTATACCCAGAAACAGGATCGTCTGACTGGGGTTCAGCGAACTCTTCGCCCAATTGACACTGAGGCCGAGCTTCTCGAGGTGATCGAGTAAAACCAGAACCAGCCAGTCGTCCAAATAATTCAGCACTCGTATGCCTCTGAGTCTGAGAGGAGCGAGCGCTGCATCCATGCACCTCGTAAACGTACGAGGAGCTACGGACAAGCCGAATGGCAGGACTGCAAACTGGTATGCCTGGCCCTCGAAGGCGAATCTCAAAAACCGCCTGTGGTTTGACGCTATCTGTATTTGAAAATACGCGTCCTTCAGATCTATTGACATGAACCAGTCCCCTCCGCGAATCTGCGCGAGGAGCTTCCTGGTCGTGAGCATTTTGAAACTGCGTTTCATCAATGCCTTGTTCAGCTGCCTTAGATCCAGTATGGGCCTGAGACCCCCGTCTCTCTTGGGCACCAGAAAGTATCTGCTGTACAGCCCCCCCTCGCTTTGAGCTTGAGACACAGGCTCTACAGCCCCTTTGCTCAAAAGTTTCGATATTTCGGCCCGAAGTATGTGTGCTACTTCTGTTTTGACCGTAGTTTCGACGCGCGCTGAGAAGCGCGGTGGGCGTCGAGAAAACTGTAGCGAGTAGCCTCTCTTTATAATGCCTAGCACCCAATCCGAAACCCCTGGAAGCGCTGACCATGCATCTGCATGAATGGCTAAGGGCTGGATGTGACACGCGCTCTGTTGACTGGGCAACGGCGGCGCTCGAGTGTGCTGCGCATCTGAGGCGGGGAGCGCGCTGATCACAGTGGGCAGATCGCTCATCCTCGACCCCGTTCCGGCGCTTAACCGACTGGAGGGAGGCTGAGCGGGTCCCGTGGGACTCAATATATCTGCGAGTAACCGTGGGCTGCATGTGTGCACTTTTACCACTTCCAACTCGCCGTCTGCCTGTGCAGAATGTACGTGCATGGGCCTCGTTTTTACAGAAGCCCTGCGCCGTAAGTGACATAGTGTATGTGGGCACTGGGAAGTGGGCACGTTTACTATGCGGCGCGCTCGACCGATCTGTGTCGATCTTATGTGCGCCAGCCCTGTGTGCAGGGCTGTGCTTACATGCGGGGATGGGCACTGGGTAGTGGGCATCGTCACTGCATTTAAAGCACCATCGGCCGTGGCCGGACGAGCGTGCACGGGTTTCGTTTTTACAGAAACCGCATGACGCGTGTGACATAGTAATTGTGGGCACTGAGGGGTGGGCACGTTTACTATGTAGTGTGCGCGACCGACTTGAGTCGACATTATGAGCGCAGGCCCTGTGTGTAGGGCTGTGCTTACATGTGGAGATGGGCACTGAGGAGTGGGCATCGTCACAACATTTATAGCACCATCGGCCGTGGCCGGGACACCAGAAAAAACGCTGTTTTTGTGAAACATCGGGGTAGCCGTGATAACGGCTTTTGTGTGCAGGCAAGCGGGCACTCGTGCAGGCTTGCGCATTGCAGAAGACACTGAGGCAGTCGCAACTCTTGGAACTGCAACAGCGGCGCGCTTGGGTGAGAGCTCGGCCGCAGCGGAACTCGAACACCGGCGCTTTCCCAGCAGTGCTAGGATGCTTTCGGGGCTTCTGGCTTCACCGCAATCCTCTGCCGCGGCTCCCGCGGCGCGGGGCGACGGCTCGAAGAGCGAGAACGGGGTCCCGAGCTGCGTTGCTGACGCTGTCGTGATGGCGCAGCAGGAGGCGGTGGGCGTGACTGAGAGCTCTGTGGGGCCGGTCTAGAGCGGCTAGCTGCAGAACTGGAGCGCTTCGGCAAGAAGTGCTTGAACACCTGTGAAGCTTTCTGGTCCTCGGCGAATCTCTCCACAAACTCGTTGACGGAAGATCCAAAGAGGCCGGCAGGAGTTAGCGGAGCGTCAAGAAACGCAGCGCGCTCAGACTCCTTGATGTCAGAAAGCATCAGCCACAAATGCCTCTCAGCCACCGTAGCGGAAGCCATAACCCGTCCCATGGCCTGTGCAGCGGACTTAGTAGCGCGGAGGGAGAGATCCGAAGCACTCCTCAGATCCGCGAGACAGATCGCTTCAGGTCCCATCTCATCCAGCTTGCGGAGAAGATCGCCCTGGAAAATCTGTAGCGTCGCCATGGTGTGTAACGCAGACGCAGCCTGCCCAGCAGCAGAGAATATCCGTGTGAGCAGCGATGACGTCATGCGGCAGGCTTTGGATGGCAACGCCGCCTTAGTCCGCCGTCCAGCAGAGGGCGGGCAAAGGTGCGCTGCTATAGCCTGTTCCACCGGCGGAAGTGACAGGTAGCCTCTGTTCTTAGCACCGTCCAGTGTGGAGAATGCTGGCGAAACAGATGAGCGGATTCTCGCCGAGAATGGAGCGTCCCAAGCCTTCGCCACTTCTTCGTGAAGCTCAGGAAGAAAAGGGGCGTGTTTTGAGCTTGAGGAAGAGCGCTCATCCGGAAGATAGCTACCATCCAGCCGGGAACGCGAAGGGGGCGCTGGTGCAGACCACTCGAGGCCGAGGCTCGCCGCGGCCAACGAGAGTACACGCATCAGCTCCTTATCGATATCCCCCCGTCTGCTGGGCCTCTGAGCAGCTGGCGCGAGATCCACGGAGCTCGTCCAACCCTCACTGCCCGAAGCAAGCAGAGAGCACGTGTCTTCTTCCTCCGACGCGGGCCTGAGATCCACTTCCTCCGATGACGCGTCGGCAAGCAGCGGACACTGAGCATCGGGAAGCGATGCAGGGGAGACCGGCGAAGCGGAGGGAACCGGCGAGCTCGGCCGAGCTGGAGGCGGTTCTGGTAGGCGCTGCGAGCGGCGCTTCTTACGGCGCTGCGGCGCAGCGGATGATGCAGGCTTCGAGAAGGATGCCAGGCGAGTCCTCAGAGTCACCATAGGCATCAGCTCGCAATGAGGACATCCGCCATCAGCGAGCGCGAGCGCTGCATGGTCTTCACCCAGACAGGAGACGCAGATGACATGACGATCTCCTTCGCTGAGCGGGGTTCTGCACGAGCCGCACGAAGGCATCTTTAAAAAGACGCAGCTCTTTTGTGAATGTGCGTCGCAGGGCGAACACACACACAGAGTATCACAGAACAAGGATTATAAAGGATATGGGCGCCGGATAGCGCAGCAGGAACGGCAGTGGAAGGCGGCGGTGCCAGCGGCTTCAGGATGGCTCGTCCTGCTGATATGCTCTTCCAGACGGCGCTTGCTTCCTCGTGATCCAGCGATGCGTGAGCTTCGCTGAAGAGATGAAAAATCAGGTGAGTCAGCCTTTTCGAGCTCCTTTTATAGGTTGGGCCACACCCGTTTCGGCGGGAAGTGGCAAGAAGGGCGCGAAGCGCCCTTATTGGTCTGATGTTGCATCAGCCTGCGCTCGATAGGCTGTGCAGTTGCCGCAGAACAAGCCAGTGAGCGAGCGAGCCGTCTCGCCTATGGCTGTGTACTGCTGCAAATGCGCTTTACAAAAATACAAAATTAAGGATAATTTTTTGCTTCAGTATTTCGTGAAAAGAGACTTTTCCCGTAGCGTCTTAGCTAAGACGCAGTACGAGAGAGCTCTCGTAAGAGAACTCTAGGAGTAGAGTTCAGAAATTTAGTCTAAGAAGAATAAGAAGAAGCTTAAATAGCATAGCAGTAACCTAATGATGATCCATTTTTGTGTTTACTGTAACTAAATATATGGTAATAAATCAGACAGATATTTACCTCTCATCCTGCAGCATTTGAAGATCAGCACGACTGTCACGAGCAGATATGGACAAACCGCCAGTACAGAACTGAGTGTGTGGAGGACAGAGATCTGAGATCCTGAATGAGACACTGAAGAAGAGACACACAAGCACTTTATCAAGCATCATATCTGAACGAGAACATAAGAAGAAATAAACCAGCTCACAGTTTGATTGACTCTCGCCTGTGACTGAGATCCAGCTCTCGGGTGACTCTCCTCTCTCTGGGAGTTTGCAGGAGTAGAAACCCTCGTCTGACTTTGAGACAGTAGAGATGATCATCTCTGTAGTTTGATTCTGGATGAGTGACCCATCTTTATAGAAATCAGCTCTAAGGTTTGGTGAGGATGTATATTGATCTAAACAGCGAAGAGTCAGAGTTTCTCCTTCAGTCACAGGATGAACAGGACTCTCCAGAATCACACCAGCTACAGAAACAGAGCAAACATCAACTGATGAACAGTACGAATATAGACAAACTGTAACAACAACAACAACAATAATAAAAAAAAATTATACTAATAATGTGTTATTTAAATGTGCCTTTCAAAACACTCAAGAACAAATAAATGACAATCATAAAATACAAGACAGTAATAAAGTCAATTATCATTTAGAAATAAGATTGTGTGGGTGATTGAATTGAGATCACAATCCAGCGACAGTATCTATATCCAAAATGAATGAAATTAATAGACAGAAACACAGACTCACAGTGTACAGTGATATTAACAGGATGATGTTTCTCTCCAGATTCAGACTCACACCAGTACACTCCAGTGTCTGATGTTCTGGTGTCTCTGATTGTACATGAAGATCCTGTTTGTGATCCTCGACGTAATGATGAACAATCTTTCAGCTGCCTGCTCTCTGTGTATCTTCTCACTGTCCATCCAGTAGAGTTACTCTGATCCTCACAGCTCAGAGAGAGAGAGACAGATGTGAAGTGTTGAGTTCTGCTGGGACTGACCATCAGAGAGACTGGAGGAGAAACACCTGAGAAGACAATCACAGATACAGTTCACAAATCAGGTCAAGACAGTTTTATTGATAAAACACTTTACACAACTTAAATTGTTTTAAAGCAGCTTTTCAGAAAAAGAAAAACAAGTTATAGTTCCAGAACATTAAAAATGTATATTTAAAACTTCATAAACAAAATTGCACTTTAATATTTTTCATTATACCATCAGCAGCAAACCAAATGATTGGTAAAGTTTTTATAATGTTCATCCTATAAAATGTGTTGATGTGCACATTGAGAGTCCTGTGTTGTTGGTAAAGTGCCTAGAAATGTATGTGTCGTCAATATTTAAAATAAATTTAATTATGAAAACACTTTTATAAATACTTCAGATAACACATTTTATTACACCTTTTTGATTAGTTTCCAACAAGTTCACTTACGTAAGTAACACTTTTGAGCCACAGTAGTTTTATTGTAGTATTTCATGACATTAAACGTTTGACATGTTTGCTGTTAACCAGGAATCAATGTTTTTCTGGTTAGTTTGGTGTATTTAGACCATGCTAGTAGATGCAGTAACTACACCTGACAAAAGTAGCCGTATATATTATGACAGGACAACATTTAAAGACATATCAAGCTCAAGGTCAAGGAAAATATCCAGAGTGTCACTCATTATGTGATTCAGTTTGAACTCACCAGTGACACATATTAACTGTTTGTTGCTGTACTGTGTGTAATAGGCTGGTTCTCCTCTCTCTGCTCTGCACACATAAACTCCTGTGTGATTTACAGCAGCAGAACTGACAGTGTAGTTTCCTCCAGCTCCTCTGCTGCTGTCTGAGAGCAGATCATAATGATATCTGTAGTCTGTATAAAGTGAAAAAGTGCAGTTACTTTAAGAAATTAGTAGACATTTTAACATGAGTCTTAAAAATTACCTTTGCCGGTATAATCAGAGTGTTCAGATTGATTAAATATTTTTATTCTCTATAATATATATATATATATATATATATATATATATATATATATATATATATACAAACTTTTTTTTTCTTTATGAAACCAGTTTATTCAGATGTTGCTACATGAAGCACGTTATATATTACCTGATGAGAGAGTTAGAGTGAACCAGCTGAATGTCCAGCCTGTAGAGGAGCGTTTAACCTCACAGATCAGAGTCACTGGATCTCCTTCAGTCAACCCCGTCTGTGGAGAAACACTTAACACTGCCTGGGCTTCATCTGAAGGTAAGAAATCACTCATTAATAAAATGTTAAACTTGTTTGTGTATGTGAAGATATGATCAAACTCACCTGATACTGTCAGTGTGACTTCATCACTGCGGTGTGAGCTGTGTGATCCTTCTGGCTCTGCTCCATCACAGGAGTATTTACCTGCGTCAGACTCAGTAACAGAACTGAATGTGTGTTCCTGTAGTTCACTGAAAGATTTGTCTGAACCGTCTTTATACCAGCCGTACTGCCAGCGAGTGACTCCTTCAGCATTTATGTCACATCTGAGAGTGACTGTCTCTCCTCTGAACACATGTTGAGCAGGTTTGATGGTCACTGTGGGTTTTGGTGTTTCTGTACAACGACAACAATTCACAAAAATAATGCTCTGTTTTTACTTTATGAATACAGTTACTTGACTGTAAAACACAAATGCTAAATCAGATGAGACTGAAGTGTTGCTCTCTATAGCTGTTATAAAAGTCATTTATAAAAGATCTGTCAATACACAATTATTGAGATTTTGGAAACGTATAAAAATATATCTGCTGTTTTTGATAAACTGATGTTTCTTGTCACACATCAGAATTGTCACATGAATAATTCAACTTATTAAAAGGGTGCATTTATAGTCAACATAATGTGAGTAATTTCTCAACTTTCAGTTGGTTTATAACAGTTACTGATAAGTGATGAAAATATATGAATCAAATTGACTCACCTTCAGTTTGTCCAGAGTAGATGATTGAAATCAGCACTAAAACACAAAGAGAAAAACTCATTACAATCTGAACATTCAGCTGATAATTATAAAGATGAACAAATATGAAGATATTGTGTGAGGACTGTATATGTGTCTAGATAAACGTGAACACATCTGTCTGGTATTTTATAGATTTGAGCAGAGAACTGTTTCAGGATGTTCAAGACAACAGTGTGATCACGAGCAGAAGAATAAAGACAAACTCTTACTAACTGTGTACTAGTGAATATTACAACAACAGTGAAAATAACTGCAAAACAAACCAACAGAACTGATTCCACAGCATTACACATCACAAAACTGAATGAGTGAACAAACACTGATCTACAACACAACAGAGTGCATTTCTCTGTCACAAACAGCACTAACTACACACTTCCTCTCTCAAACTCATCCTTCACTCATATATCATGGACTAGAGCTGGATCTGAAACTCTGAGAGCAGCAAGAAAAGACATACATCTAGGAACACTAACACACTTGATCATTTACATAATATAATAGCAATTACACTGAAATACATTTAGAGGAAATAACACTCACAAAGCACAAGAGGAAGTTGACTGAGCTCCATACTGACTGAATGATGACAGACGGTTAAAGACACGGACTGTGTTAAAGACTCAAGACTTCCTGAAACCTGAGAAATGGAGAAATATTTTGATGATTTTTTTTTGTGATGGTGGTGTTAGCTGTAGTTATAATTATGTATTTAAATGAAAATAAAATATACAATTGCTGCTCTTCTCTCAGTGGTGCATGTGAGAACAAACCAAACCACAACTATGATCTCTCATCTACTGTATATATTTCTATTCTTTCAGGACTCTGAAACTGTTGGTGCTGAGTCTGATATGTTTGTACCTGTAAATTGACACACAATGATTATAATTCCAGTTTATCTTAATGAATCCACCTTCTTAATTTGAAAATGAAGAAATGTAGTCTTCACTGGTCACTGTATGTTTCACACTGTTGACTGAGTAGTGACACTCAGTCTGTAAAAACTGTAGCAAATCTCAAGAAAGCAACCATTATTTGATTTTTTTTCTTATATGTTTTAGAAAGATATAGCTGACATCAGACTGACAATGTTTAACTGAGAGAATGATGTAAAAGAGGAAGTACAGGAGAAAGAATAAACAGTTTGCATTAACATAAACGCATTACTAAGAATTTCTAGTTGATGTCAAATGAAACACATGCAGTGTGAAGAAAGATCATACACTGTAAACCCTAATGTTGTCTTGACTTAAAAAATCAAGTTATGTTGACTAAACATTACTTAAAATTTTGCATTTTGGCCCTGTCACTTAAACTGTCACCGTCCCACCTGTGGGACGCTTGGCACTCTTTTTTGTTGTTGTCTTTTTCTCTATAAAATGTTTTAGTAATCATCATAAATCATATATCATTTGAAAGCTTAGAAGCCCAAGATTCATCCTGTGAAAACCATTTTGAAATCAGACATTGCTTTACCATGGAAATGGTACTTTAAAATCGAATGGCGGTCACCTCCCCCTTAGTGGACAGTGTCAAGTGTCATAAAACATAATGCATTACAGTCTTCTAGAACCAAAACTTTTTATAATCTTGGCAACAAACATATCATTGGAAAGGTCTGAGTCTCAGGATTTCATATTTGGTGGTTATTTTGAGATAGAAGTCAAATTCACAGAGAAATCTAGAGAAAGAAATCATTTTAAAAAAATCAAAATAGTTTTGATGACTCCCAGTGGCTGTGTGTGGTATGACGCCCTAAATAAAATCTCACAGGAACCTCATTTTTTTTCATATCAACTTCAAATTTATAACATAACTTATTTAGACACAAGGCTTTCATTTTATACCAATTTTGGAGTAAAACCTGTTATGTAAAATATTTATAATAAATAAAATAAAATAAAATTAATATAGCGCATATTATTTACAGTACATTTAAACTTCTATAACTTTTTGATACTTTTTAAATTCCACTTTTGCCAAAATCTTATTGTGGCAAAGAGAGTTGAGATCAAACATACACATCTTGCTTGTAATGGTGACAAATCATAGTAAAATAAAATGTTAATGTATTGTTGTAACTATGGATTTACTTTTATGGATAGAAACCTTATAGATAAAATAATGTACTTACTTTTAGAAAGCAGATCACATCGTCACAAACAGACATCAAGATTTTGGATATGAATCACATCAATGGTGACAATCAGAACAAAAAAGGCTGGAAAATAAGGATGAGTTTGTGCTATGGAGCGCTTTTATTTGTCACCGTTGTTGTGATGCATATGCTAAATCTAGAAGTCTGTGTCTGTAAGTACTTGATCCTTTTACTCAAATTATTTCAAACGCATTAATACTCTTGGTGCCTGTTAAAAATATCAAAACAAAAGTTATTTTATGATCTCAAATCCTTATTATGTGATGACTTTCTCATCACCAACAAAGAGCTGATAACACCTGAGCTCATTTAAATTTGTCTTTCTTCACCACAAAAACAGCGCTTTAAAATACACCGATACAGCAGCAAGAGACAAGCTAACACAAGAAGTAACTGGACCAAGATCCCAGCTAAACCAAACACTTTCCACCACAATGGTGACTTCAAATGAATCAAGTATCAACATTTAAACCTCTGTTAATTCTCAATAAGAGCTTCTCTAGATGTCTGACAGAAATAAATCACAGAACCTTGTAAGGAGGATCTGTGAACGTCTATATCGGATGTACAGAAGACATAAAAAACATAAAAAAAGACGTCATAAAAACAGTCTGTCTCCTCAGTGGACGTCTTTTCAACGTCTGCAAAGACATAAAAAGACGTCCACTGGACGTAACTTTGCCCAGTGGATTAGGTTGATGTTAAAATATGCAATATAGTAATTTTCACGTAATAGTTCCTTTAAAAACAAACAAAAATGTTAAATACATGTGACTTCATGCCACAAGACTGCTAACGTATTAAGGTATAATTAACACTGGATTTATTTAACATGCATTATGTACCATGTGTTGAGTTCAGTGTAAAATGCATTGAGTAAAGAAGTTAATATACAAGACTTGGTATGTCCTTGTGCTTTGGACACAAACTTAATTTAAAAAGTTATTTGACCCGTGTTGTGGTCTTTTATTTATTAAGACTATTTGAATAATATAAAAAAATGTGCATGCTTATAGACGGTGGTGTTGGCGCAGTGGATAAGACACATGCCTTTGGTGTGAGAGACCAATGTGTCCCTGAGCAAGACACTTAACCTCTAGTTGCTCCAGAGGTGTGTGACCTCTGACATATATATAGTAATTGTTAGTTGCTTTGGATAAAAGTGTCAGCTAAATGTAGATAATAGGCCTTTTGTTCAGTAAACAAAAAAATTTGTTCTGATAATTTTTAGGTTAACATGACTATTTATGTTGTGACAACTTGTGATATTAAGTTATTTTAAGTTGGGTGGACTTTAGTCCCCGTTTGTTAAGTTTACTCAAGTACATTACTTTAAGTACATTAAATAAGCACCAAGTTTGGTGAACTGAGTGATTTAAGTACAATCTAGAAAAACCGTCAAGTTAAATAAACTTAAATATGTTTTTTTTTGGAGACTCCATCTTGTTTAGTCGGTGCTTCTTGCAAAAAGAGAAATGTTAGTAAAACTAAACGTACATACAAACTTTAATTACTTAAAAAGTTTTGTAAATCTCTTTTCTTATTACATTTTTTCTCAGTTGTTCAGAAAATAAAATTCATTATGTTGCCAACATAACATTTTCTAAAATATTTCTCTGAACTATTAACACTATTGTAGTTTCACAACTCTATTCAGCATTTGACACCGTGTTCCTGTTCACATACCATCAATGGCACCAAAACCAGCAGTTGAACACTAGTATGTATTGGCTGTGGATGTATGTATTGGCTGTGGCTGTGATTTTTGTAAATTACCGTAGCATTTTATTCCAAAGTGCAAAATACTTAATTGACATGTAAAACCTGACTTGACTGCAGTAACAGATCATGGTTCATTTGTTTTAACTGTGACACTGAAACAATGTTTAAGAAAACATCTGTTCCATAATATTTTAAAAGGCAATATTTCTTTATTTAATTTTTTAAAGGAAACACTAACAGTTCAAAATAAGAAAAACATACAAAGCATTTGCTACACAGCAGTGATACAAGTCAGAAGACTTCCATTAAGAAATGAGGAATATACATGTGTAACAGTGGAAATAAGTGAGGAAGCAAATGCAAGTGTAAGGATGATTTATTAGGTAGTAGCACAGATAGTCAGGAAATAAACAGACAGGACAACCAGATGGAGAGATGTAAAGTCACTGGCGGCCACTGGAGTAGATGTGTAACCGGACAGCAGGAGAGCGTGACGCAGGGACTGAGATCCAGCGATGAGGTGAGGAAACGGTGTCCAGGAGTGAAACGATCCAGCGATGAAGTGAGGAAACGGTGTCCAGGAGTGAAGCAGTCCAGCGATGAGGTGAGGAAACGGTGTCCAGGAGTGAAGCGATCCAGCGATGAGGTGAGGAAATGGTGTCCAGGAGTGAAGCGATCCAGCGATGAGGTGAGGAAACGGTGTCCAGGAGTGAAGCAATCCAGCGAGGAAACAGTGTCCAGGAGTGAAGCGGTCTAGCGATGAGGTGAGGAAACGGTGTCCAGGAGTGAAGCGATCCAGCGATGAGGTGAGGAAACGGTGTCCAGGAGTGAAGCGATCCAGCGATGAGGTGAGGAAACGGTGTCCAGGAGTGAAGCGATCCAGCGAGGAAACAGTGTCCAGGAGTGAAGCGGTCCAGCGATGAGGTGAGGAAACGGTGTCCAGGAGTGAAGCGATCCAGCGATGAGGTGAGCAAACGGTGTCCAGGAGTGAAGCGATCCAGCGAGGAAACGGTGTCCAGAAGTGAAGCGATCCAGCGATGAGGTGAGGAAACGGTGTCCAGGAGTGAAGTGATCCAGCGATGAGGTGAGGAAACGGTGTCCAGGAGTGAAGCGATCCAGTGATGAGGTGAGGAAACGGTGTCCAGGATTGAAGCGATCCAGCGATGAGGTGAGGAAACGGTGTCCAGGAGTGAAGCAGTCCAGCGATGAGGTGAGGAAACGGTGTCCAGAAGTGAAGTGATCCAGCGATGAAGTGAGGAAACGGTGTCCAGGAGTGAAGCGATCCAGCGAGGAAACGGTGTCCAGCAGTGAAGCGATCCAGCGAGGAAACGGTGTCCAGGAGTGAAGCGATCCAGCGATGAGGTGAGGAAACGGTGTCCAGGAGTGAAGCGATCCAGCGATGAGGTGAGAAAACTGTGTCCACGAGTGAAGCGGTCCAGCGATGAGGTGAGTAAACGGTGTCCAGCAGTGCAGCGGTCCAGCGATGAGGTGAGGAAACGGTGTCCAGGAGTGAAGCGATCCAGCGATGAGGTGAGGAAACTGTGTCCACGAGTGAAGCGGTCTAGCGATGAGGTGAGTAAACGGTGTCCAGCAGTGAAGCGGTCCAGCGATGAGGTGAGGAAACGGTGTCCAGGAGTGAAGCGATCCAGCGATGAGGTGAGGAAACGGTGTCCAGGAGTGAAGCGGTCCAGCGATGAGGTGAGGAAACGGTGTCCAGGAGTGAAGCGGTCCAGCGATGAGGTGAGGAAACGGTGTCCAGGAGTGAAGCGGTCCAGCGATGAGGTGAGGAAACGGTGTCTAGGAGTGAAGCGATCCAGCGATGAGGTGAGGAAACGGTGTCCAGGAGTGAAGCGGTCCAGCGCTGAGGTGAGGAAACGGTGTCCACGAGTGAAGCGGTCCAGCGATGAGGTGAGGAAACGGTGTCCAGGAGTGAAGCGGTCCAGCGATGAGGTAAGGAAACGGTGTCCAGGAGTGAAAAGGTCCAGCGATGAGGTGAGGAAACTGTGTCCACGAGTAAAGCGATCCAGCGATGAGGTGAGGAAACGGTGTCCAGGAGTGAAGTGATCCAGCGAGGAAACGGTGTCCAGCAGTGAAGCGATCCAGCGAGGAAACGGTGTCCAGGAGTGAAGCGATCCAGCGATGAGGTGAGGAAACGGTGTCCAGGAGTGGAGCGATCCAGCAATGAGGTGAGGAAACGGTGTCCAGGAGTGAAGGGATCCAGCGAGGAAATGGTGTCCAGCAGTGAAGCGATCCAGTGAGGAAACGATGTCCAGGAGTGAAGCGGTCCAGCGACGAGGTGAGGAAACGGTGTCCAGGAGCGAAGCGGTCCAGCGATGAGGTGAGGAAACTGTGTCCACGAGTGAAGCGATCCAGCGATGAGGTGAGGAAACTGTGTCCACGAGTGAAGCGATCCAGCGATGAGGTGAGGAAACGGTGTCCAGGAGTGAAGCGGTCCAGCGCTGAGGTGAGGAAACGGTGTCCACGAGTGAAGCGGTCCAGCGATGAGGTGAGGAAATGGTGTCCAGGAGTGAAGCGGTCCAGCGATGAGGTGAGGAAACAGTGTCCAGGAGTGAAAAGGTCCAGCGATGAGGTGAGGAAACTGTGTCCACGAGTGAAGCGATCCAGCGATGAGGTGAGGAAACGGTGTCCAGGAGTGAAGCGGTCCAGCAATGAGGTGAGGAAACGGTGTCCAGGAGTGAAGCGATCCAGGGATGAGGGGAGGAAACGGTGTCCAGGAGTGAAGTGGTCCAGCGATGAGGTGAGGAAATGGTGTCCAGGAGTGAAGCGGTCCAGCGATGAGGTGAGGAAAAGGTGTCCAGGAGTGAAGCGATCCAGCGATGAGGTGAGGAAACGGTGTCCAGGAGTGAAGCGGTCCAGCGCTGAGGTGAGGAAACGGTGTCCAGGAGTGAAGCGGTCCAGCGCTGAGGTGAGGAAACGGTGTCCACGAGTGAAGCGGTCCAGCGATGAGGTGAGGAAACGGTGTCCAGGAGTGAAGCGGTCCAGCGATGAGGTGAGGAAACGGTGTCCAGGAGTGAAGCAGTCCAGCGATGAGGTGAGGAAACGGTGTCCAGGAGTGAAGCGATCCAGCGATGAAGTGAGGAAACGGTGTCCAGGAGTGAAGCGAACCAGCGAGGAAACGGTGTCCAGCAGTGAAGCGGTCCAGCGATGAGGTGAGGAAACGGTGTCCAGGAGTGAAGCGGTCCAGCGATGAAGTGAGGAAACGGTGTCCAGGAGTGAAGCAGTCCAGCGATGAGGTGAGGAAACGGTGTCCAGGAGTGAAGCGATCCAGCGATGAAGTGAGAAAACTGTGTCCACGAGTGAAGCGGTCCAGCGATGAGGTGAGTAAACGGTGTCCAGCAGTGAAGCGGTCCAGCGATGAGGTGAGGAAACGGTGTCCAGGAGTGAAGCGATCCAGCGATGAGGTGAGGAAACTGTGTCCACGAGTGAAGCGGTCTAGCGATGAGGTGAGTAAACGGTGTCCAGCAGTGAAGCGGTCCAGCGATGAGGTGAGGAAACGGTGTCCAGGAGTGAAGCGATCCAGCGATGAGGTGAGGAAACGGTGTCCAGGAGTGAAGCGGTCCAGCGATGAGGTGAGGAAACGGTGTCCAGGAGTGAAGCGGTCCAGCGATGAGGTGAGGAAACGGTGTCTAGGAGTGAAGCGATCCAGCGCTGAGGTGAGGAAACAGTGTCCAGGAGTGAAGCGATCCAGCGAGGAAACAGTGTCCAGGAGTGAAGCGGTCCAGCGATGAGGTGAGGAAACGGTGTCCAGGAGTGAAGCATTCCAGGGATGAGGGGAGGAAACGGTGTCTAGGAGTGAAGCGGTCCAGCGATGGGGTGAGGAAACGGTGTCCAGGAGTGAAGCGGTCAAGCGATGAGGTGAGGAAACGGTGTCCAGGAGTGAAGCGATCCAGCGATGAGGTGAGGAAACGGTGTCCAGGAGTGAAGCGGTCCAGCGATGAGGTGAGGAAACGGTGTCCAGGAGTGAAAAGGTCCAGCGATGAGGTGAGGAAACGGTGTCCAGGAGTGAAGTGATCCAGCGATGAGGTGAGGAAATGGTGTCCAGGAGTGAAGCGATCCAGCGATGAGGTGAGGAAACGGTGTCCAGGAGTGAAGCAATCCAGCGAGGAAACAGTGTCCAGGAGTGAAGCGATCCAGCGATGAGGTGAGGAAACGGTGTCCAGGAAAGAAGGGATCCAGCGATGAGGTGAGGAAACGGTGTCCAGGAGTGAAGCGATCCAGCGAGGAAACAGTGTCCAGGAGTGAAGCGGTCCAGCGATGAGGTGAGGAAACGGTGTCCAGGAGTGAAGCAATCCAGCGATGAGGTGAGCAAACGGTGTCCAGGAGTGAAGCGATCCAGCGAGGAAACGGTGTCCAGAAGTGAAGCGATCCAGCGATGAGGTGAGGAAACGGTATCCAGGAGTGAAGTGATCCAGCGATGAGGTGAGGAAACGGTGTCCAGGATTGAAGCGATCCAGCGATGAGGTGAGGAAACGGTGTCCAGGAGTGAAGCAGTCCAGCGATGAGGTGAGGAAACGGTGTCCAGGAGTGAAGCGATCCAGCGATGAAGTGAAGAAACGGTGTCCAGGAGTCAAGCGATCCAGCGAGGAAACGGTGTCCAGGAGTGAAGCGATCCAGCGAGGAAACGGTGTCCAGCAGTGAAGCGATCCAGCGAGGAAACGGTGTCCAGGAGTGAAGCGATCCAGCGATGAGGTGAGGAAACGGTGTCCAGGAGTGAAGCGGTCCAGCAATGAGGTGAGGAAACAGTGTCCAGGAGTGAAAAGGTCCAGCGATGAGGTGAGGAAACTGTGTCCACGAGTGAAGCGATCCAGCGATGAGGTGAGGAAACGGTGTCCAGGAGTGAAGCGGTCCAGCAATGAGGTGAGGAAACGGTGTCCAGGAGTGAAGCGGTCCAGCAATGAGGTGAGGAAACAGTGTCCAGGAGTGAAAAGGTCCAGCGATGAGGTGAGGAAACTGTGTCCACGAGTGAAGCGATCCAGCGATGAGGTGAGGAAACTGTGTCCACGAGTGAAGCGATCCAGCGATGAGGTGAGGAAACGGTGTCCAGGAGTGAAGCGATCCAGTGAGGAAACGGTGTCCAGCAGTGAAGCGATCCAGCGAGGAAACGGTGTCCAGGAGTGAAGCGATACAGCGATGAGGTGAGGAAACGGTGTCCAGGAGTGGAGCGATCCAGCGATGAGGTGAGGAAACATTGTCCAGGAGTGAAGCGATCCAGCGCTGAGGTGAGGAAATGGTGTCCAGGAGTGAAGCGATCCAGCGAGGAAATGGTGTCCAGCAGTGAAGCGATCCAGTGAGGAAACAATGTCCAGGAGTAAAGCGGTCCAGCGTCGAGGTGAGGAAACGGTGTCCAGGAGTGAAGCGGTCCAGCGATGAGGTGAGGAAACTGTGTCCACGAGTGAAGCGATCCAGCGATGAGGTGAGGAAACTGTGTCCACGAGTGAAGCGATCCAGCGATGAGGTGAGGAAACGGTGTCCAGGAGTGAAGCGATCCAGCGAGGAAACGGTGTCCAGCAGTGAAGCGATCCAGCGAGGAAACGGTGTCCAGGAGTGAAGCGATACAGCGATGAGGTGAGGAAACGGTGTCCAGGAGTGGAGCGATCCAGCGATGAGGTGAGGAAACATTGTCCAGGAGTGAAGCGATCCAGCGCTGAGGTGAGGAAATGGTGTCCAGGAGTGAAGCGGTCCAGCGATGAGGTGAGGAAAAGGTGTCCAGGAGTGAAGCGGTCCAGCGATGAGGTGAGGAAACGGTGTCCAGGAGTGAAAAGGTCCAGCGATGAGGTGAGGAAACTGTGTCCACGAGTGAAGCGATCCAGCGATGAGGTGAGGAAACGGTGTCCAGGAGTGAAGCGATCCAGCGAGGAAACGGTGTCCAGCAGTGAAGCGATCCAGCGAGGAAACGGTGTCCAGGAGTGAAGCGATCCAGCGATGAGGTGAGGAAACGGTGTCCAGGAGTGGAGCGATCCAGCGATGAGGTGAGGAAACGGTGTCCAGGAGTGAAGGGATCCAGCGAGGAAATGGTGTCCAGCAGTGAAGCGATCCAGTGAGGAAACAATGTCCAGGAGTAAAGCGGTCCAGCGTCGAGGTGAGGAAACGGTGTCCAGGAGTGAAGCGGTCCAGCGATGAGGTGAGGAAACTGTGTCCACGAGTGAAGCGATCCAGCGATGAGGTGAGGAAACTGTGTCCATGAGTGAAGCGGTCCAGCGATGAGGTGAGTAAACGGTGTCCAGCAGTGAAGCGGTCCAGCGATGAGGTGAGGAAACGGTGTCCAGGAGTGAAGCGGTCCAGCGATGAGGTGAGGAAACGGTGTCCAGGAGTGAAGCATTCCAGCGATGAGGTGAGGAAACGGTGTCCAGGAGTGAAGCGGTCCAGCGATGAGGTGAGGAAACAGTGTCCAGGAGTGAATTATTCCAGGGATGAGGGGAGGAAACGGTGTCCAGGAGTGAAGCGGTCCAGCGATGAGGTGAGGAAACGGTGTCCAGGAGTGAAGCGGTCCAGCGATGAGGTGAGGAAACGGTGTCCAGGAGTGAAGCGATCCAGCGATGAGGTGAGGAAACGGTGTCCAGGAGTGAAGCGGTCCAGCGATGAGGTGAGGAAACGGTGTCCAGGAGTGAAAAGGTCCAGCGATGAGGTGAGGAAACGGTGTCCAGGAGTGAAGCGATCCAGCGATGAGGTGAGGAAATGGTGTCCAGGAGTGAAGCGATCCAGCGATGAGGTGAGGAAACGGTGTCCAGGAGTGAAGCAATCCAGCGAGGAAACAGTGTCCAGGAGTGAAGCGATCCAGCGATGAGGTGAGGAAACGGTGTCCAGGAAAGAAGCGATCCAGCGATGAGGTGAGGAAACGGTGTCCAGGAGTGAAGCGATCCAGCGAGGAAACAGTGTCCAGGAGTGAAGCGGTCCAGCGATGAGGTGAGGAAACGGTGTCCAGGAGTGAAGCGATCCAGCGATGAGGTGAGCAAACGGTGTCCAGGAGTGAAGCGATCCAGCGAGGAAACGGTGTCCAGAAGTGAAGCGATCCAGTGATGAGGTGAGGAAACGGTGTCCAGGATTGAAGCGATCCAGCGATGAGGTGAGGAAACGGTATCCAGGAGTGAAGTGATCCAGCGATGAGGTGAGGAAACGGTGTCCAGGAGTGAAGCGATCCAGTGATGAGGTGAGGAAACGGTGTCCAGGATTGAAGCGATCCAGCGATGAGGTGAGGAAACGGTGTCCAGGAGTGAAGCAGTCCAGCGATGAGGTGAGGAAACGGTGTCCAGGAGTGAAGCGATCCAGCGATGAAGTGAGGAAACGGTGTCCAGGAGTGAAGCGATCCAGCGAGGAAACGGTGTCCAGCAGTGAAGCAATCCAGCGAGGAAATGGTGTCCAGGAGTGAAGCGATCCAGCGATGAGGTGAGGAAACGGTGTCCAGGAGTGAAGCGATCCAGCGATGAGGTGAGAAAACTGTGTCCACGAGTGAAGCGGTCCAGCGATGAGGTGAGTAAACGGTGTCCAGCAGTGAAGCGGTCCAGCGATGAGGTGAGGAAACGGTGTCCAGGAGTGAAGCGATCTAGCGATGAGGTGAGGAAACTGTGTCCACGAGTGAAGCGGTCCAGCGATGAGGTGAGTAAACGGTGTCCAGCAGTGAAGCGGTCCAGCGATGAGGTGAGGAAACGGTGTCCAGGAGTGAAGCGATCCAGCGATGAGGTGAGGAAACAGTGTCCAGGAGTGAAGCGGTCCAGCGATGAGGTGAGGAAACGGTGTCCAGGAGTGAAGCGGTCCAGCGATGAGGTGAGGAAACGGTGTCCAGGAGTGAAGCGATCCAGCGATGAGGTGAGGAAACGGTGTCCAGGAGTGAAGCGATCCAGCGATGAGGTGAGAAAACTGTGTCCATGAGTGAAGCAATCCAGCGATGAGGTGAGGAAACGGTGGCCAGGAGTGAAGCGATCCAGTGATGAGGTGAGGAAACTGTGTCCACGAGTGAAGCGGTCCAGCGATGAGGTGAGTAAACGGTATGTCCAGGAGTGAAGCGGTCCAGCGATGAGGTGAGTAAACGGTGTGTCCAGGAGTGAAGCGGTCCAGCAATGAGGTGAGGAAACGGTGTGTCCAGGAGTGAAGCGGTCCAGCGATGAGGTGAGGAAACGGTGTCCAGGAGTGAAGCATTCCAGCGATGAGGTGAGGAAACGGTGTCCAGGAGTGAAGCGGTCCAGCGATGAGGTGAGGAATCGGTGTGTCCAGGAGTGAAGGGGTCCAGCGATGAGGTGAGGAAACGGTGTCCACGAGTGAAGCAGTCCAGCGATGAGGTGAGGAAACGGTGTGTCCAGGAGTGAAGCGATCCAGTGATGAGGTGAGGAAACTGTGTCCACGAGTGAAGCGGTCCAGCGATGAGGTGAGTAAACGGTATGTCCAGGAGTGAAGCGGTCCAGCGATGAGGTGAGTAAACGGTGTGTCCAGGAGTGAAGCGATCCAGCGATGAGGTGAGGAAACGGTGTCCAAGAGTGAAGCGATCCAGCGATGAGTTGAGGAAACGGTGTGTCCAGGAGTGAAGTGGTCCAGGGAGGAGGTGAGGTAACGGTGTCCAGGAGTGAAGCATTCCAGCGATGAGGTGAGTAAACGGTATGTCCAGGAGTGAAGCGGTCCAGCGATGAGGTGAGTAAACGGTGTGTCCAGGAGTGAACCGGTCCAGCGATGAGGTGAGGAAACAGTGTCCAGGAGTGAAGCGATCCAGCGATGAGGTGAGGAAACGGTGTCCAGGAGTGAAGCGATCCAGCGATGAGGTGAGGAAACGGTGTGTCCAGGAGTGAAGCGGTCCAGCGATGAGGTGAGGAAACGGTGTCCAGGAGTGAAGCATTCCAGCGATGAGGTGAGGAAACGGTGTCCAGGAGTGAAGCGGTCCAGCGATGAGGTGAGGAATCGGTGTGTCCAGGAGTGATGGGGTCCAGCGATGAGGTGAGGAAACGGTGTCCAGGAGTGAAGCGGTCCAGCGATGAGGTGAGGAAACGGTGTGTCCAGGAGTGAAGCGGTCCAGCGATGAGGTGAGGAAACGGTGTGTCCAGGAGTGAAGCGGTCCAGCGATGAGGTGAGGAAACTTTGTCCACGAGTGAAGCGATCCAGCGATGAGGTGAGGAAACAGTGTCCAGGAGTGAAGCGATCCAGTGATGCAATAAACAGGAAAGAACAAGGACGAGAAACCAGGCACAAACACAGGAAACTTCAACAACGATCTGACAAACACAAGACGAAAGACAGGGCAATAAATAGGGAGCAGGTAATGAGAGGCAGCTGTCGCTGATGAACAATTAACGGTGATGCCCACATGAAACGATCAGTGCAGACGAGAGACACACATAACTCCACTCACATAGTGATCAACAGAGACGTCATGGTTATAATTTACAGTGTGGATTCATCTGCTTATAATGTGTGAAGCAAACAAACATCACATAGCCTAAATAGCATTGGTATTCTGAGACTTATATTAGGACTGAACTGCTTTATGATAGAGTTGTGTGATAGGTTATGTGCTACTTTTAACATCAAGCAGATGATCCCACAGTAACTTCTCAAATTTTCAGCATGAAAAACCATCATCTACAACTCAATCTAGTGAAGACAGCTTCTCGTCTCTTCAGCCTCTCCAACAATACAGCACAACTTCACCATCAAGCTAAAATCATCAATAATCATTCCAACAAGATCAGCCAGAAATCTTAGGTTAATCACTGATGACCAGCTGACCTTCAAACATCACATTCAAAGCATCTACAACATGAATGTAATGATATAAACCTTCATATTCATCCGTAAGAAGGAGGCAGGAACCGGCGGACAATCAAAAACATTTTAATAACAAAATAAACACAAAAACAGCGCACCAGCCCTTCACGGACGACTGGTGCGCGCAAATAAAACCCAAAACACAACTAAAAGCCCAGGCCTCTCTCCCTCCTTTCTCGTACTTCACTGTCGTCGCTCCAGTTTTATATCCTTCCATCTCCTCCATGGGCCTCGAGACCGGTGGGTCAAACAGGTGTAGTTCATCTCCAATCACTCCACCGGCCTCGCTCCCATGTCCCTCGGCCCCGCCCCACTCGTCACATACCCCCATTGCCCCTCGCAGGCCGGGGGGTACTCCCGAGACTGCGCTCTACTCCCCCCCCCCCTCCCTCTGGGGGGGCCGCTCACGGGGACCTGCGGGAACCTGGGGGTAGGACAGACGAGGCGAGAGAAAAGGAGATGGAAGGAGGAGCGACAGAGACGAGAGAGGGGAGAGAGGGAAAAAAAAAAAAAAAATTCCGGTTCCCAGACGCACCGCTGCTCGGCCCTCCACCAGCTGGGCGATCTCCTCCGCGGTGCCTGGCGGTGGCACTGGACGGCCCTCGGCGGACGGCACGACACTCCTCCGCCGCCCGGTGAACGGCGACGGCTCCTCCGGTTTTGGGCAGCCGGCAGGAGTCCCCCGTTCCCTGCTCCTCCCCGTTCCGGCGGATGGCAGCAGGCTCCGGCCACCTGGCGAACGGCGCCGACTCCTCCGCTCCCTCACGGACGGCAGCCGTCTCTCCACATCGTGGGCGGCCGGTAGCGAGCTCGCCCGTCCCCGGCAACTCGCTCCAGCCCACCGCCTCAAGCGTCCATGGCGGCACACTCCTCGCCAGCTCGATGGCACCGCGGATTCACCACAGCGGCGAGGGATCTTCAGCAGCGCGTCCCTCCTTCTCCCGGGTTTTCGGCACCACTGTAATGATATAAACCTTCATATTCATCCGGAAGAAGGAGGCGGGAACCGGCGGACAATCAAAAACATTTTAATAACAAAATAAACACAAAAACAGCGCACCAGCCCCTCACGGACGACTGGTGCGCGCAAATAAAACCCAAAACACAACTAAAAGCCCAGGCCTGGTCCTCTCTCGTCCTTCACTGTCGTCGCTCCAGTTTTATATCCTTCCATCTCCTCCATGGGCCTCGAGACCGGTGGGTCGAACAGGTGTAGTTCATCTCCAATCACTCCACCGGCCTCGCTCCCATGTCCCTCGGCCCCGCCCCACTCGTCACAATGAATAAATGAAAAATGTATGAAAATATTGCAATGACCGTTTTAACAATACATGAGCTGACACTGTCAAGTATGTCACTTAGTTTGGAAAAATCTTAACAGAAACATGCCTTGAGAGTCCACACATTCAATGACTAATGAAGGAGAAAATATCACCCCTATAAGTAAAAAGTTCATTTCTGTCACTACTGTGAACTGACCATTACACAAAATATGAAGAATATGAGTCAGCTGACAAAAAGTACTTTTAATTTCTTATTGTGGACAGGCTAGGTTTCAATAAATTAATTTCAAATTTAATCTAAAGCTTTAAAAAAAAATAATAATAAAAGCCTGACTATGCCACCTTGGGACTTTCACCCAAAGAAGCTCAAACTTTGCACAGGTCCCCTGCCCAGTGGCAAGCAAAACGAGGAGACACAGGTATCAAACACCAATCTTTTATTAAAGTAGTATAAAATCAATAGAAACATCAACTCAGACAAGCTTACAATCTGTTGTTCAAAATGTCATTGGTCTAAATTACAGGGAAAACACTCCAAAAAGGGGCTCTTAGTCTACATAACACTCGTATAATAAAATAAAGAGTGCAGTGCACACCAAAGCCCACAATGAAGAAACACCACCAACTAAAGAGGAAGTCATCGACCCTGGACAATGAAGGCAAGCAGCTCCTAAAGAAACACACACACACACACACACACACACACACACACACACACACACACACACACACACACACACACACGCACACAAACAGAGAGAGAGAGAGAGAGAGAGAGATGAACACAAGTTGTCCCAGATCACATCCTACACAAGTCTTAAATACACTTTAGCTCAAAATATCAACTAACAACAGAAATTATTTAAATCAAAAGATTTCACAATATTAACAAAATCTAAAAAATGAATATATCTTATACAGAAAATGAACTAATTTGAGAAAGATGAATACAATAAATAGAAAAATCACAAACAAAACTACAACACAAAATAAAAGACTCAAATTTTTAATCAGTCGGTGAGCATTGGTAATCTGCTAGTATTTATGGTTTACCAAAATTCATTATTAAACCCTTCATTCAGATTCACTGCATGAGCATTTCTGCCTGTATTTGGATGCTCCTGTCTGTCAGTAATATTTCTAGTTTATTTTCTTGTTTCCAGCTTGTTGTCCCTGAACAGTCATCATTCCCACAATGCCTCACGCAGTGCTCAGTGATGAATGTGACTCTCTGCTGGTACAAAGGAAAGAGTTTAATCTCCTCCATCATATCAGTGTCTCAGATCTCAGCAGCAGCATCTCTATAATTCTGACGGTGAATGATTAGGATTTTAGCATGTACAGATGTGTGTTGGACGATTCAATCAGATGCAAGACCAAACAACTCAACATTACTGAACTCTGTCAACCGTGTCCAGGTATGATTATTACAGAGACCATGAATTATTACTATGTATTCTGCTGGCAAATTCAGGGCATTTATTTTATATTGGACACACAAGCATTGAAAAAACGCATCAGTTACTCATGATAATAATACTGTGTAAAATTAAGAAACCTGAACTGGACACATTCCCTTATCTCTAACTTACTGTAGCAGAAAAAGAAAAGTAATAACAATATTGAATATCTAAAATGATATACAGATATACATGTGTTTGTCTGAACTCTTGAATGTATTAGCTCTAATGGTTAATGCAGTGATTGCAGGGCTTGACTACAGGTGTGATGTGAAGAGAGAAACATGATCAACAGCCGCTCAGATGAGGAGATGAAGATCTACAGTTGTGTGAACATTCACTCAATTAATAATCAGATAAATAAATATTGTATATCATTGCTTTTGTCTGAGTGTAATACAGTAATACGGTGACTTTGATAGTTTATTGTGAAATCAAATAATTAAAGATTCATATTTGTTGATACAGATAGACTATAAGGTCATAAGACACTTACAAAATGAGCAAGAGGTTAAAGCTCTCAGAACTGGTTTCTGTTACAAACACACCAGGTTCCACCTCCACTCATTCACAACGCACGCCCTCACCTGAGTACTGAGCACATCCACATGACCCTCATCATCATCCAATCACCTCTGCACTTCAAATACCACACACACGCACTCAGTCAGCGTCCGGTCTCGTTCGCAACAAGGTCTTACCTGTAAGCTATCTCTAAGGATTAACTCTATCTCTACTTACCTCTCTCCAGCAATCTCCAGAAGTTCCCAGCCCTCTCCGTGCGTGTGTGTGGTACACCTCCCTCCTTGATGCTCTACTCTGCTACTACGGATCACTTCATCACAGCCATCCTTCATATCACATTACCCAGCACTACCCGCTCCTCTGCTTGTGCCTCAATAAACTGTCTTTCTGTTATCCTCAGCCTCCTGTGGTATTCCGTAACAGTTTCTAGTTGCCACCACTACTACTGCCATACATGGAGATTTTTATTGGTAATGGCATTATTATTAACCTGTTTACATCAATAATCATCATTTTCAGCCTGAATGCTCCCTCCGTCTTGTAAATGGAGAGTGAATACAAGACAACATACATGCGTGAATAATGCTGACTTTCTGTCAGTCTGGATGAAACGGCACATGTTTTTCTCTCAGACTGGTAGTACATTCATGACTAATTAAAGATGACTGAGTAATACATCATCTGAACACCATTCTGTCCTTTCAACATGTTTTATAGGGTTAAATTCAATTACGCAACATCTTTTCATTGAAAACCTCTGTGTAATTGGCTAAAATGACTAAAATGTCTATTTTAAACACTTTACAGATCAAATAATACACACGCTTTACAGAGCCGGATTATCCATAAGGGCCAACCATTCACAACAACTGGGGGGGGGCACCACATGACACAAGCTTTAAAAATATTTTTCGTAAATTTTTTATTATTAACTTGAAATTCTTGAAAGACCATACATAACTCGTTTATGAACACTAACTTAACAACAACAACAATAATAATAATAATAAATCATAAATAAATAAAGATTACATGACCACTATCCCCCCCCCCCCCCCCCCTTCTGTCCCCAATCTGTCAGACTTGAGTTGGTCCACAACAAGTACGCGCAAATGAGTAATTTTTTTAATGGCTACAGAAAATGAATCAAAATGGACAGACGTCAATTGAGTGGTTTTGCAAAAAGAAAGTTAAAGACAGACAAGGATAGACGTTTAGCTACAATTCAAAATGTTCCAGGGATCGAAAGTTTTTTTTTAAAAAACGAGTGAAGAATGAGCTCAGGACGACAATGACACAGAAGCGATTGACTGCACTCTTGCTTGCTCTCCCTGTTTCCCATTGAAGTTAAAGTTAAAACATTACCGTCTCCAGCCGCGAGAGGGCGCTCTATGCTGCTCAGTGCTCCTGTAGTCTACACTGAAGACATAGACCTTGGGGGTGGGGGGGGGGGGGGGGGTAGTGCCCAGGGGCACCACATTGTCTTAATACGTTAATACATCATTACATTAATACATTAATACATCATTCAACAAATGTGTATACTCTAATTTTCTCAACTCACAACTTTAAAAATTAATTTGCGTGTTTTTATTTTTTTATCCACTGAATCTGCACTTTACTTCTATCCCTTACAGCCTTGTTTTCATTCCTGTCTAAAATTTTATATAGTGGGTCACCCTGTCAAAGGTCTATAATGACATATTATACTAAATAAATATAATAGAAATGACCACATTTATTAAATATGTGTACATAACACGTGTATTATTAATATTAATTTAGGACTAACTGAGAATTCACAGCTTGAAAAAATAATTGACTTTATATTTTACATTTATTTAGGAGTAAAATCATTTTCCAAAATTTGTTTTCAACATCTGACCTTTGACCTTTTCTAGGGTTCTGTCATTAAAGCAGACTTTGTAGCATTTGGGTTAATTATTTTTTGCCAAACTGATTGAAACTTCACCCACAATCAAATGCTTTTTCACGCTCTGAAAAGAAGGGAAAAGTTTGTACTGTTTCAAAAAACATTGTGAATCTTTATGAACATTATTATTATTATTATTGTGCTACTCACGTGAAAATGTCTAAAACTTGACACAAATTCAGATGCAATTTCACTGCCTGAAACCATGTCTTAGTGTTTCAAAAGCAACTTTAACACTGTGTTTCATCTCTTTTGAATTTTGAATCAGTTATTGAAGCAAAAGTAAAGGTCAAAGAGACTCTTCTTTTTCAGTGTACTTCACACAAAACCCACATGTAAGTAGATTTTGACTTGTGCAGTCATCATTGGAGCATCGCTGTCTGTCAGTATAGTAATGCCAACAGACACTGGCACCTTTTCTGACCTCTGCTTGTTGTATGGATCATATCTTTCAAACTGGCATACAATAATTTACCCAAATGCCTGACTTCCACAACAGTGTTCTTCATCATTGCCCTCATCCTCAGTGCTTCTATTCTCCTTGGTCCTCAACAACTTGTTTTATTTCTACAACTTGATTTTCTGATGCACTTATATCACTATCTTCAATACTTTCTGAAATAAGTACAGATTTGTCTCACCATATCTTTACATTTTTTTTTTTTTTACAGAAATGAACCTAAAACATACATAAAGGCTATTATACTGTGCGCCAGTGCTGTTCAATAGTACCAGCTAAACCAAATATGCATCCCATTATAGGACTTTGTCAGTTATACATGACGCTCAGATTTTATTTTATGTTATGTTATTGTTTTTAATGTAATGTAATGTAAATAATAAGAATAAAATAAAAAAACTTTGGAAACACATTTAGATGTACAATTTCATTATTTTATAATTTGAATTTAAATGTATTTTATATGTATGTCTAAAATGAGCTCACCATTATGGAGACTTTAGACCATGTGACCAAACATGTGCAATCCTTTACAACTTTGTTACCAAGAATGTGCACATGGTAAATACATTTAAATTCTATTGGTCGAAGGGAATGTCATTTGACATCACTAAAAATAACATTTTATGCATTTTATGAACATTAACACTGCAATTTTAGTAGTGTCACATATAAACGATGACATCCCATAGGGTTAATAGCTTACAAATTGTATTTTTAGCACTAAACTGAGTGATAAATATCTGATTCAATTTTTTATATGAAAATAGACACATTGGGGCCTCAACTACTGAGAGCCTTCATCTGATCGATTTATCCAAGTGTGTATAACTGCAGACCGGAGATCTCAAAATGGGGCGTGAACTCCGAAATTGGGCAGAACCTCCAAAATGGGGCGGGGTCTCCTTTCGCAAAGACTTTCACCATTGGCTGTGGCTTAAGCCAATTGTTACTGACTTACAGTTTAAAATAAAACTTTATAAATTAAACATTGTTTCTAGTTCACCTAAAATAAAATATGCTATATAAATAAATGTTCTCCATGAGAGCAGAGCCCCAAGCTTGTGGCCAGTGGTGTTTGGACCCAAGTTTGAACCTCTGCTTCATGATGTAAACGGGAACCACTCAGGAGCCGTCCCAGCGGAGGGGAAATAATTTACTCTATGGGTAGTAATGCTGGGTGTAACTAAAAAGGTGCCATTGTCCGGTGAGTCTTATATCACATAATCTTATTAACTGTTTATCTTCTGAACTGCAACTTTCTTTACCACGCTATTCAGTGCCAATCCCGCCATTCAGTCAATTTCACTGGTTAAGGTAAGGTGTGGGGTCGGTTTAGGGGCGAGCATTTTTTTGTTGCATAGTGTAGGAAACAATTTAACTGACACAACCAATAAAAAATTCAGAATCAGCTGTGGGGCAGAGTTTGCACTGAAAAGGATTGGGGGAAAATTGTGCATGCATGTCATGCGCCTGTCTGTCAATGGGAGGAAGCCACGCCCTATTTTGGAGTTCCCAGGCTGCAATTATACCCTTCTCGATTTTTGAAGGAAGCATAGTTGTGTCATTTGCAATCCTGTGGTTTCAATTCTGTGACATTTGAGATGAAATATACAGTGATGTCTAAAACGTTTTCCAATTATGTTTCTAGCAAGAAACTATTGTAGGAATTCTAAATATTAAACAAATGCATTTTCATGACTTGACCAGTAGATGGCAGCAGAAAGCCAGTCACAATCAGAACATTTAGGAGGTTATCAGACACACCAGCATTGTTTGTAACAATCAGAGTTCAGACCCAGGAGCGAGTCTTACAGCGTCACCAGAGTCTCACTCAACCTGAACACCTGAGGAGACTTTTTCAAGTGATTCTCATCAGCAACTTCCTCCTGCTTTATACTAGCACAACTTCTCACATTTCTACGACAATCAGCTCTTCTGAGTGAAACCAGAAACATGATTTATGTGTATAAAGTATTTGCTGTGTGTATACTATGCTGTGAAAGCTGGTCATAGATGAACAGAGCGGCAGCTCAATCTCATTTTTATTTAGATCATAAGTGCGTAAAGGGAAGTGGTTTGTGGGCAGAAACACAACTGCTGCTGTTTATGTGTAGATGAAGGACACTTCACATAAAAACTCAGACCTCATGGACATGTGATCAAAAGGTTGTGCTTTAAACCTGGGCAGACATGAAATGTTTTAAGTGCACTGAAGAAAAATGCTCGTCAGTAATCGGTTATCTTTGATTCTGCTCATTTTCTCTGGTAAGTCAGACTTGAGTTTGTCTTCTGTTTGTTTTTGTTTCTTATTAAAAGAAAACTTCATGCCGGTCTTGTTCTTCAGGTGTGTTTGGTGCGGAGACAGATGAAATCAGGATGATATCAGTGAAGACTGGAGATTCTGTAGTATTACATACTGGTGTTCGTGAGATTAACAGAGAAAAGCAGATACTGTGGCTGTTTGGAGCTGAGGATCCAGACACTCTCATTGCTGAAATCTACAAGCTGAGCATCTCAATATATGACACTTATGAGGGACTTAAAGACAGACTGCAGATGGACCAGCAGACGGGATCTCTCACCGTCAGAAACATCACAACCAGTCACTCTGGACTCTATACGGCACAGATTATGAACTCCATGACCACATTTAAAAGATTCAGTGTTATGGTTTATGGTGAGTCACACTATCAGTTTCAATAGTTCCTCTTACATACTGGAAAAATGCTCTAAATGCTGCATTTATTTGTGTTTTTGAGAAAGAATATATTAAGAAGCATTTGTTGGGATTTATTTCCCTGTTATTTTAAAGGCCCTGTCTCGTTGCCTGTCATTGAGAGCAGCTCACAGGTCAGCGAGTGTCTGATATCTGGTGAGTAACACAAGAAAATACACCAGCTATTGTTGCAATAGTATATTATTCAGATGTTGCTGAATGGTGTGTATTTTCAGTTGATTATTCATTACTCTTTACTTAAATGTAATACATATTAAATATACTAACTTTTCATGTTTTGATTGTATTAATATTATTACTAAATAATGATGTTTGTTTCATCTTTTGAATTTGGCTCCGTCTGTCATTTACTGTTTGACCAGTACAGAGTTTAACAAACACTCACACTCCTGGAGGTGTGTGTCAAAGTAGCTAAATTAACTGCATATTAGCAAGGGAAAATGTACAATGTAGAAACCAACTAATCTGTTCATCCACTCAATATTAAGTGTAATTTTATAACACTTAGAAATGTTATTTTGATGGCCACAGAAAATCTGAAAGATCAGCTCTTTAAAGAAACTTTGTCTGGAAGCGGTGACCACAGAAATCAAACGCAAGATATTGTGCAGAAAAGATTTATTGACTGAAACACTGACACATAACTATCTTCACACACACACACACACACACACACACACACACACACACACAGACACAGAGATACATGGAACAAGGGGAAGTAAAAGTGAAAGTATGAAACTGTTATTGAAACCAGGAGAATACAGATGTGAGAAGAGTACGAGTCAGTTTAACACTTGAAAACAAACCATCAGTGCTTTTTTGTAACAAAGAGACCACAGCTTCTGTTAAACCTGCGTTTAGTTTTAGTCTTCAATCTTCTCCCCACAAACAATAACTAATGGCCTTTTAAGTTCTGGCAAAGTCACACCTCATGAGTTTGTCTTGACCAATGAAAACAGTGTAATTTTGGAGGGAAGAAGTTTCATTGGTTAAAAGCTGACTCATTTACATGATCAGAGTGGGCTGACAGTTTGGTGTCGCTTTTTATTTTTCATTAGTGTATTAAGAGTCTTGATGAAAGATGAGTAATAGCCCATTAAGAGATTAACATTTTGATATGAAACTCAAAATCTAATAATCATCTTATATTATATTTAACTGTCTGAAAACAAAACATGGTTCACCACCTGAATAAATAATATGTTGAACTTGGTCCATTTATGAAGAGGATTGAGTCTAGATCAATAGCTAGATGGTTGTTTTATGTTGTGTTTTGGGCTCATTTGAATATTATATTCAATATATTATACAATATACACTCACCTAAAGGATTATTAACATCATACTAATACGGTGTTTGACCCCCTTTCGCCTTCAGAACTGCCTTAATTCTACGTGGCATTGATTCAACAAGGTGCTGAAAGCATTCTTTAGAAATGTTGGCCCATATTGATAGGATAGCATGTTGCAGTTGATGGAGATTTGTGGGATGCACATCCAGGGCACGAAGCTCCCGTTCCACCACATCCCAAAGATGCTCTATTGGGTTGATATCTGGTGACTGTGGGGGCCATTTCAGTACAGTGAACTCATTGTCATGTTCAAGAAACCAATTTGAAATGATTGAGCTTTGTGACATGGTGCATTATCCTGCTGGAAGTAGCCATCAGAGGATGGGTACATGGTGATCATAAAGGGATGGACATGGTCAGAAACAATGCTCAGGTAGGCCGTGGCCTTTAAATGATGCCCAATTGGCACTAAGGGGCCTAAAGTGTGCCAAGAAAACATCCCCCACACCATTACACCACCACCAGCAGCCTGCACAGTGGTAACAAGGCATGATGGATCCATGTTCTCATTCTGTTTGTGCCAAATTCAGACCAGGCAACATTTTTCCAGTGTTCAACTGTCCAGTTTTGGTGAGCTTGTGCAAATTGTAGCCTCTTTTTCCTATTTGTAGTGGAGATGAGTGGTACCCGGTGGGGTCTTCTGCTGTTGTAGCCCATCCGCCTCAAGGTTGTGCGTGTTGTGGCTTCACAAATGCTTTGCTGCATACCTCAGTTGTAACGAGTGGTTATTTAGGTCAAAGTTGCTCTTCTATCAGCTTGAATCAGTCGGCCCATTCTCCTCTGACCTCTAGCATCAACAAGGCATTTTCAATGTTTTTCCCTTTTCACACCGTTCTTTGTAAACGCTAGAAATGGTTGTGCGTGAAAATCCCAGTAACTGAGCAGATTGTGAAATACTCCGACCGGCCCGTCTGGCACCAACAACCATGCCACGCTCAAAATTGCTTAACCACATCAACTCTGGGGACCCACCGGTGGGTCCAATATTGCATATGCCTAATTCTCAAAAAATCAAAATAACAGCTGAAGTGGTTAAATTACCTTTCTTTCCCCTTCTGACATTCAGTTTGGAGTTCAGGAGATTGTCTTGACCAGCTCCACACCCCTAAATGCATTGAAGCAGCTGCCATGTGATTGGTTGATTAGATAATTGCATTAATGAGAAATTGAACAGGTGTTCCTAATAATACTTTAGGTGAGTGTATTATACTCTTATATTCTGCTAGTTGAGACCTTTTCAACTTTATATGACACAAAATTTTCATCTCAGTATTGTAAAACAATGTACTTTAGTTTGAGAGTAAGTATTAAGGTTCACTCTTTCATCAAGTTCCACTCAATAAAATGTCTGACTTCACTGCTGAAGCATACGATTCAACCTATATATAATGTGAGATTAGAATAAATGTGTCCCAAAGCATCATATGCTGAAAACAGTATACCTAAATTTGGTCTATTATTTACAATAGATTTCCTAAGTGTGGATCCGTTCACACCCCACTGTGGAGGAACTAAATCACGGATAAAAAGAAATATAAACATGGTGGAGGTGCAAGAGACGGACAGTTTAGAAGAGATGCCCTGAAAGTGGTTTGATGCACAAACGTATCTTCTTTTAGTGTATAGTATAAGTATAGAAGTCTTTATGTACTCAGCTTGTGTGTGAGTTAGCTCGGGGTTACTAAAAGAAGATCGACTGAACTCTTCACAGCTGTTTAGCCAAAGTAAGCAAGGTTCAGGGTTTTTGTGACGGTAAGTTAAACTTGCTTTCTGAAGCACAACCCTGATTGAACGGTAGGATTTATTTGATAGCATGATGACTGCAAGTCGTTTTAAGACTCAAAGTTAGTCTCTCTTCTTCATTATTCTCTAGTGTTGCAGAAATGTGCAGCTGCTTGTTTTGTTCCAGATGGAGGGTTTTCTTCTGCAGTGATGTGTTCAGCTGAGAATGGACCAGAAGTCTCTCTGTCATGGTATAAAGGGAGAGAACGACTGAATCAGACCAGCAGTCCTGACCTCAGCGTCACTCTGTCTCTCCCGCTGGAGATAAGAAATAATGACGTCTTTCATTGTGTGGCTGCTAATCCAGTCAGCAACAAGACGACACAATTCAGCTTCCAGGAACACTGTCTGCTAAATACAGGTTAAGTTCAATACCACACATCTCTTAATGGCATTCATGTGTTGTGTTCGCCAACAAAAGTAATTAATTACTTTTGATTATACAGATATGAATGCAAATTAATTAAAGGGTTACTCCACCCCAAAAATGAAAATTCTGTCATTAATTATTCACCCTCATGTTGTTCTAAACATGTGAGACGTCCATTCATCTTTGAAACACAAATTAAGATATTTTGGATAGAATTTGAGAGCTCTTTGTAGATAGCAGTAATTAACACGACCAACATCCAGAAACTTAGCAAGGAGATCGTTAAAATAATCCACATGATATCAAGGGTTCAACCATAATTTTACGAAGCTACTAGCGTATGCAAAGAAAACAAAATGACTTGATTCAATAATTTGTCTCCTCCACGCCTTTTTGGAGAGAATCCACTGAACTCAAACTGAAACTGGGGCCCAAAAGCTCATTGATGCACGTGGTGACTGAGGACTAATGTTGGGTACCGAACCAATATGCACCGAACCGAATAAGAATGCAGATTTCGGTGCCTCTTAAATGCCTGAGCAATCGATTGAAATATTTGTCCTGGTTCTCCGAAATGTACACAAGAAGCATGCGTGTCACTAGGCTTTTTTAGTGGGGCTATAGCATTTAGCTTCATAAACTGCACTCAAATTCACCATCGCCTCAGAGTCAGTCCCCTTAAATTTCATCTGAAAACGGCAGCAGACCGGTCTGCTCCCCGTCTCCCCTCACGAGGTGTGTGTTTATCAATAGACTGTATGAATATCTGTATCTGTGCAGTTCTTTGTCATAATTACAGTTCACAAAAGGTCACAAGGGAGCAATTGGTTTTCCATCTACTGTAGAATTGTTCCGATTCCGATACTAGTATCGGAAATATCACCGATACCACAACAAATTCTGGCATCGGCATCTGCGAGTACATGAACCCATATACCGATCCGATACAATTTTCTTAAACAAGACCTAGTTATGACCGCTAGCTTTGACTAACTGCTGCCAAAGTCTGCTGCACGGTTCTTCTTCGCTGCTCAGAATGCATTGCAAATACAAGGAAGTTGTGCTGTGTTGCCACAAGCAACCCCTGTTAAGAGCAGCGAAGAAGAAATGAAAACGCGTTAGCAGCACTGATCTATATATGACTGGATCGCTCGTCGCGTTCTAAACTGCCAACAGACAGTGAAGCCGCTTCTATATTATAGATCAGTGGTTAGCAGTATGTCCGCTGTTTAGCAGTATTTCAGACTGGACTAACCAGACAGTAAAACGGCGACTAGGGATACCACAAGTACTGGTATTTCACTACCAAGTCGGTGCTGAAAATTAAAAAATGTGATGATACCAGCGTCTCTTTAGTACCGGTAGTAAGTTACCAACTCCCGAGTGTATTTGGTACCCGCAGCTGTGTTCAGTCGCTTCCGTGTCAGTCTAAGCACAGGGCTCCAGACTGTAGCCGAATATATACTAGTGTCTGTGAAAATTAAACTGCAAATTACTATTTAAATATTACTCCTCCAAATTCTACATCTCTGTGGGTGACGGGCGCAGATGCGCGGGAGCTCGCTGTTTTGTAGTCTCTGTCGTGTGTCACTATATGAGGACACGAACGCATAAACCGTCACTTCACGAGAATTTACCGTTTCATTTGAGAAAACTGTCATATCATAAACACAGACACTCAAAGATCTTCATGGCAACCCATCAAAATAAATGTTCGGTTTAACGTGAGTAAATTGACAATATATTAAGCTACTGTTGTAGCCTACAGTAGATTTAGCTATGTCTCTATGGATGTAGTAATAATAATACGTCTCTATTAATAATAATAATTATGCCTAGACAGTTGCTTGTTTTGTTGTAAAGAGATTATCTGATTAATATATAATTTTTTTTTATATTCCTAGACTTATTTGTTTCAGTTTTTTATACAGTTGTATTGCAAAACTAAAATACCTTTTTTAGTTTGCGGTGTCAGATTTTTGGCTGCATTTGAAGTTCTTTTTCGCATAAGAAAATAAATAATATTACTGTCAAATTCATGTCAGATAATAAAAATACTGTAATAAATACAGTAGTTCACCATGTATTTGTTCATGTTTTATTAAGGGATAAGTCTGAAGCACACCATAAAATTATTCTAGCAATTTACACAGGTATAGTAGTACTGTATATACAGCTGTATATACAGATACACACCCAGGTATCGGATCAGTACTCGGTATCGGCCGATACCCTGAGCCCAGGTATCGGAATCTGTATCGGGAAGAGGAAAAGGGTATCGGAACATCTCTAATCTACTGTAAAGTTTTTGCTTGTCACCGCTCATCACACCACAGCTGTTTCCTCCAGGGACAATCGAGCCCAAGTATGAACGCATACTTTAATTACACTTATTTAAACATACTTAATTTAATTATACGTACTTTATACATACACTACTGTGCAAAAGTCACATTAGTATTTTCACCCAAAAGAATGGTGTTCGGCCAATTATTTATATATTTTGCTGTAGTGTGTCAGTAGAAAATATCAGTTTACATTTCCAAACATTCATTTTGCAATTATCAGACTGCTTGTGCATTCAAAACCGCACTAGATTATTATTAAAGGCCATGTTGCAGGTTAACCACCACTTTTGATTAGTGGGTACATAAATCACTTAAGATATGTATATCATTTTTAAAATGTCTCAAAAATGGTCTTAAAGACCTATTTTTTAAGTTTTTGGTATTAACGTTTTTTTTACGCAACTCTGTGATGACATCACGTTGGGGAGAAGTGGAGGAAAGGTAGCCTCAGCCTAGTATAATGCTGTGTTCCAGACAACCTGTAACTCATGTTTTTCCAACCTTAAACCTGTGAAAGTGCACTGGAATGGCAATCAAACCTGTGACTTCCCACCTGTGAACTCGTGTCTCGTACTAGATTGATGTACTCCGAGTTCCGAGGTCACACAGCATGCGAAACAACGATGACAGCCCCTACAAATAATAATGCATATGGATGCAGTGTTTATGCAAGTGGTACACGTTGAAAAAAAGATTTTAGGTCAATGTAACGTTGCAATAAAATAAATAATCTAGTTACAGAAAGTTTGGCGTAACTTGCCTGGAATGGTACAAAGTCGTTAGTAGTGGCATGAAATAGTGATTACGAGCTCAAACCTGCCTGGAACACAGCATCAGAACTAACGTTATAGCGACTGATGGATGAGGAAGAGGTGGCAAGAGCCAACATATATGAAGGCCCGCAGCCGTGTAATTTCGATCGAGCCAGCAGTGAGAGGGCAAATGAGGAATTGCCAAGAACTGATGTCCGTCAAAGCCTATGCATGGTCCAAGGAGAATGAGTGGAGAGTTGGTGAAGTGTCCTGGTGAGTTGCTATCATTTAGCATCGCAGCAATGAGCACTGGAGCTAGTCTACGAGCAGCAGTGCACAATAACGACACACACACACACACACACACACACATATATATATATATATATACATGTACATATATTATTATTTTTTATTTATTTTTTTTACTGTCATTGAGTAGCACCGAGTGAAAAAAATCTACGTTTTCTTTATATCTAGTGGCAGTGATCATGACGTTAGTTTAGATAAGTACCTTTGTCATAGTGTCGCAGAACTGGTAAACTTTGTCTTTGTCATCTAGAAATAGAAGGCATCATGCTAACTATATGGACGTTTCTAAGCGTTTATCTCTTCCTCCGGTGAAAATGTTGTTGCAAACGTAGCCGCGTGTGTGTCGCTGTGTTTGGCAGGTGCTTGTGTGGGCAGTGCTGTCCCATGGAAACTGCGCTGAAAAGCTTGTGCTGTAGGGGAAGTGAGTGCGTTAGGGTCGCTGTTGGTTGATATCTCTCTATCTATCTGTCTGTCTATCTATCTATATATGTAGTCTATCTATCTATATATATCTATGTATTTATCTATAATCTGTGCTATCTGAATACTCTCGTCTAGTACTCGTCTCTCAAGTCACTCTCAATGCTTTAGTAAATTCTCTCCCCAACGTGACGTGATGCAATGCATTGTGGGGGAAAGGAGACCGCTGAAAGATAGTACCTACTTTTTCGTATTATATTCCATTTTGTGATAACCAACAACATAAAATACAATGGATAACAGTTTAAATGTTTATTACAAACAAGCAAATTGCACAAATTCGTTAAAAAAATTACCTAACACGGCCTTTAAAATTAATGGCATATCTGAAAGAGATGGCAGCAGATGCTCTGTGTGAAGATAGCAGATCAGTGTTGTGCTCTGGACAATGTTTTGCTGGGAAACCTTGAATCCTGAGATCCACGTGGATGTTACTTTGACATATAAACCTACCTAAAGATTGCTGTAGACCATATTCTCCCCTTCAGAACTGAGAAAGTTGTTCAATAACAGTTTAAAGAACATGGTTTCAAAGGTTCTGACTGAGCATCTATTTAATGGATCTGATCTGTAGAGGACAGGACTTAGATGATCTTCTGCTAATGTGCCAGACACAAAAGAACATGTTCAGAGGTCTTATGAGTCCATGTCTCAACACATTAGAGCTGTTTGGGAGCACGAGGGAGACCTTCACGATATTAGTCAGGAGTTTTAATGATGTGGCTGATCAGTGTAAACTGTTGTTAGTCACGGTTCTTTGTTTGAGGTCAGAAACTAGAAAACCATTTGTACTATTCTGTGTTTTAATCTCCTCATGCAGAGCCAGTAACTGTATCTTTGGTTCGAGAGAAACACAAAAAACTGTCTAGCTCTGAACACTTGGATTATTGAACTGCCCCTTTCCCTTCTGTGCTGTCTGTCACACGTCATGAGAGGAGCCGCCAGCCTTAAAGGGACATACCACAACTCTACATCCCCCTCTTTTAGTATAAAGATGAATACTTAGTATAAGGATGAATAATTAGTATAATACCAGATGAAAAATTACAAAAAATACAAAATTAAGCAGAATATAGAATAATCCAGAACATAACCTGGTTACCATTTATGAGGTAATAAAAGCATAACACCTTTCAATCAGGTCATAACATAGTCCTTGTAACATTGGTTAGGACGGCTGACTCTTCCAGAACGAGTCACCACTGAATGTTTGCCCTCTGTGTCAGTGTAACAATCCACTTTAGGGGACAGTGGCTGCCGCATGGGTCCCTCAGTATTGGATGGTGTTGCAACTGTCTCAGTTTGAGCCACCACTGGGAGATCATCTTCAAAGTCAGCTGGATATGATACATGGAGGAGATGCTGTCTGTTCCTGATGTACTTGACACCTTGTGAAGCCACAATGTAGCTATTTGGTTGCTGGGCAGGGGAAAGCACAGTTGCTAACATGTCAAAACCACGTGCTGTCTGGATCCTGACAGTTTGCCCTGGGTTCAGTTCAGGGAGCTGATGGGCATTTCTGTCATAATAGTCATTTCCCCTCAGTCGTTGTTTTGTAATGGTGTCTTTTACATTTGTGTGAACAACAGGCCGAAGCATTGCCTTGGTCACTGGGAGGAAGGTCCTCGTTTGTCTGGAAAGAAGGCTTTGTGCAGGGGATGGTCAGCCATCTCTGGGAAGATTACAAACATGGAGAAGGGCAGCACGGATGTCAGTATGATCGCGGTTGCATTTTTCCTGAAGATGTTTGGCAGATCTAACTGCATGCTCAGCCAGTCCACTGGATTGGGGATAGTGAGGGCTACTGTGAATATGCTCAGTCCCATTTGTGTGCAAAATGGTCAAAATCCTTGCACAAGAACTGAGAAGCAATATCAGTCATTAAAGTGTGCAGGACACCATGTAATGCAAAATGTCTTTTCAGTTTTGCGATAACCGTGATGCTTCTCTTGTCAGTAAGGTGATCCAGCTCAAACCAGCAAGAGAATAAATCCACACAGACAGGATGTGTCTTTCTATCCCAATCAAACAGGACAGCAGCCGTGAAAGACCAGGAAGATCCAGGACTTCGTGGAGCTGCAGTGTTCTTATGTCTGATGAGGTTTGAGTGCATTGCAGGATGCGTAACAAGATATCTCAGCGTCAATATCACTGTACATCGATGGCAAATACATCAGTTCCTTAGCCCTGTGCTTTGTTGCTGTAATTCCAGGACGACCCTGATGTAACTAGCCCACATAAAACATCTGCAGTCCAGGTGGGATAATCAATCTCTCCCCACGGAGCAGAAAGTCATCCTGAATGGTCAGCTCGTCTCTCATTGAAAAGAAGGGACTCAAGGAATATGGAAGTTCTTTGGAGGTGGCTGACAAGCCATTTCTAATCTTGTCAGAAAGCTGTTGGCATGTGACATCTTTTTGCACAGCAGCCCTGAGTTCATCTACACGACGGGAAGATAGTACCTGGACAGTCATGACTTCCAGCAGGTCATCAGTGAGTTTGGGTCTGTTGTGCAGAGTTGGGCCTGGGACAGGCGGGTGAGGCAGTGTGGAGTGGCTTCTTCAGTATGGTTATCAAGGGCTGATGATCAGTTTCTACTGTGACAGGGTGACCATAGATGAAATCATGGAATTTTTTTGTTGCAAACACAAGTGCCAGCATTTCTTTGTCAATTTGGGCATAACGGAATGCAAATGCCATAGGCCGCCTTCGCTGTAAGCATACTGCACCAAGGCCATGTTGGGAGGCATTTGCAGAGAGAACTACTGGTACGGACATGTCAAAATACTGTAAAACTGGGGGGTTTGTCAAAGCCTGTTTCAGTCTAGCAAAAGCCTTGTCATGAGTCTCATGCCAGCACCACTCCGAATCCTGATGAAGCTACTGTCGTAAAAGAACCAGTGATGTCACTGTACTGAGGAATGAATTTGGGCAAGTAATTTGTCATGCCCAACAACTGCTGCAGAGCTTGTTTGCTTCAGAGGTGTTGGCATATCACATACTGCTTTAGATTTTTCAGGATCAGGTTTGACACCATCAGCAGTCAGAGGTGACCCACGTACTGGAACGAATTAGATCATCCGGGTTGAGTTTCATGTTAATGGCACGAATTTGGTTCAGTACCTGTTGAAAGCGATCATCATGTTCCTCCTGTGTTCGGCCTGAGATGAGAATGTCAACTACAACTTCACAAGGCTCTCCAGCAAACAATTGCTCCATTGATCTCTGAAAGACCTCACTTCCTGTTGAGATTCCATATGGCATCCTCAAGAATCTGTAACGGCCAAACGGAGACATAAATGTGGTTAATTTGGATGACGCTTCACATTTAGCATCCATAATGGTAAACACTTTAGCGCCAGGCACGTCTGCAATGATCTGTTCAATAGTTTTTAGGGGGAGCCGTGGTCTGAGGAAGGCTTTGTTAAGATGAACTGGGTCTATGCAAATCCTCACTGACCCATCTTTTTTTGGGCTGCAACCATGGCTGATACCCACTTTCAGTTACGTTGCCTCAGTTACGAATGTTATCACACCCAGCTCAATCATGCGATCCAGTTCTACTTCTACAGTTTCTTTCATGGCTATTGGTATTTTACTGGGTGCACAGACTACAGGAGTCACTGTGTTACCTAGTCTCATGTGATATACAACTGGCAAGCTTCAGATGACATCACAATCGAAAAGAGCTCTGTATTCACGTACCTCTGGTGCCTCACGATGCAGCATGTGTACATCCGGTCCCATTTGGATGAGTCCCAAAGCGATGTCATCCTGTAGGCCAAGAAGGTGTTTTACATCACAATCCACCACACGAAATTTAAATTCCCCACGGAGGTATTGCAACACTGTTGTTCCCTCAGTGTCGATTGTCTCTCCTCCATAGGCCACCAGATTGATTTTCTCTGCTATGTTAGTAGGGTTGGTGTGATTCAAACTTTTCAGCAACCGTTTTGAGATTACATTGCATTTGGCGGCTGTCTCAACCTTGACTTTGAGTTGGCCATTTACATTTTTTCATTTCAGCATTGTAAAAATTTCACCCTTTGACTAGATAGCTCAACAGGGTCACAGAAAAAATTGTCCTTCATATTTTCATCAGGTTGTGCATCCAGCTCATGTATTTTATCTCTTAGCTGGGTCCTGGGCTAATATAATGTTTAAGCACCTACTTGCTGTGTTGGTGCTGCTGACCTACAGCATCTCACAAAGTGGTTTAGTTTACCACAGTTGTTGCAGTGTTAGTTTTATGTGTAGCATTTGTTATTTTCTGAAGGATGTTGGCCATCACAGCTTGAGCAACATGTTTTTTTGCAGAGCACATACCTCTGTCTTTTCTCAGCTCTTTCAGGCTTCTCTCGGACTGTTCATGCAGCAAACATATGTTAACAGCCAAATCCAGGGTGAGTTTTTTTTTTCACGGAGTAAATGTTTGTAAACGGTGTCATTTTCTATACCTCAAACTATACGGTCTCTAATGAGTTCATCTTGCAGTGATCTGAATACACATTTGCCAGAATTTTCAAAGTGGAAACGTATGCTTGCACAGATTCACCTGTTTTTTTTTATCGGCAATGTTGTCATCAAAGATCAGCAGATCGATATGGCGAAGTCCCTGGGCCATTTTATCCCACTTCTGACACCATCTCTTTTGGTTAAACAAACAATATACATTGTAACATACTGCAAAATATAATGCAATATATTACATAATACATTTCTATTATATTGGAAACTAGTGCTTATATTTTTCATGATACATCTCCAGTGGTTTGATACAAACAATGACTTGTGTATCTACCTTTTTTCCTAAAGCAAGCCTACTGCATTTCTTCTCTAAACAATGCAGAGATAAAAACAACCTGACTTGGGTTATTTGGCAACCACTAAAACAGCCCAGCAGGCTCAACCCAGCGGTTTGAGTAGAATATTTTGTTTAAACCTGTCTTGGTTTATTGAACTGCCCCTTTCCCTTCCATGTCTGTCACCATCTGTCACACGTCATGAGAGGAGCCGCCAGCCTTAAAGGGACATACCACATAATTCTACAGTAACCTTTTTTGTTTCCACAGATTCCAGTCACTCCTGTGGTTTTACTGAAGCTGTGATCCGATTGGTCATCTCTGCTCTGGTGGGCGTGGCTACTGTTGCTATGCTGTTTTATGATATCAGATCTTGAAAGAAGTAGACAACAGTCCCTAAATGTCCCAGTGAAATATAAAGTAAATAAACATGTCACAGTATCTGAAGTCATATTTCTCTGATTTTTTGCTGATTTGTGGATGTGATTCAAATGTGAATTAAAATTGTACAGGACAGTATAAACATCATTAAACCGAAATCTATGACCTGAACTATTATCCACAATGATGTGATGTTATGAATATTTTTTTGCCTTGCAAAACAGGATTATTATACACTTCCTCTTTCTCCAACAACAGTGTCTTCCGAGCTATAGTACAGAAACATTTAACATATAACTTTTCATAACCAATATTTACCAGATGTAACCTAAAGACACAGGCAATAACTTCAAGACCAAGAAAAAAAGATTGAATCTCATGTTTGGTGGTAATATAACACAACAACAAATTTATAAGCAATTTTTTTGACCAGGAACAGCACAAGTGTTATAGTGTTTTGAACATAACACAAGGGTTAAAAGCTCAGTAATGAACACACATGACCAGCAGACATGGTTAATAAACACAGCATTTCACAAAAGCAAGAAATAAAGACAACTCATAGCCACAAAGTATGTATGCACACACACACATGCACAAACATGATCTATTGTACACAAATCTTTCCATTTCTAATATGTAAATCTAACCAGTCAAGCTGGTTCAGTCACCCACATGGAAAAAAAACTATATAAACATGCACAGACGTGTACATCACAAGTTTCACTTCGTTCTCATACATGAACTTCAGCTGTGAGCTCCAAAATCATGGATTATCTTGTCTTTATGGAGAATCACTGTGTAGGAGAACTAGGATTGACCAGCAGAAGAGATGAACCAGGATAAACTGAAGACTACAGGTGATGCCTCAGATCACTTACTTAATCAGAGAAAATATGCATATTTACTATTAATGCTGGCCAAATGTTCAGTATTAAGAGTGTATTGATTGCTGAACTTAACTTCTCTTCAGTCCCGGTCAGACTGAACAAGTATTATTGTTTGCTGAAACTTTCAGAACTAAAATTCTGTCATTATTTACTCTGCATTTACTCCACTGTGAAGCACATCAAAATATATTTTGAAAATGGATTAAGATGTATTTGCCCTTACAAAACAAACAATATACATTGTAACATACTGTAAAATATAATGCAATATACCACATAATACATTTCCATATACTGAAAACAAGTGCTTATATTTTTCATAATACATCTCCAGTGGTTTAATACAAACAATGACTTGTGTATCCACCTTTTTCCTAAAGCAAGCCTACTGCATTTCTTCTCTAAACAATGGAGAGGTAAAAACAACCTGACTTGGGTTATTTGGCAACCACAAAAACAGCCCAGCAGGCTCAACCCAGCGGTTTGAGTAGAAGAACAAAAATAACCCAGCAGCTTAGTAACAGAAAAAACTATCCATCACCTGGATATAAACATTTATATAAAAAATAATAACTCCGTAAAATAACCCGACATGATGAACCCACCATTTTTTTAGAGCAGTGGTTTTCTACCTATGGTCCGCTTTGGTATTGCAGGTTGGGCCGCCAATTACTATTAAAAGAAATAATAATTTAGTTAATATATGTAAAAATGTCTAAGTCATAACATAAATAATTTCATATATATAATGAAATAACAAAAAATAAATATTAAACTGTGACTATGCTTCCACTATTCGAGCTCACTGATTGGTTTAAGAATAAACCACCAATTAATATTTTTGCTGCATATGCTACAGAACAACAAATTCAAAGATGCATAAATGGCTGTCAACATGTTCCCTCCTGACTGCTTGCTCCGCTGACTGTCTACCCGCTGCCGAGCTCTGCCTGGATCTGGTTTTCCCGTTTTGCTGAGCGGTGCAAGCACGAGTTATTTTCCAGTTCATTCTAGGGCTGTGCGATTAATAGAAATCGTCATATGGCAGATGGATAACAGAATGAATATGGCAGAAGAATAACGAAACACTTGGTATTTTATATCTATGTCAAAAGCTCCTTTATATTCGCTCTGACTGAAAAAAGTGAAAGTGAAAGTGAAAGTGACGAGACATTCAGCCAAGTATGGTGACCCATACTCAGAATTTGTGCTCTGCATTTAACCCATCCGAAATGCACACACACAGAGCAGTGAACACACACACACTGTGAGCACACACCCGGAGCAGTGGGCAGCCATTTATGCTGCGGCGCCCGGGGAGCAGTTGGGGGTTCGGTGCCTTGCTCAAGGACACCTAAGTCGTGGTATTGAAGGTGGAGAGAGAACTGTACATGCACTCCCCCCACCCACAATTCCTGCCGGCCCGGGACTCGAACTCACAACCTTTCGATTGGGAGTCCGACTCTCTAACCATTAGGCCACGACTTCCCTGTGTGACAAAAATACAACATACACAGCACATCTGTGTTCTGCTCTCCCAATTCAAACAACAATTGGAACAAACTCCACAAATCATTGAAATCATTTTGAAATATCACAGTCTGACATATCACTAGAGTTGTTCCGATTCCGATACTAGTATCGGAAATATCACCGATACCACAACAAATTCTGGCATCGGCATCTGCGAGTACATGAACCCATATACCGATCTGATACCATTTTCTTAAACAAGACCTAGTTATGACCGCTAGCTTTGGCTATCCGCTGCACAGTTCTTTTTCGCTGTTCAGAATGCATTGCAAACACAGGAAGTTGTGCTGTGTTGCCACAAGCAACCCCTGTTTAGAGCAGCGAAGAAGAAATGAACACGCGTTAGCAGCATTGATCTATATACGACTGGATTGCTCATCACGTTCTAAACTGCCAACAGACAGTGAAGCCGCTTCTATATTATAGATCAGTGGTTAGCAGTATGTCTGCTGTTTAGCAGTATTTCAGACTGGACCAACCAGACAGTAAAATGGCTTCTAGGGATGCCACAAGTACTGGCACTTCACTACCAAGTCGGTGCTGAAAATAAAAAATGTGATGATCCCAGTGTCTCTGTAGTACCGGTAGTAAGTTACCAACTCCATACACGCAGCTGCGTTCAGTCGCTTCCGTGTCAGTCTAATCACAGGGCTCCAGACTGTAGCCGAATATATACTAGTGTCTGTGAAAATTAAGCTGCAAAATACTATTTAAATATTACTCCTCCAAATTCTACATCTCTGTGGGTGACGGGCGCAGATGCGCAGGAGCTCGCTGTTTTGTAGTCTCTGTCGTGTGTCACTATATGAGGACACGTGCAACGCATAAACCGTCACTTCACGAGAATTTACCGTTTCATTTGAGAAAACGGTCATATCATAAACACAGACACTCAAAGATCTTCATGGCAACCCATCAAAATAAATGTTCGGTTTAACGTGAGTAAATTGACAATATATTAAGCTACTGGTGTAGCCTACAGAAGATTTAGCTATGCCTCTATGTATGTAGTAATAATAATACGTCTCTATTAATAATAATAATTATGCCTAGACAGTTGCTTGGTTTTTACTTGTTTTGTTGTAAAGAGATTATCTGATTAATATATCATTTTTTATATTCCTAGAATTATTTGTTGCAGTTTTTTATACAGTTATATTGTAAAACTAAAATACCTTTAGTTTGCGGTGTTAGATTTTTGGCTGCATTTGAAGTTCTTTTTCGCTTAAGAAAATAAATAATATTACTGTCAAATTCATGTCAGATAATAAAAATACTGTAATAAATACAGTAGTTCACCATGTATTTGTTCATGTTTTATTAAGGGATAAGTCTGAAGCACACCATAAAATAATTCTAGCAATTTACACAGGTATAGTAGTACTGTATATACAGCTGTATATACAGATACACACCCAGGTATCGGATCAGTACTCGGTATTGGCCGATACCCTGAGCCCAGGTATCGGAATCGGTATCGGGAAGAGAAAAAGGGTATCGGAACATCTCTAATTATCACTTAATGTTAATGAATATTTTTTATTAAATCAACGTATATTATTGTGGACATATTTTACTACAGTGATATTCAATATGTTAAATTTGCAGGAAATAATATTTTTGGGATCAGAGTAATGTCCCCTAACATTACTGTATTAACAGAGCAAACAGTTTGCTTAATGTTTTCAGTTTAAGGGAAGTTACTCCCATAATTCATGTAAATCGTCATGAGGCACAGGAAAATGATGGATACATAGTCCAAATATAGCAACACATCAGTAGCATAAATTACGAGAATAGTAAAAATACTTTCAAAGTCAAAGTCAAAGTCACCTTTATTTATATAGCGCTTTAAACAAAATACATTGCGTCAAAGCAACTGAACAACATTCATTAGGAAAACAGTGTCAATAATGAAAAAATGATAGTTTAAGGCAGTTCATCATTGAATTCAGTGATGTCATCTCCGTTCAATTAAATAGTGTCTGTGCATATATTTGCAATCAAGTCAACGATATCGCTGTAGATGAAGTGTCCCCAACTAAGCAAGCCAGAGGCGACAGCGGCAAGGAACCGAAACTCCATCGGTGACAAAATGGAGAAAAAAAACCTTGGGAGAAACCAGGCTCAGTTGGGGGGCCAGTTCTCCTCTGACCAGACGAAACCAGTAGTTCAATTCCAGGCTGCAGCAAAGTCAGATTGTGCAGAAGAATCATCTGTTTCCTGTGGTCTTGTCCTGGTGCTCCTTTGAGACAAGGTCTTTACAGGGGATCTGTATCTGGGGCTCTAGTTGTCCTGGTCTCCGCTGTCTTTAAGGGATGTAGAGGTCCTTTCTAGGTGCTGATCCACCATCTGGTCTGGATACATACTGGATCCGGGTGACTGCAGTGACCCTCTGATCTGGACACAGACTGGATCTGGTGGCCACGGTGACCTCGGAACAAGAGAGAAACAGACTTATATTAGCGTAGATGCCATTCTTCTAATGATGTAGCAAGTACATAGGGTGTTATGGGAAGTGTTTCCGGTTCCGGTCTACCTAATTAATGCAGCCTAAAAATCCTTTAACGGATTTGGATAATAAAAGCATATTAGTATGTTATGTGTATGCCAGGTTAAAGAGATGGGTCTTTAATCTAGATTTAAACTGCAAGAGTGTGTCTGCCTCCCGAACAATGTTAGGTAGGTTATTCCAGAGTTTGGGCGCCAAATAGGAAAAGGATCTGCCGCCCGCAGTTGATTTTGATATTCTAGGTATTATCAAATTGTCTGAGTTTTGAAAACGTAGCGGACGTAGAGGATTATAATGTAAAAGGAGCTCATTCAAATACTGAGGTGCTAAACCATTCAGGGCTTTATAGGTAATAAGCAATATTTTAAAATCTATGCGATGCTTGATAGGGAGCCAGTGCAGTGTTGACAGGACCAGGCTAATATGGTCATACTTCCTGGTTCTAGTAAGAACTCTTGCTGCTGCATTTTGGACTAGCTGTAGTTTGTTTACTAAGCGTGCAGAACAACCACCCAATAAAGCATTACAATAATCTAACCTTGAGGTCATAAAAGCATGGATTAACATTTCTGCATTTGACATTTCACAATATTGTTTCATACTTTTCATTTTTTCTGAGGATAAACAATAGTCAGGAACAACATGAGGATTTGCATTCCTAGTTTAATTAAAACTATTCACACAAGGCTTACATTTAAAATTGTGAGATTCAGTGGTATGGCAAAGAAAGCTTTACTGTTTTAATGCTTCTTTGAATCCTTTATTCTTTGTTTCTTTTAACTTGACAAGATGCACATGTACAGATAAACGCGCGCGCGCACACACACACACACACACCTCCACCATGCCTGTTAAAGATTAATTTGCATTCATTACAGGAAACGTTTTAGAGCCGTAACATTACAGATAAACAAACGACCTAAAACACAGAAATCTTCGCGATGTACCGGTGCTCTCAAAGAAAGCAAAACTAATGTTTACCATTAAATGTGTCCTGTGTCCTCACAATGTTGCTGTTACACCAATTACCATTAATCCGATAAAAAATATGCTCTGTGATGTGTTTTCGCTTCACTGTGATCAACTGGCCTGTGTCCAGTCCAGAGCCGTTAAATATGTTTTTCAATGGCTCTGGTCCAGTCCACTGCTTCTCTTTCCAAACGCTGGGCGGAAGTGAGCGTCCCGCCGCCTGCACAGCGCAAGGGATGATGGGACTTGTAGTCAACTAGGTATGAAACGCTTTTGACCGGTCTAAGATCGCAGAACATTGGTAAATGTTTAAAAAACAAACACATAACCTATTATAAACTTAAAACTAGGTTAACTGAAACAAAAGAGGTAAATAAACCCGTAGAATGCAGACAATGGGTTCATAAAACTGATAAATGTATTTCTGATGAAAAGTAACATGTTTACAAAGAGTGAACAATAGAGGGTGTAAGTTAGTGGTTCCCAACCGCGTTTCTGGAGGCACCCAACACTGCATGTTTTCAATGTCACCTTAATCAAACACACCTGATTCAGATCATCAGCTCATTAGAAGAGACTCCAAGACCTGAATTGGGTGTCACAGACAGGCTGGTTTTAGCAGTTTTTTTTTTTTGTTTTTTTTTCAGCAGGATTTGTAAGCCAAGCAGCTGTTAACTTCACACTGGTCCCCTCGACAAAAAAACAAAACAAAAAACAGGGTTTTTCTAAAAACTTTTGGATTATCACAAAAATAAGTAAATTCAGTGTTTACATGGAATAATCAACATGTGAGTTTACCTCATGGTACGAAGCCAGAGTTTCCGCTGGGATAGTCTGCTACATCAGTGGCAAAGCAATAAAACAAGCATCTTCCATCTGAAGACTTAAAAAAAAGCATTGTCAAACAACAATATAAAATGCGGGACATTATTAATTTGTTATTCTACACTTAATTGTAGGATAAATTATAGGCATTATTGGAAAATATTATAAATCAAGGGTCACCAGTTGTATGAAAGTTCTTAAGGTGCAGTTCTTAAACTAGATAACAACTGCTACAGATTGTCCAGCCAGAACAATAAATCACTTGGTTCATGTCCACAAAAAAGATCCTTTACTGTTGTCTTTGATTCATACATCAGTATGCAGAGTTTAGAGTTTAGCAGAGTTTAGCCTCCTGTTTAATGTCTCCAACAGCGCCTGTAGTCCCATTTAGCAACTTGTTAGCAACATGCTTAAAACAACATGCTAAGACACTTCACAGTTTAAAACAAATCATGAGTGTGGTGCAACTGGTGTGTTTATTCGTAGAATAAATCGTGAAAGTATCTTGAGCTTGTGTTAACCACGGACCTTATTTAAGGGATTTAACCAAACTCCCATTCATAAAAGTCATTGACTCGTGGATAATTGAACTGGAAGTGCTAAAATGTAACTCACTTCTGGGTTTTGCCTACAGAGTGACATCATATTTCCACCACTCTATTTGGTCAGGATTAAAGTGTTGTTAATCCTCGTAATTCAGACACTTTGAGGGCTTTCAGTGGGACATTTAATCATCTTTATAGCTGGGGTAGAGACCCCCAAACAGAACAGCTTTATTAGCTACCCAAGTCAATTACAAATTATGATCCTATACTTGTGTATATTTTTGATCAATATGTGAATCGGTTGTGGTCTCATTGGCACAAATTAATTTAGATGAGATTATATCAGATATAACTGTGTTGATCCCAGATTGTTTCCACTCTTACGCACTTCTGAAGCTTTGTTTGGTCACATGCTTTTACAAACCATCCTCTGCTCCACAATGATTTGTCAGATACGGCGGAGAAACCAAGTCTGACCACCAGATGTCGATAATGTGCACTGTATCGAAAGTTTCGAGTAATCAACCGTTTTTCATCATAATTTCATGAAAGCCTCAAATGCCTCAGAAACCCTTGGTTTCCCATCACTAGTGTTATAGGGTTAACGCATTACAAGTAACGAGAGTTACGTAATCAGATTACTTTTTTTCAAGTAACTAGTAAATTAACACATTACATTTTAATGTACAAGAAAATATCTGAGTTGCTTTTTCAAAAAAGTAATGCCAGTTACTTTGCTTTTCCATTTATTGACTGACAAGTCTCCTGTCCACATATTGGGAGAAATCAGAAGTACAGAGGCGTGTGTGTGTGTGTGTGTGTGAACATGATGTTACTGTAGTTGTAGACTGAATCTGAATGTGCATTAATTCATCCCATTCTCAAAATTAGTATTCTCATTTAGTATTCATCAAAATAAATTAAAACATTGAAATCCAAACTCAGAATATGATGGAAACCTGCAATAATTAAACATGTTAAATAACACAAATGTATCTAATCCTATTTTATTAACTAGTGTCTTTGTTGTAGACCTTTGATGATCCAGTTCAACCATAATAATAAGCAAAAGTGACTTTAGATAAACTAACATTTGCGCTTCATTGTTTTTTATTGCTGAAGAGTGTTGAACCTTCCTCTCCTGCGTTCTACTGTACAGACGTGAATTTACTTGTCCCTTTTGCCTAATTTATTATATTAAAAACAATCAAGCCCTGCTCATGTTAAAAAAGTAACAAGAAAATGATGCAAAAGTAATGTAACGCATTACTTTCTATACAAAGTAACGTAATTAGTTACTTTTTAGGGAGTAACTCAATATTGTAATGTGTTACTTTTAAAAGTAACTTTCCCCAACACTGCCCATCACTATAAAAAACCCTTTGTTACCCCAAACTACATGTCACAAGTAATCAGAATTCAGCTTATTATTTGTTTGTTACTCTTTGAAGCGTGAACTTCCCCTTTAAAAACACAACACACTGTCCTCTTTGCTCCTATTGGACGCTGTTGGAAGTGAATTAATCGATTCAGCATTTCGACACTTCCATAAGGATGCATTAAAATCAGCAAAACAGTTTAATAAAGATGTGTTTATCTTGTGAATTTGTGAATTTTACTACACCAATATATTTTTAATTTGCTGTTAAAGTTTTATATGTGAATATTAAATGACACACTGAACCTTTAACAATACACTGGCCAAAAAAAAAAACGCACACATTTTGTTAGGGGTGCTCCGATAAATAAATAAATGTCAAAAAATCTTGACTGGATTATCACTATAAATAATTCTAAATGATAATTCTAAATGATAAAAATGATAAAAAGAAGGCTTTAAAAAGATCGTTATCGGTGATTGGATCAGCAGATCCTCAAAAATCCTGATCAGATCCTTTTGGACAATTTCACAACATGATTTATTGACTGTGATAAATACTGCCTAAAAATACTGATTTTGTGCACTTTTACTGTACCAATATTTTACATTGGCCTTTGAGCTTTATTGCATGTGGAAAAAAAAGACTTACCTTGCCAAAGCACTGACAGAATCTGTTGAACTAGCGCTTTGTTGAACTTTGCACGCAACAATCAGAGGCAGTATTTGACAGCGCTCTGATCCAGTGGCATACAGGCATCGTCAGATTGACAGAACTGTAGTCTGATAATGTTGGGGATCCAGTGGAGGCATCAATCATATTTCAGGGTGGCCGGGGCACTCTTTATCACATCCCTGATAAAATGTAGCACCAGTTCATGCTCTGATTGCCGTTTTAGGTGACCGCCTAGTTTGTCTGTGCCTAGAAACAGTACTGCAAATTAATGCCTTTTACAATGGAAAGTAACATGCTTGTTTTTACATAGAAGTTATTACAAATAATGAACACTAGGGGGAGGTAGAGCACTAGATAGGAGAGAGATCATAAGAGAATTATGAGAATTAGCTAAAATTATGAAATGAAAACCTGATTGAGATAAATAAAAGAACACATTTCTGGGCAAATGAATATAGATTATATCATGATTTTGTCATATATCATGTTGGTGATGTAAATTAGAGAGCAAACACAAAGCGATTGTTTTCCATTGTTCAGTAAAGTAAACGATGTATGTATTTTTAAGCTAAAATAAACAGCTTTCAATAACCTGACTTAAGTATGCTGACAGCTCATAGCTGAGTGCTGAAGTTTTCACCATTAGTCTGTCACTTTGCAGTTCACAGGGATTTCAACCTTTTTTCTTTTTTTTTTTAAATCGCTTGGACACATTTCTCAATCCTTAACTTTTTATGATCTCAAATTTCATCTTGACACAGCAGTTTATTTCACATCAAAAATGCACTAAAACTACCAAAACACCATACAGAACAACAGATGTTAACACTAGCAAAAGCTTTTAACCACCAACAAACACATTTTCTCTCTCATCAGTGACCTAAAACCACTCACAACAGATAGTGTTGGCTTTACAATGTCTTTACAAAACAAGAATGACATTTGTCCAGGGCTGGCGCGTCCCTATAGGCAAACTAGGCCTAGGGCGGCAGCTCAGCCAGGGCGGCAAGAGAGAAGACGAGAGAGAGAGAGAGAGAATTATTAATTTATTTGTTTTTCACATTAGGTTTCAAACGCAGTTTATCAAAGCTTAAACTGATAAAAATGATCTCCGAAGTACAAGTTAAACTCGAGGACGCAATCAAAGCGTTTGTCGCTGCGAAAGCCCGACGCGCAGGTTCTGAAATGAAGGTGTGTGAATGTGTGTATCAGTCAAGAAAAAATCAAAATCTCCAGTTTTGTGAGCTAAAAAAGTTGAGTGCATAGGTTTAGTTTTATTCCGTACACTATCTATTAGCCTATAAAACAGAAATTAAATGCAGCTGTTGCATTGTGTACCTTTTTCACCTTTTTGCAGAATGAAAAAAAACCTCTGAAAACATGCTCGCACATTTTTATTTTAGTGTAATTTCACAGATTAAAAAAAAAATTGTTTACATGCATCTTAAGGATCCGAATTGTGAAGTTGAGGGGGGCAGCACGATCTATAGCGGCATTTGAGCTTGCGCTGGCCCTGCATTTGTCATGACACTACTGCTTATAATTCACTGCAGTCTGTTACTTGTTTACTTGACAGTAAAATAAAAAGAGAAAAACTACATTGTCTTCTTTTGTAGAGATTTGTAGAGAATGAAACTGAAAGACAAACACTTGTGAAGGTGTAACATCAATGAGTGATATCTAACTGTTCTGACACTATTTGATTTTTATTTTTAATTCATAATATATTTCAATATGGTATTAGTAGCAAATCGCTGTCTTGTTCATTTTTATATTGAACTAGAATTTGAAATTAAGTTTAACAATTTTGAAAAAGATTATGTGGACATTTGCAAATCGGCTTGTATATTACATAAAGTTGGCTTTGTTTGTGTCTGTGTGAGAAAATAAGCATTAAGACTGATTAGTCGCTAAGTGCAGTGAAATATCTGTCAGAGATGGCGGAAATAACCCTGTCTGAACAGCTGGTTGTAGACCAGTGCTGTGGTTAAGGGCTAAACCTGTGATGAAATCACAAAACAGCACAGTTATAACACCTGAAGCAGCAACCCTTGCTAGTCAAACTCCTCTCTAGGCTAGCGCTACATAGGGTTAACACACTCTGTAGACAGAGTATCTGAGTTTAAGTAACAGCTGTGCAGCTCAAAACCAGCTCACTTTCAACTCAGAGAGGAGGAAAGAGTCAGAAAAGATGGAGAGAAAAGAGAGAGAGAAAAGACAGGCTGCAGGGTGTTTGAAGCACAGCACAGTCTTATGCAGTGTCTTGCATGTTTGTGATTTGCATGAAGTCTGACACACACCCCTTCCAGATCTAGACTTTGTTTCACATGCAGCTGGTTAAACCAGATAAACTGCATGGTCATGAAATAAGAACATATAAAAGCAAAATAATAATAACAAAACACAAATTAAACAGTAGTTTAAGTTTTCCAGGTAGACCTAACAGTAATATTTTGGTGGTCTACAGAATTACTACAGAAACACACACACACACACACACACACGTTGGTATCGGTGGTTTACGGGGTTTACTCCCCAATAGGTGTAATGGGTTTTACTGTAAAATATTTGCTATCGCTCTACACCAAAAAACAACATTTAATCTTTTTGAATTAGAGGGACATAGTCTGTGTCCTCAAGATAAACCACCTTCACATTATTGTAGTAGGGTGAATTGCCCTAATGTGGGACAGTTTTTGCATTTCAGATTTCTGTGACATATTGCAGTGTGTAACCAAAACATTAAATCCACAACTAATACCATTTTAAAAACCCCACGATGTGTCCTAAATAAATCAAAAGAGACAACGCAGATAACACATTCGTAAAATAAATGATAGACAGCTCTTAGTGCAATTGGTCTGAGAAAATCTGCAGCTTCCTAATGTGGGACACTAATAAAAGGCCAAAATCACCTACAGTAGAATAGTCAAATCTTAAAATTAAGTATTTATCTGGATACAATATGGATAATCAAACATCATCAGACAAATAAAACACTATGATAGTTTTGATGCATTTAATATAAAGACATTAAGCAACTATTATCATAGACCTGTGTTGTGTTGTGTTATCTACAAAGAATTCCTGACTGTTCTCTAGTTCAACAAACACATGCAACCACAGCAGGCATAACCTAGGCCTATTTGAAAGCAAAATATAAAACCACAGTTGAGACTTTAAGTTAAGTTTAACGTTAGGCTAGATCAACATTGATTCAGAAGTCATGAACGTGCAGTGAACTGTTGTTAAAAACATTTAAGACCAATTTGCCTAATTCTTTCTCTTTGACTAAAAAAACACACATAATAACTGTCTTTTTGAAAACCTCTAACAGCTAGCCTGCATAAACCTTGAGAGCTACCTGAATAAAAACAACCTACAGAGGTTAACAAGCTGTCCTTTGCATGTCAAGACACCATCATCAAGTGATGAGGTTGGGAGCAGGCTTCACTATGTTTTTTTTAGATTTTCAGAGTGCTGGCCTTATATAACACATTTGAAACAAAGTAAAGAGGCCGCACTATGCATATAAAACGTTTATTTTGCACAAACGCGTTTCGGCGTGTGCCTTCTTCGGTGTGCAATCAGGAAAGCTTGTAACCAATCTTAAATACCCACACCCATTGTCATTGACACACCCATCGTCGTCATCATCATCAAAAGTGATACCAGGACCAATGGTGTCGCTATATACTGCAATATAATACACATAATACATCAAGAATTTTAACACATTCCATACACATGTAGTATTAACCTGCATTTATAGGAAACAGCTTAGTGACAGATCTTCATTCATCAAATTAAAAATATGCCAAGCCTCTCGCTGCAAGAGGAGGTTCTCACGGTCTCCACCTCTTGGAGGCCGATTGACCAGCTCCAAGCCCATAAATTTGAGCATGTTGGCATTATGTCCCACAGAATTAAAGTGTCTTGCAACTGATGATTTATCGTCATTCTTTCTGATGGCACATTTGTGTTCGAAAATTCGTGTTTTCAATTGTCGCTTTGTTTTGCCCACATAAAGTAAACCACAAGGACACGTTAGTAGATACACAATAAAAGTTGATAGACATGTGATTCTGCCCTTTATTTTATACACCCTGCCTGTTTTTGGATGTGTGAAGGAATTTTCTGTGATCATAGAATTACAAGCAGCACAATTCAAACATTTGAAATTCCCGTATGGTATTCTAAAGGGAAAAGGCGAGTGAGTTGGCGCAGAAAGGTGCGAGCGCACTAGCTGATCTCTGAGGTTGGGTGCACGTTTAAAGCAGCTGCGCGGCGGATCTTGGAACGTGTCGCCCAAGTTCGGGTCACTACTTAGAATGTGCCAATGGCGATGTACAATATTCTTTAAGTTATTTGAAATCTGACCATACGTGGATACACAAGTCACTGCAGTGTTAGCGTTATTCTTATCAGTCCGTTTGGTCAACAGATCAGTACGTTGGATGCTGCGTGCGCGTTCCAAACAGTCACGTAGCTACTAAATTATGTGTGTATCCCCTGTCAATAAATCTTTGACATAATTCATTTGCTTGTCGCTCAAACAACTCATCATCATCACAAATACGGCGTACTCTTAATAGTTGACTGTAAGGCAAACTGCGTTTGAGAGCAGGTGGATGGAAACTCTGGAAATGTAGGAAGGAGTTACGATCCGTTTCCTTACGATAAATTTCAGTGTGTAACACATTCTCTACTTTCCTTACCAAAACATCCAAAAAGGGCAAGAGCGTATCGTCATGGGTCAATGTTAATTTGATTGCTGGCAATCTCGTATTAACAAAACCATGAAAGGCAGACAATTCCTCTTTTGAACCCGACCACACAAAAAAAAATATCATCTATGTATCTGTACCACACTTTTAATTGTTGTTTAAAATGATTATTGTTATGGATAAAATCCTGTTCGAATTTGCCCATAAATAAGTTTTATGGCAGTACCCTGGCAGTACCCTGGGTTTGTAAGAAAAACTTATTTTGAAACATGAAATAATTTTTCGTTAAAACTTCATTAGCTAATAATAAAATAAACTCTGAATGTGGTACTTTATTTATCTGTAGATAATATTCCAAGGCTGCTAAGCCTGCATCGTGAGGGATATTAGTGTACAAGCTGGTCACATCCATGGAACATAACACATCGGTTGGATTCAACTCTCCAATACCTGACAATTTAACCAAAAAGTCAGTGTTATCTTTTAGAAACGAGGGCAGGTTATGCACTAAATTTTTAATATGGTGATCAACAAATTTAGACAGCGGCTCAGTCACGGATTGATTTCCAGAAACAATTGGGCGACCAGGCGGACTATCCAACCTTTTATGTATTTTTGGTAAGGTATAAAACACTGGTCTTAAGGGGTTAGACTGTAACAAATATTTGTATTCTTTTTCATCAATGATTCCATCAGATAGAGCTCTTTTCATTATAGATTTTATCTCTTCACTAAACCTCATAATGGGGTCTCCGTGTAGACGAGCATAAAAGTTAACATCACCAAGCTGTCTTTCAATTTCTTGTACATACGCAGTCTTGTCCTGGATGACAATAGAACCCCCCTTGTCTGCAGATGTGTTACACACTGAAATTTATCGTAAGGAAACGGATCGTAACTCCTTCCTACATTTCCAGAGTTTCCATCCACCTGCTCTCAAACGCAGTTTGCCTTACAGTCAACTATTAAGAGTACGCCGTATTTGTGATGATGATGAGTTGTTTGAGCGACAAGCAAATGAATTATGTCAAAGATTTATTGACAGGGGATACACACATAATTTAGTACGTGACTGTTTGGAACGCGCACGCAGCATCCAACGTACCTACTGATCTGTTGACCAAACGGACTGATAAGAATAACGCTAACACTGCAGTGACTTGTGTATCCACGTATGGTCAGATTTCAAATAACTTAAAGAATATTGTACATCGCCATTGGCACATTCTAAGTAGTGACCCGAACTTGGGTGACACGTTCCAAGATCCGCCGCGCAGCTGCTTTAAACGTGCACCCAACCTCAGAGATCAGCTAGTGCGCTCGCACCTTTCTGCGCCAACTCACTCGCCTTTTCCCTTTAGAATACCATACGGGAATTTCAAATGTTTGAATTGTGCTGCTTGTAATTCTATGATCACAGAAAATTCCTTCACACATCCAAAAACAGGCAGGGTGTATAAAATAAAGGGCAGAATCACATGTCTATCAACTTTTATTATGTATCTACTAACGTGTCCTTGTGGTTTACTTTATGTGGGCAAAACAAAGCGACAATTGAAAACCCGAATTTTCGAACACAAATGTGCCATCAGAAAGAATGACGATAAATCATCAGTTGCAAGACACTTTAATTCTGTGGGACATAATGCCAACATGCTCAAATTTATGGGCTTGGAGCTGGTCAATCGGCCTCCAAGAGGTGGAGACCGTGAGAACCTCCTCTTGCAGCGAGAGGCTTGGCATATTTTTAATTTGAATACTTGCATCCCGCACGGGATGAATGAAGATCTGTCACTAAGCTGTTTCCTATAAATGCAGGTTAATACTACATGTGTATGGAATGTGTTAAAATTCTTGATGTATTATGTGTATTATATTGCAGTATATAGCGACACCATTGGTCCTGGTATCACTTTTGATGATGATGACGACGATGGGTGTGTCAATGACAATGGGTGTGGGTATTTAAGATTGGTTACAAGCTTTCCTGATTGCACACTGAAGAAGGCACACGCCGAAACGCGTTTGTGCAAAATAAACGTTTTATATGCATAGTGCGGCCTCTTTACTTTGTTTCATAAGACACCATCATCATCAATATAAAATACATAGTTTATACATACAAAGTTATACTATTTTATGATGGACAAACATTTAATAAACACATTAGTCCAAAATGTAGCAGGATTGTTTTGTTTAAAATGAATTTATACTCCTTAACATCAAGTTTGTCAAAACACTATGTCACTGAGTGTGAGTAAAATAAAGAATGTCACATTGTTTATTTTACTTAAAATAAACAAGATAATCTTTGTTATATGAACTTAATTATTTGAGTTGACTCAACGTTCTTTACTTGAAATATTAGGGAAATATAAACATTATATAATCTACCAAGTAATTTCAAGTTGTGTTAACTTAACATTTAAGCTCATTTATATTAAAAAAATTGAGTTGAACCAACTTAACATTTAAACTGATTTTAGATCTTCAGCTGTTGGTCTGCTTAGTCATCGCATCTTAAATAAATGAAACAAGCAAATTACACAAAATAAAGCATTTCAGTTTATTTTTTTGACAGGCTGCGGTGAAGGTGAAGCCTAAAACCACACATCATGAATGTAGAACAAAATGTGACAAATATACAAATGGACCTTCATTTCCAACATGTTATTTTCTTGATTTTTCACCCTTTGCAACACTTCTTAAAGGGTTTACATTTTTCAAACATTTACTTTTGTACAAAATTCCTAATTAAACTAGACAAAAAAGCATTTTCTTTCTTTCTTTTATGTTTCGTTTGTAACACAGAGATTGCAAACTTCACAATAGAGTCTGTAATGGGTCATCTGTTGAGCCACCTTTTATGATGATTTTAAGTGTGAGCAGTTCCAGTTTCTCCTTATTCCCATGAGTATCTTTAAAAAACAAAACAAAGCAAATGTGTATTTACTTACAACACCACTTGATATTTTTTCTGATTGTTTCTCAGTGCAAAAAAAAGAGAGGCAGACAGAGAGGCAGACAGTTAAGCATAGAATTACAACTTCTTTATGTTGTTCCACAGGGCTGGTCTAAAAAGTAAAATAAAATGCGGCTTGTTATGCTGCATACACACAAAATCACAACTATACAGTGACTCCATAGAGTTTGTGAATCAAGGCATTATTTGACCAATTCATCTCTAATGACGGTGAAACTGCTGATGGAAATGAAGTTGAAAGGAAAATGAATTTTGAAAGAGAAAATAAAAATCTATACAATTAAATTTACAGTTGTGATCATAATTTAGAAGGTTTACTAGACAGAGGAATCATTGTCATTTAGAAATAAGTTTGCATGTGTCTGAATCGAGATCACGATTATTTAATTATCATGCATACATCTTGACATGTAGCATATATTTTACAATGTAATTTAAACCAAACCTCAAAATTAACCTGTGCCCAGGCCCAGACTGCCACTTAGAGAACATGAGAACAATTATTATTATTATTTTTATTCTGGAATGGGTTAACACAAACAGACTCTGTTTTCATAAGCATTCATAACACGTTTCTAATTTCAGAAGCATTATTCTAAGCGATTCAGAAATTCAGTTTAACAGTTCCTTTTTAGATCACAAACGCAATAAAACGAGATAAATCTATTATTATACTTAGTTTTCAAAAAAAAAGTTAGCTTACCTCTTCTCACCGTCTTCACATGTGCTTCACAAAATGGCTCATTGGCAGGAAACAGCATATCACATGGCTTACAGTCAAATACTTACAATTTTATGCTATATTTACTTAATTTTAACATAATTGTACTAGTAGTTGTCATGACTTATTTTCTTTCGTTGTATTTATGTATACACTTAAGTTCACTTTGTAACTTATATTTTTGTTTTACATGAACTATATATGTTAAGTAGACATTGAAAAGTTATAAATACTTAGTTTTTTGTGTTTAATATATTTACTTTTATAAGTAATGGTTGTTCAGACAACGAATCATTTTTTTCAGTGTTGGCTAACCCATAATTTTACTGGCATTCATGTATTTATGGGGGAGCTACAAACACAAATCCTTAAGTGTCCCACTTTAGGGCAATTCACCCTACCTCTGTCATAATGTCATATATTACGATGTCATTACAAACCACACAATGAACAACCTAAACCGCGCACGCGGTGTATCTCTCTGTCTCCCTCTCTGAGGGTGTGTGTGGGAGGGAGAGAGAGAGGCAGATAAGGGGGAATTTGGGGACATCCTCTCTGGATCTTTCAGAAGCAGTTATAGTCTCTCAGCGGCTGCGAACACATTCAGACGGACAGATCTAAAGTTAAACACTGACAGTTTTGTTGATTTAAGATACATCCTCTTCACTGCGGTGGATCATTATCTTTCAACTTTCAACACAATGCGAATAGAGTTGATCATTTGTCTCTGGACATTTATCACTAATGGTGAGTGTTTTTCCAGCTCTCTTGTGAGTGTTAACCTTCAGTTATCGCTTCACGTTCAAATCTTATAGGGCTTAAGTGTGTAAATGTTTATGAAGTGATTGACTTAATAAAATATGAGAGAAGCAGCAAGTCTTTGCCGCTGTCTGGCACGAGCCTGAGCAGTCGTCTGTCATATATTGTCATGGATAACTTAGCCTACAATAGAGTCCTTTCTACAAATTATATTTTGTTTTAGTTATTTAATAAATAATTATGATCTGGTAATGCAAAAACAATAAATAGAGAAAAAGATAGACTCGATAATGTTGTAAACTGCAGCAGAGAGACCTTCTCTCACTTAGAGAGCGTGCGCGCTCACATCTCAGCAGCCGCGCGCCTCGTTGAGACGGGCACCAGCGCATCACATTAGAGGACCAGTGCAGTCTATAAAGCACACATTCGTGTCCTGAACACTGTTGAACTCTGGTGACCGTACAGCACACACAGGTTTAGAAGGGCAGGGTGGTTTGTTTCTAGTTAATATCACATATTACCTCATCAGTCTGTTGAGCGAAGCTTCATCACGCTCAGGTGCTCATCTCTGACATCTCGGTTGAGTAATGCTAAAAACTCTTCTGTGCGGTGGAGATCGTTAAAAACACTATGCGAGGGAATTTGATCTTTTGTCTTTGGATGTTTAATGGTAAGTTTATAAGTGTTTAACTAACCGGTATAACCGGTAAATACAGCGTTTGATATCTGGGCGCGTGGGTGGGTTTTTATTGTTCGGCCTCAAGATCTCACATAAGAAAACTTCAGTTCTCTCGATGCAGTCAATCTCGCTCTTCCCTTAGCGCTGTTCGTGAAACTTGTCAAACTCGCTCTAGGGGCTTCCGCTGTTTTCAGATATTTCATCCCGTTATGTTCTCGACTGTATAGACTGACAGTTTTTGTTCTCAAACCCACTTCTGAGCACTCGGAGTGGAGATCGTTACTTGATAGAAACACTGAAGGAGTGCGGGGTTATTCGAGATAGATAGACGAGTTAAAATAATGTATGAGACGTCTTTAAGCCTGTCAAGAACAATATTACAATATCAAACTGGCCATCGACATAAACCACTCGTCTGTGCTAAAATAAACTGTTTCACTCCGTGAAGATTCTGTTAATACTTTTTCTACTTTGCTAACATCTAACCCCGATTCAGGTTTTTGTTCTGTGTATTAAATGGCAGCTTTTATTGATTGTGTTTTCAGGAGTGTTTGGTGTTGGGAAAGATGAAATGAAGACAGAAGAAGTGAAGACGGCGCTGGAACAGTCTGTAACTCTACACAGCGGTGTAGAGGAATATCATCAGATCATCTGGATGTTTGAGGACAGGAATATAGCTAACTGTAGGGGAAACACAGATGGGACTGGATCATGTGAGATCACTGATGAGAGACTCAGAGACAGACTGGAGACAGACAATCAGACCGGATCTCTCACCATCATCAACATCAGCACTGAACTCACTGGACTTTATAAACTACAGATCATCAACAGCTTCTCTAAAAAGACGTCATACGAGCAGTTCAGTGTTACTGTCTCTGGTGAGTAAATTATTGATATTGTTCATTTACAGCTCTTCTTCTGTCATTGTAGTATGACACTAAACACAGCGTCTCTTTGTCCATCACAGACAGTGCTGTGATGTAATGAAGTAATAATACTTTGTTTCACTAGCTACTTCAGTATTTTTGGGGAGTATCTGTATTTTACTTGAGTTTTTATATTTCAGCCTACTTTTACTCCACTACATCTCTTAATTAAAATGTAAACTTTTACTCCGATACATTGAATGAATGATACACTGAATGAATCAAAGTTTGAATGAATCAGTTGAATCTCAGTGATTCACTCATTAACAGTCACTTGGTGTCACCACCTGGCTGTGTTCATTTCACATTTGGACTAAAAAAAAAAATTATATATATATATATATATATATATATATATATATATATATATATATATAGATAGATAGATAGATAGATAGATAGATAGATAGATAGATACAGGTGCTGGTCATATAATTAGAATATCATCAAGAAGTTGTAAATTCACAGTAAATATCTGTAAACTAGTTACATTACTTTCAAAGTAAATTACTGAATCATTTTCACACTAAATAATTGTGAATGGACAGCTGTATACTGTGACCTCACAGTATTTATTCCATACTGTGATTTGGTAATATTAACCCTAACTATTTAAATAACAGCAGTTTAAAGACATTTCCATCACAAACACACAGTCAAGAAGAGTCCTGCAACAAGGGAGAGGTGTGTGGTTTATCCAGGCAGAGCAACGGTGTTCATCATTTTATAATGTACTGTTTGCAGAGGAAGGAGGTTCAGGATCCTTTTAAAAAATGCTTCCTCTCTGGTCTCCAGCACAGACACAATTGTTTGAGGGGAAGAAGTGGGATCATCATCGCTTGGCTGCTGTGGTCCTGCGCGGCTCGCAAAATCACAACACATCCAAACATTCCGTGTTTAACCCAGCAAATAAAAAAAAAAGCCCTCAAGTACAACATTATGTGGAAATTACCTTAATAAATTCCAGAGAGCAAGAATCATCTTCAGCATAGTTCAAATTGAAATGGCAAAAATGGCAGCCAGACCAGTGATAAAATCAGCTCGTCCCTCCAATGTCAGCATCCATGCCCTCGACAAATATACTGTTAACTACTGTTCAGGAAAGAAATCAAGATTTATTTACTTATATAAGAAATTAGAGTGAAAAGAGTAGTGTGGAGGCATACTCTAACTACTGAGTTGTGGATGACTACTTTTAAAAGAAAAGAATTGCAATTCACCTTATTTTTCAATGCTGACATAAGCAGTTTACTGTGAATCTGCGAGACTTCTGGTTCATTAGCCACTGTAGAGAAATAATATAATATTTTATAAACACACCCACACATATATATGTAACATGGAGTCAGAGGCGTTCGGATCCATATTCAGTGGTTTACTAGAGAGAATGGTCAGACAGGCAGAATTCAGATAACACAGCGTCAGGTATGTCAGGGAATATCCAGAATCAGTATCAGTACCAGGCAGAGGTCAGGGCAAGCGGCAGAGAATCACAGGCGGTAACACAATCCAAGATCAAACACGGAAGGATCAAACACTAGGGAAACGGCACGGAAATGCCAGACAGAACTAAACAAGACTTCGCAATGTGAGTGTGTTGTAGTGTCACTGATAGGAAACAGGTGTGGTTCAATAATGAGTTCCTAGACAGGGGTTTATGGGAAATGTAGTCCAGGGTGTACTGTGTCGTGTGAAAGTCTGTGTGATGAATAAACGGACGTGCAGTGACCGGATCATGACTATATATATATATAGAGAGAGAGAGAGAGAGAGAGAGAGAGAGAGAGAGAGAGAGAGAGATTTTCTGATCCTAATGTCTATAATTACACAATTTCATATAAATACCATTTCTTATTTAATATTGATAGGCCTACATAAGCACAGTTAAAAAAAATATATATATGGGTTTTTAAAATACTGTGATGTAGTGTTGTGGACACCTGTTGCTTATTTTGCTCAGTTTGTCCTTTTTAAGTCTCCTTGCCATTCAGCCATGTGTTAATGAAAATGACACGAAAACCCCAATTTTCAAAGCATGAAATTGCAGTTCTTTTGGAGGAGGCGGAAAATAATAAAGTCCAGCGATTTTCAAAGCTGAAAAAAATACTGCATTACAAATACTGACAAAAATAAAATCTGGGCAGAAATTACTCAAAAAATAAATGATGCTGGCTATATATGGATACGAATAAAGCCCAGAAGAAGTCAGGAATAAGTGGAGGGACTTCACAAGTGTGAGAAAGCGGAGGGCTGCGGAGAGGGAAGCAAACAAGACTGATGGGGTATCAATACAGTTCCTCCTCTCCCTACAGAGGAAGAGAAAGTTTGGCCAATCTTGGGGCCTGTTGCAATGGTATTTTTGACACTTTCTCTGGTATGCAGATGGTTTAGGGATGTGGTCAATTAAGAAGTTTTTCGGAAAAAGGCACACTTTGCCTGGCTAGACAGTAAGATTTTTTTCTCCCCTTGTTTAATGCACATTCTCCAATTGAATTTTGTAGTACAAAGATTTTTTAAATTGATCTTTCCTGTATTTTGTCTTTACACTATAAGTTGTGGCCAACTGGAAAATTTCACTCGTGTGTACTGGAAAATGTTCAGACGGATGTACGGCATCAGGGAATTTTAGGAAAGAGTTTTTACTCAGATTTTTGCACAGGATTTTGCTCCCAGGACTTTTTTTTTTTTTTTGCGGCACAAAACACATTGGTGTTTTAAGTTCATAGAAGGGAGATCAACTGGTTTTGGTGTATTAATTGATGTCATTTAAAGTTAAACTTTAAAACATTTACATTATTCTATCGTTCTTTAAGGTTTCTCATATTTGATGGTAACATCATTTGCTATGTATTGCTTTAAGCAGGCATGAAGTCTATCTGATTAATGAATTCTTAATTTAGTTGTGACAATTGTGTGTAATATTTCAATTACCAATGATTTTAGAAAGTGTTTAAAGGGGTGATTAAATGTATGATGTTTTTATAGAAGCAGGTAATTACATAAATTCAGGATTAATGAGGTTTTCAGTAGTGCAGTTCAGATAACGAATAACAGAAAAGGTGACAACCTGTATAGTTCCTTCCTTGCAAAAAGTAACCATGGTTTTGTTGCAGTAAACATCTTTGTTGGCATATCGATTATGTGGCATATGTGTTGTAACCATACAAACACCATATTTGAGATGTTAAAGAGCTTCAATGTCATGTATCCACACCTTTTTAAACCAAAGACATGCACAAAGTTGTTTTATGTAGACAGTGTTTTATTGCACAATGATTTTACAGAGGAAACCATATATTTACATAAATGCAGAATCTGGCTGTACAAGACAACATTTTAATGGCAAAAAAAAACCACAGTGGTATATGTTACATTTATTAAGAAAAGTATTGCTCTTATAATAAACATCTTGCACTTGTAAGTATTTTCTAGTGTATTTGGAAAACGTGGTGTATGCAATGCTGGATCCTAAAATAATTTCTCCTAAAATAAAACTGAAGACATCTTAAGATAAAGCTGATAAAGAGACATATAAAAGAATCAGCTGTTAGTCTCCCGATCATAGAGTAACCTCTGTCCGAGCCAAAGCCTTCGACGTGAAGCACAGCTGCAGACAACATGAGTTCAGATCACAGCTAAAGGTACTTTCCTGCTCCCTTCTCAACATTCCTGCATCGAATGTTCAGAAAAGTGCAGACTAAGGAAGCTCAGGTCAAAGGCCGTGTCCCTATGATTAAATAATCTAGCAAGACAATCATCGTCATCCGCTGAAGGCCGTTCTCTCGTGAACGTGAGTACAACAGAAGCTAGAGATTTAAGCTTAAAAAGTAGTAAATATGGATTTTTTTTCTTACACAAATGCTTCATGTTGCTTCAGAAGGCCTTTATTTAACCCTCAGAGCCATTTGGACTTCTATTATAATGGATGGGTTACATTTTTTGGACTTCAAATTTTGTGCTACCATCCACTCCCATTATAAAGCATGAATTAACCTGGACATTATTTAATAACTCCGATTGTATTCGTCTGAAAGAGGAATATCATATACACGTACAGTAGGATGATTTAAGGGTGAATAAATCATGGGGTAATAATTTTCATTTTGGGGTGAACTAACCCTATAAGAGATATTCTGTTTCTTCCAACACATTCTCAGTTTTGACTTTTGTTTTCTCAAATATTTCTCATTTGTGTCTCCTTCTATTACTCGTGAGGAATTTTAGGAGAAACATCTGAAATGCTGGTGATACTAAAATAAGAGATATATGAGAATCTCATCTAAGTCTCCTGAGCTCAGAAGAGCGACCACTGAGCAACACATTTTTCCTTCAGGTGTAGTTTCTGTACTCAGCTCTACTATACACAGGATTTGTTGCAGTTTAATTGTTATTATTGGTTTAAGTGATGGATCATATTACAGTGGCATAAATCTGATAAAGTGTTAATCCTTACCGTCAGCAGAGGTTGTAATTGTAAACTATAACTAATTTGAGTATGGTTGTTATATCTTGTAATTCTATCAAATTGTTGAGTTTCTTTGTGAATCTTAGATCAGCATCAGATAAGTGCACTGAGAACTCATAGCCAAGTGCTAATGTTTACATCACTAGTCAGTGTGTCACTTACATTGTTAAAGTGATTTCAGCTAGTACAGGTTTTTTTGTTTTTTTTACAATCACTACTACACATTTTTCAGTAATTAGGTCATTTTACAAAACTCTTCACACAGTTCTCCTGACCAGCTTTCAGCTTGGCACAGCGGTTTACACATTAAAAACACTCAAACACTTTTTTTTAATCATAAAACAAAATAACCTTAAAACTATTAGCTACAACATTATAGCATTATACAGTGTTTGCTTTCATAAAATAACTCTCTCTACTGCTTATACTCCACATAGTTACATAGTTTATATTTATGTTATCTTTACATTACAGTAATATATATATATATATATATATATATATATATATATATATATATATATATATATAATGAATGCTTGTGTAGGGTTTATAATACATACATGTTTTGTATGTTGTATGTTTGTGTGTGAAGTTTAGATATTGTAAGAACTATAACACCTCAGTGTCTGCACACCTGACTACTGTGTTTAATCAATTGATTCACAGATGTGGTATTTTGTAAAAACAGACAGCTGACTGCTGTAAGACAGTTTGATTCAGTGAGGACTGTTATCTGTCCGTCCCTCCTCTCCTCATGTTCAGTGTAGGAGGGGCTTTAGTAGACGACTGAACTTTCCTCAGCTCAGTCTAGCATCCACTGCAGCACACAGCTTCATCTCGGTCATTCTCAATCTCAACGCTGTCCTTTCTGTTGATTAGACAAATCCTCTTCTGTTCAGTGGGGATCGTTACCTTTAAAACACAATGCGAAGCGAGTTGATCGTCTGTCTTTGGATATTTCTCACTAAAGGTAGGTAATAAGTGTTTCTCCAGTTCTTGTGAGTGATATGTCTTCAGTTATCGCCTCACGTTCAGACTTTAAGTAAGTGTCTACATGATTGAGAAGTCATTGAATGAATTGCGAAAAACAAGCCACACGTTTTTTCCGCTTATTAGACTGAGTGTGAAGGCACGAGCCTGAGCTCTGGATGTCATGGATCCACTCTGGACCAACAGGCTTTAAGCAGAAGAACTGGTCTGACAGGTGCGCTGTGAATCAGCTGTACAGCAGCCATGCCGTTTAGTGATGCGCGGGTCGTCTCATAAACCGAGGGGCGCGCCGGTAACCCGGGTCGGGGCGGGTTAAGAAATTGGCACTTTATTGCGGGGCGGGTTGGGGCGGGTTCACTAAAAACTACATTTTTAAAAATCCATTTATGTTGCATGGAATTTAGTGGTGTACATTTTTATTCTTTCAAGAGATTCGTTTATTTTCAGTTCGTTCACCAAATTCGTTCACGGATTCCTTAAGTGATCATTTTTTTCTTCATATTACACAAATACGCCAGCAGGTGGCGAAAAAGAGTGTCTTATGTGTCTTAAGTCAACGAACGTATTTATACTTGTAACAAAAACTGATTTGGCTTTATTAAAGTGTGTGCATGATCGCATTAAATAGTTTAAATAAATTGTTCAGATAAACAAAGCACAAGGTTTAATCGGGGATTAAACGTGGAGTTATGTTCTGTATGCTAAATATGAAAACAAGCGTGCATCTATAACTGCTCTTTCTGCTGATTGCTGATCGAGATTTACATGCTTGTCTGACTGACTCGGTATAGCTACTCATTCATTTCATTCACGAACGAGCTATGTATCAGTTCATTCAACTCTTTCACCTACGAGAAGATCGTATTCGTTCACTACATTCAACAAATCACATGCTCCGTCACATCTCGAGTAACTCTTTGACAGGATGAAACACTTCAAAGTCAGAGCTGTTCACGAGCTGCGCGTGCACTGCTAATAACGCCGTGCTCGCGTGCTGCTGTGGAGGAGTAACTTCAGTGAACGAGAAATATGAGTCAGTGCATGGATTACCTGAACGGGAACGATTCGTTCAGCTTAAAGATTTGTTCACGAACGAACCATAGTGCAATTACAAACCATAACCATAGAAATAATAGCATATTTAAAGCAGAGGAAATCAGTACAGACCTGTTCAAATGTGGCAACACAATCATGTTCTTTCCCATCCTGCTTCGTAGGGAGCAGTGTGGCTTAACACTGTGCATCTTTTAATTGTGATGTTTGGCATTTCTAAAAGAAATGCATTGTACCTGAGACACCTGGCCTTTGACAAATGGGATATTTTCTGTTCCAACAGGATCACGGAGACAGTGTGTGGCATGAGCAAAGTCACATCAGAGTACCCCACAATTTCCATTTGAGCTAAAATAGCTTTTTCTGAAGATGCAGCAGCTCTCAGGCAATTTGGCATGAAAAATAGGCCACAGGTCTCCCCCATGATCCTGTAACAGAACAGAAGTCAGAAACCCATTCTCTCATCAACAGGTCTGGGAGTCCCAGTGTTGGTGATGTTCGTAGTAATAATATATTCTTAAATGCTTTCTCTGCTTCTTGAATCCAGGTCAGTTTGTCATGGAGCTTCAAGCCCTACCCATGAGCCAAAGCGCTCAGGGGCGATTCTTCATTAACATAATTTGGAATGAACGTTCGACAATACGAACACATGCCCAAAAATGACATTAGTTGCTTTTTCGTGATAGGCTTTAGAATCTTTTGAATTGTCTCTTTTAGTTTCTCAGATTAAGATTTGCCATTTTTTGTGATGACCTAAAAAATGTCACCTCCCTTTTTACAAACTTCAGTATTGACAAACTGGCTTAAGTTTAAAAAGTTTGACAGTATCTTGTTTGCATGTTTTATCTTTTTAACAGGGAAAATAGGTGAACGCAATTACCCCAGCTGCTTTTAATAAATCAAAAACTTGTGATATACCTTCAGTTGCCTCTCTCTTTAGAGGACATAGAGTTTTACAGCGTCTGTAATCAGACTTTGGAGTGACTTGAACTGGTTCACAATTTTTAACCAGCCCCATGTCAAATTTAGATAAAGCCCAAAGTGTTTTAGAGACTTCTTTGGGCACTGGGTGTGTCTCTACTTCCTCTGTTAAGAGAAAGGAGTGTGTTGTTGTCATTATGTCATCAATCACACAGACTGTGTGTACAGCTTTAGCAACAAATTAGGTGTGCGCACATTCAGATGCAGACAGTGTTGGATTGTATTCAACATTACCATCTACTGTCTTCACCCAATTCACATGAAAAATACACATTTGTACATATACAGTAAACCAATGTCTTCCCTATGGTCATTGTTCTTTTTGGACAATGAAACACGTGGAAGAGAATCAAACAACATCTAACAACATTTGCTGTTCATTTCTCAAATCATCAGAAACAGCACATCTATTTTACATCTCGATTAACCATTTCAGGTATGTTGTTTCTATGAAACAATTTTTGTTCAAAAATGTAATCTTTTCCCAATGATATATGTGCTGAGCAATGTGAATCAGAGAAAGACATAATTCAGGATTAGGTGAAACGGTCTTTTGCAACCTTGACAAGCTTTTCACATAATTCATCATCTTTCCGCTTACACTGGTAAATACACAACTGCGATTGTTGGATTGTGTCTAAAGATTGAATTTGGCACTGGGCCACTTCCCAGTTTCACATGAAATCTCTTTCTAACAAATTCTGAAGGCAGTTTTCTGACAGTAGTAAACAATGCTTAAAGTTCATGCCATTCTAATCCTCACATCTCAATGGTACAGTGAAGTTTTCTCTGACAGTGTAACCAGATGCAGTCGTAGACCAAACTGAATTTCCACTTAATTTTGGAATTGGATCTATTTCATCAATTCTATTTACTGAGTTGCCAGCCCTTTCAACTCCATTAACCCATAATCTAATCTGTGGCATTTGTTTATAAGCTAATTTATTCGGATGACTATATGTGCCTGTTCTTGTCGAGAGAAGATTTATATCATTTTCTAATCTTCCAATGTGATCATATATTAAAGCAAGCATTTTTCTTCATTGCTAAGAGCGGAAATATGAGCAAGCATACTTTCTTCATTGCAGTGAGCTTTAGAGAAACTGTGTGTGTTTCAGACTTATCTGTTTGTGCTGTGTGGCCTTGGTGGACTTTGCTCCCGACTCCGCCTTCTTCTACAGCTTCTGCTGTGAAAGTCTCTTTTGTCAGTCTGCCTCAGCTTTCTCTGGTCCAGCCGCTGTTTGGTTGATCAAATGTGCACAGTGACATTTTTATGTCCCCTCTGCACCAGTAAAAGCAAACATCTAGTTCAATCTGAGCCAGTCTTTGTCCTCTGCTCTTCTGCGTGATTTTGGTGGTGTTCACTCTGACTGGAAAGTCAGTCTTGATCCACTGACACAGTGTTTCCACTGCTTGACGATATGCTTCGTTGTCGGCGTGATTACAGTCTGCATTATTCCTTTGAGCATTCCCTGAAGGAAAATGTGGTTTTATCTTGTGCCAGTCTGTTTGCATGGTGGGGCTGATTTCTTGACAATGCGAGCAAATGCATTAATAGATCGGTCTTATTTGTACTGGGAAAGTAAGATTTCCCCTTCACAGCTGCTAGTTGGTCAAACCCAAGTGGGTATAACTGCAGACCAGAGATCTCCCTTCTCGTCAAACCAGTTCTGAAGACACAGTCCTAACATGAGTGAGTTCATGCAGCTGGCCCCAGATCTCTGGTTGTCATGGATACACAGACCAATGGAACCTGTCTGAAGGGTGTGGTGACATGTCATACAGCCACGTACGGTGACCCATACGAGTGCTGCACGATATTGGGAAAAATGTCATTGTGATTTAATTTTTCTGCGATATATATTGCGATATGAAATCTAATCTAATTTTTTCTTACAAACAAAAATGGGGTGAGCACACTTACATTCTCATTTTAAATGATTTAAACATCAGAGTATTATTTAAATTAGAGTAAATTATTTGTTTGTAACTTTAGGATATGGTTTGAATTGTTAACATATTAACTAACAGGATCTTACCACAATACTTTTGTTACTATATTTATTAATCTTTGTTCATCTTAGTTTATCTTTGTTTATCAGCTGTTCATTGTTTGGTAATGTTACTTCACAGTGCATTAACTATGTTAAAAAATACTGTACAACTTTTGATTTCAACAATGAAGGCTATAGCCTAAATGTTGAAATTAACAATGTTGTAGAAGTGCAGTTTAGTAATAGTAAATGTTAAATAATGTGGTTAAATAGTTTCATAAATAGAACATTATTGTAAAGTGTTACAGATTTGTTTTTTTACTCCAATTCAGACGTCTGGTGGGTTCAGTGTTGGACAGGTCAGTTGTTTAAACCATTCATTAAATTGAATCGATTCAAATGAATCATTAGTTCGCCAATCAGACGTGTACTGCACGCCTTGTGTAATTATCTCTGCAGTTTAGGATATCGCACAAGATTTGACAACACAAAAAACATTTCATCACTGGATAGGTTTTTTTTTGCTTAATTGCACTTTAATTGCAACTTTATTTGCTTAAGTGCTTAATTGATGGGGTGTGCCGGCGCGCGAGGCCATAAAGAGGGCTTGGTTGTGGCGCGTCGAGGGGAGAGAGCGGCTTTGCTTTGTGTTTGAATTGTTGCTTTGATTTGATCTTTGGTTATGTAAACTTTTGAGTTAACAAATAAATCTTTTGACATTTGTTTGCCGAACTTTCGTCAGGTGTGCATCTCTCACTCTTAGATCGAGAGTATTTATCTGAACTGGAGCTGAATTTAATTCTGATGGGATTCTTATTGTTTAATTATGTAATTAATGAATGGAGCAGCAGGAACATCTTCAGAGACCTTTTGATTTCTGTCTAGCACTGACTTAGCAAGTTGTGCTCAAGTAACTAACAAACTACATTTTTGTTCGGAGCAAGCAGTAGACGAGCGATTTAAAGATTTAAGTTAAGCTTCTTATGAAGGTATAAGTTAACCTTGTAGTGAATCTGACTAAGTTCAGACCGGAGAGTTTGTAAAAGTGAGATCCACGACCTCCGGGCGGTGTGAGACTCAAATGTGACAACGGGTCACTGATGAAGGAATAATTGAAAGTTTGGGATGTGCAGAATAATCAAATATGTCATATATATAAATTATTTAAAATAGCCATTTTTGTTTTATACATTTTTCGATGTATTTTATTAATTTCTTGTAATAGTTTGCTTGTTTTATTGTGATGTTTTTATTTAATTTTTGGTTATGCTCAACCAAGGCTGAACAAGATTTTGTTAAATTCTGGAATATGTTTATGTACCTTGTTTGCTTTGTAAAGATGATGCAATCTATAATAATATGAATAATAATAAGAAGAAACATTTCAGGTTAAATGGTTGAATATTCATATGGCACAGCTAAAATTTAAGTGACCTCTAGAAAAAAGGTCTTTTGTTTCAGTTGTTTGTAGGTGAATCCACTTTTTCTCTGTTCTTAAAGTTTCTCTGTAAGGTTTTCTTTACTGACTGAGAACCGCTTCAGATGTTTCAGAGAGACGTCTCAACAAATACTAATTCAGACCAGTTTTGGCCAGTGCATGAAAGGGAAATGACTCAAAGGTGTAAAATAATGTATAGTGACATAAATACCAATCATTTTGTCACTTGAGGTGTTGTAGTTTGTCGTTTTAACCTACAGTTCTGCTGCACAATGCACTTATGATAACATTGAATGCTTCCACATAATCACCTCCAGACATGGTCAAAAAATGTTGTGCTTCCCTCTAATTACACACCTGCCTTCTCTTACTCTTTATCTACTGTACCTATATACTCATTCAGGCCCAAACTCCACCCACTGGTAAAAAAGAGAATTACAATAGACCATAATGGCTCTTATATAATTATTTATTCATAATGAATGGCATGGCTGGTGCAGCTGACAGAAATACAGGACAATAACTGTTGAAATATAAAGACTACTTGAGGAAAATGTTTCTCAGGTCAGTCAGAGCTCATGGTACACACAGATGCAGACTGTTTCATTATGTGATGACTTTAAACCTGTCAAGAACAATACGATTACAATATCAAACTGTCCATCGACATAAACCACTCTTCTGTGTTAAAATACATGTATGAAAAGTGCTTACAGTTTTGAGTTTGCTAATGTAAAACATGTGAAACTGTGTATTTAATGCCAGCTTTTATTGATTGTGTTTTCAGGAGTGTTTGGTGTTGGCAGAGATGAAATGAAGACAGAAGAAGTGAAGACGGCGCTGGGACAGTCTGTAACTCTACACAGCGGTGTAGAGGAATATCATCAGATCATCTGGATGTTTGAGGACAGGAATATAGCTAACTGTAGGGGAAACACAGATGGGACTGGATCATGTGAGATCACTGATGAGAGACTCAGAGACAGACTGGAGACAGACAATCAGACCGGATCTCTCACCATCATCAACATCAGCACTGAACTCACTGGACTTTATAAACTACAGATCATCAACAGCTTCTCTAAAAAGACGTCATACAAGCAGTTCAGTGTTACTGTCTCTGGTGAGTAAATTATTGATATTGTTCATTTACAGCTCTTCTTCTGTCATTGTAGTATGACACTAAACACAGCGTCTCTTTGTCCATCACAGACAGTGATGTGATGTAACGAAGTAATAAATCTTTGTTTCACTAGCTACTTCAGTATTTTTGGGGAGTATCTGAGTTTTTATATTCCATCCTACTTTTACTTTTACTCCACTACATTTCTTAATTAAAATGTAAACTTTTACTCCGATACATTGAATGAATGATACACTGAATGAATCAAAGTTTGAATGAATCAGTTGAATCTCAGTGATTCACTCATTAACAGTCACTTGGTGTCACCATCTGGCTGTGTTCATTTCACATTTGGACTATTTTTTTTTTACATTTATTATATTAACATTTCTTATATTTATTAGCTTTTTTACCATTTTGCATTTACTTGAGATTTAAAAAATACTTTTTGGACTTAAGTACAATAAATATCACATACTTTAAGACTTTTACTCAAGTAATATTCTAAACGGTGATTTCAAGCTCTAGCTTAGTCATTTTCTGTAAGATATCTGCACTTTTACTTGAGTATGACTTTCATGTACTTCATACAGCACTGACTACAGAAGCAGATCAAACTGGACTGAACTGGGGTCTGATCCTGGGACTGGGTCTGATCCTGGGACTGGGACTGGTGCTGCTGGTGTTTGTTGGTGTTGTGATTTATCGTCGCTGTTGCAGAAATTCAGGACGAAATGGCAAGTATAACCTACTATTTTACAGCTAATAACATTGTGAAATTAAATTAAAACCCCTGAGCTGGACACATACCCTTCACTTGCTGTAGCAGAAAAATAATACAAATGAAAAGTAATAGATAACTTCATATTGTGTAAATATAAAATGATGATCAGATTATGATTAATATGACAGAGAAAGAGAAACACACTGGTGTATGTTTGAACTCTTGAAAGCAGAAGAAATTGAATATTTAGTTCTTTTCAATATCTCATCATTAAACCACACTCTGGTCTAAAACAAGGAGGTAAATGGGTGATTAATCTTCCTAGCGTTATTTGGGAAAGACTACACCTGTATTTGTTCTGATATTTCTTCTAATGGTGTGATTTCAGGAGTTGTTTAACAATATGTGGAGCGCCACCTTCGAGCTCACGCCAGAACACCTGAAGCAGCTTCTTCAGGACAGTAAAGTGTTGATGTGGAAATAAACTCTACTTGAAAGTAACCCGCATTAGTCACAGTGTATCTATGTACAATCTACTGTATATATGTACAATGTATATATGTACTATATGTATATGTGATGTATGCATAAATAAAAATCTGTCTAGGCACAATAATGTCTCTTTTCTATAAGCTCTTCCAGTTCGTTTCTGAACTCTAGTCTAGTGGACCAAGTGTCAATGACTTTCTTCTAAACAAGAGAGAAATGACTGACACAGTAACTATATTTTATTGTGAATTCAAATAATAATTCAATATTAATATTTATTGATAGAGTATAATCTGATAGATTTATGAAGGCATCATTGTGTATTATTTGCTGCCTGATGTCCCACAATCCTGTGCGTTTGATTCTGTGTCAGCTGAGCTAAAACAATGAAATGGTGTGTGAAAGTTGTGGTCTGTGGTCAGTGTAAAAACATCTTTTCATTTCACCCTAAATGTATTTGTTAGGTTTTGTGTGTCGTCTGGCTTTAGGTTGATTTTGACAGAAGATAATATCATTTTGACAGCAGATTAAATTAAACACAAACACTTATAAACACTTGTAAACACACACACACACACAAACATAGTTCAAGAGCAAATCAAACATGAATATACCTTTTCATTTTCAGTTATTGTCGCATCTTCTGAAATGTCTTGACAGAAACTTTGACATGGGACTTCAGGAAAGGCTCACACAGTCATTTTTTCATTAATAACATTAAGATACTGTCACATTAAAGATGTATTCAGAGAGGATAAAGGCAAAATATTCAGATCACAACAGAATTATATCATTCCGAAACCTCACAGAGATAAAGAGTTCACGCCTCAGCTCATTATGATCATAAACACTTGTCATATCTTAAAAGACTAGAAGACTGCCTTTGGATGTGAACAAATGTCTACCTTTGAATGCAGAACTTTTAGCTTGGCCTTTGTTCTCATTCATGCGTGTCTGAGACGCTGCTCAGTGTGTTATTATGATGACACACACACACACACACAAAAGAAAACACACTGTGTCCTAATCTGTGTCTGTAGTTTGTTTGCACTCTGTTCTGCATGTTTTCTGTTTGCTTTAAATATTAAGTGAATAAGTTTGCAGACCAGTGATTGCAATTTTAAGGAAAGCAAAAGCAGATCCTGCTGTCCTTTAATAACTTAAGCTGAGTCATGAAAACTGACAAAACTGTTTCTTCAATATAACTTCTCCATCATCAATCATCAATCATAGCACTCTTCATGAGATTCCCTTGTTTTCAAAGAGTCTTTCACCTTTGTTGTAAATTATGAATGACAGACTCCTCTTACTCTATAAAGTGTAAAGTGTCATTTCTAATCACACAGACACTGATGCTGTGTGTCATTACACTAAAAGAGTTTGTTCACTAAAGACTAAAATACAGAAGTACTGGTGTGTACCGGTCCTCCTCGAGCACATGCTAGAGAAGAACTAGTCATCATTCATTCATAATCTTACTTGTCTAACAGTAATACTCATTTCTGATTTATCAAGAGCATCATCTAGTGCTCTGTTATTTTACGACTAAAACCGCTACAACTGATAACAGATCGCTCGACTGAACTGATTGTACAGCAGTTAGATACAAACACTTACAGTAGCCTACACACACCTACACACACACAAACACACACACACAACACAACACATATGCAACACACACACACACACACACACAACACAACACAACACAACACACACACACGCACACACACACACACAACACAACACACACACACACACACACACACACAACACAACACAACACAACACACACACACACACACACACACACACCCAACACAACACAACACAACACAATACAACACACACACACACACACACACACACAACACAACACACACACACACACACACACACACACACACCCAACACAACACAACACAACACAATACAACACACACACACACACACACACACACACACACAACAAAACACACATGCAACACACAGACACACAACACAACACAACACACACAACACACAACACCCACCTGGGCTGCTCTGGTCCATCCTGTCCAACTGCATCATGAAGTGCATCTTGAAATGTGATAACGTGTTTATTTATAGGGACCAGTTTGGCATCAAGGTGCAGTAAGCCTCAAAGACTTATGGCAGAACACATGTGATATTTCTCCCGGGACGTGCAAAATTGCCCTTTGGCCAAATATATTACATCCCCGTCGTCTGTTTTTTGCTAAAGTTGAATCCAGCCTCATCAATATAAATCCTGCAGCTCCATCCATGTCCAAGATTCTCTGTAACAAAAATTACATTTTGTGGATGGCTTTACTCAAAGCACAGACTCACACTACTACATACACAGAACCGACCCACCCCACCACACAGGTACCTGTGTAGCTTTCTGGATGTATCTCTGTGGTACTAATACAGTGGTACATATTCATCTGTTACTGGACTGCACCCATTCTTTATTGTAAATGTAAACGACTGAAACACTTACCTGTACATATGTCAAAGTTCTTTGACCCTGACACTATTCCTCTCAAATGGGACCCTGTACAATTGCTTCCTGGTCATGTTGTGCTTTACCAAGATGTGTCTGATAGTTGTAATGCTTACTCAATGTATGTTGTTGAATACTTGTCTATCTGCAAGTATTTGTTGCTGTAGCTGGTGGAGACTGATTGCATAGTTTGCTCTGACTAGGTTCACTATGGCAAGTTCCTGCTGTTGGGTGAACAGGTGTTGGCATCCACCCCCAGTAGGTCTTCTAGCCATTTGTAAAAAAAAAATGCAACCACAAATTCACTCACTATTATGAATCTACATCCCCTCCAGAAGTCTGAGATCTGCTAGTGAGCGACGCGTCGTGGTACCATCACAGAGAGACTTAAAATCACTTTCCAGAACATTCTCGTTCACCATTCCTGGCTGGTGGAATGATCTTCACACCTCTATCTGAGTGTTGAATCCCTGACAGCTGAAAACTCATCTCTTTCTAAATTACTTGACTTCATCATAAAAAAAATGCCTCTCTTTATTTATTCCTTCTCTTTCTAGCTTGCATTTATTTGAACAATGTCTAAAACTTGGTATTACAAGCACTTCCTTCGTGTTGTTTCAGGACTGTCTGATGTGGAATTACAAAATAAGAGCCTCCTAATCTCAAAAATATGCTGCTGCATCTCAACTTTAATTAATCGAATGGTTTGTTTTCCCCCACGGCATAAACGGTTATGACTTTTTTGTGGGCATTCCCACCAATGCCAAACAAGTCAATTACATTTTATTTTTTATAGGGCAAGCAGAGAAAGCCCTGGCTCTCCACCAAAATTGATGTGAAGGATTGGCATATCATATGCACGCAAAATTGGCATTTGGCGTATGCATTACACTCAACTAGAAAGTGTAAAGTCGTGTTATTTATACGCAGATTGATGAGAACGGGTTGGTTAACCCTATGTAGTGCTAGCCTAGAGAGGAGTTTGACTAGCAAGGGTTGCTGCTTCAGGTGTTATAACTGTGCTGTTTTGTGATTTCATCACAGGTTTAGCCCTTAACCACAGCACTGGTCTACAACCAGCTGTTCAGACAGAGTTATTTCAGCCATCTCTGACAGATATTTCACTGCACTTAGCGACTAATCAGTCTTAATGCTTGACACAAAAGTGTCGCACTTTATCAGATCTATGCCAGTGTAATATGATCCAACACTTAAACTGCTCTGTTTACTGCAAACATTTCAACTGTATCAAATCCTGTTGATGAATGTCACAGAGCTGCATGGAGGAGTGTCACTCTCAGACATGAATATACAGACAGCCTCTTTAATGTCATAGACAATAAAAGAAATGGACACAGCGACCCCATTGGATTCAACGGAGACAAGTGAAGTCAATTAGAAGCAAGCACTTCCTGGGGGTCAGGCGTACTGCACAGACTCAAACTGAGCTTGATGACGTAGATGTCACATGAGCAACTTGTACGTCTTCTAATCACTGTGCCAAGAGAAATCTGAATCACCCACCGAATCTTCCAGAGAAGGCGAGCGTGAACAAGAGCAAATTTTGGGAAGTATTCTGATTAATGATCTCCCTTGACTTTATGGCTCCACATCCCCCCGATAGCCTCATAGACAGTAAAAGATTGTCTGCGAGCTCCTCCTCCTGTCCATACGGTAATTTCTCTACTGTGCGACAGAGAGTCGCTGGTTATGACGCAATCGTTAGTCTATTTTTTTAAAAACTGCTTCTACGGGACCATAACGTAAGATACAAGGTAATGGAGCCTTTTATACATTTTCGTGTTTCTTTAGAAATAATTAATGGACAAATGGAGTCTTTAAATGCCTCAGATGTAAAGTTATTCGCTGTCAAAGTGACGCCAAAATGAATGGGAGTCAATGGGATGCTAACAGCAGGTGGGAGTCCGCTAGCCAATGGCGGCGCCCAGGGGTGATTCAAAAAAATATGAAACCCTGCCCCCCTGCTTAATGTCAACAGTAAAGGGATAGTTCACTCTCAAATTAAATTTTGGTATGTTTTAGCTTACCTCAAGGACATCCAAGATGTAGGTTTCTCTGATTCCTCAGTATTTCCCATTTTGATATTTTTAGGTCCAACCGTTCTTGTCTGTGACTCACATAATGGATGTCTATGGTCACCACCTCAAAGAGCATGCACAGAGGAGTCAAAATTAAACAATTCCCCATCGTAAGTACACATTGATGACCTAAGACACGAAACGAGCGGTTTGTGTAAGAAAACGAACAGTATTTATATTGTTTTTACCTCTTGTACACAACCGCGTCCAACTGATCTGAGTGCGCTAGTGCTTCCCGATGTGACGTGCGCGCGCGCGCTCTGGCTTAGTCTGCGCAAGCGCGGAAAGCGCCGGAAGCGATCTCTCGCGCGTGTACATCACTCATTGTTTACACTTACTGCCTATGGTTTACACAGATTTCGGAAGTATTACCTTTCACTGTGAAGATCTAAACATATTTAGACGTACAGGAAATTGCAATGGAAAACGATTTCAATATATCCATAGACAACGTTGAATTTTTTTCACAACCATATTTATTTGAAACAGAATACACAGACCAAGTACTCAGGAGCGATCCGCTGCAGCAGCACGTCTTCAAGCCTCAGAGACAGAGATCTCTTCAAAATTGGTGGTGTTTTAGTAGCAAGTGTTGTGAGATGCCAACAGAAGTGGAGAGCATATGTTGTCACGAATGGAACAACTACAAGACGACGACGAGGACATTGACAGTATCACATCACACGCCTGCCTGACTTAAGATCCTGAGTTTTCTCCACTGTTGAGACCCAGCGTTTTGCACGTTGTGTTTAGTTTGCCACGTATAAACTGGAGGCGACGTCCAATGCCAGAGGGACCCAATGGCACACTGTCAATAGAGTGAGTAATGTGTTGTATTTTATTATAAACGCAACGATTATAGGGTGCATTTTAAACAAATTTATTTATTACAATTACTGCATTATATTTCAGACAGTGCAGATTGGTGGCGTAGCGTGTGGTAAACAATGAGTGATGTGCATGCGCGAGACATCACATCCGGGGCTTTCCGCGCTTGCGCAGACTAAGCCAGAGCGAGCGCGCACGCACGTCACATCAGGAAGCACTCGCGGACTCAGATCAGTTGGACGTGGTTGTGTACAAGAGGTAAAAACGATATAAATACTGTTCGTTTTCTTACACAAACCGCTCGTTTCGTGTCTTAGGTCATCAATGTGTACTTATGATGGGGAATTGTTTAATTTTGACTCCTCTGTGCATGCTATTTGAGGTGGTGACCATAGACATCCATTATGTGAGTCACAGACAAGAACGGTTTGACCTAAAAATATCAAAATGGGAAATACTGAGCAAACAAAGAAACCTACATCTTGGATGTCCTTGAGGTAAGCTAAAACATCAAAATTTAATTTGAGAGTGAACTATCCCTTTAAAGCAAACTTGGATCCTGTGGTGATATGGTTAACTACTGCCCCTTAGTGAAGGAAAGAGGGACTTGAACAATAAAGAGGCATATCATTATGTTTGTCTCACCTGGCCTATTTAAACACAAAACTTTACAAATAACCATCCTATCACAACAGATCCTATATTTAATTTCTTATTGCATGATTCACACGGCCCATCAGGTTATTGAAGGATCAGTGTTTACCGTAGCTTAAAGATACATGCATCATTAAAAAAAAAATCGCTTTGTGTTTGTCCTCTAATTACCATCACCAACATGATATATGACAAAATGATATCATCTTTATTCATTTACCCAAAAATGTGTTCTTTTATTTGTTTATCTCAATCAGGTTTTCATTCCATAATTTTAGCTAATTCTCATAATTCTCTTATCTAGTGCTCTACCTCCCCCTGGTGTTCATTATTTGTAATAACTTCTATGTAAAAACAAGCATGTTACTTTCCATTATAAAAGGCATTAATTTGCAGTACTGTTTCTAGGCACAGACAAGCTAGGCGGTCACCTAAAACGGCAATCAGAGCATGAACTGGTGCTACATTTTATCAGGGATGTGATAAAGAGTGCCCCAGCCACCCTGAAATATGATTGATGCCTCCACTGGATCCCCAACATTATCAGACTACAGTTCTGTCAATCTGACGATGCCTGTATGCCACTGGATCAGAGCGCTGTCAAATACTGCCTCTGATTGTTGCGTGCAAAGTTCAACAAAGCGCTAGTTCAACAGATTCTGTCAGTGCTTTGGCAAGGTAAGTCTTTTTTTCCCACATGCAATAAAGCTCAAAGGCCAATGTAAAATATTGGTACAGTAAAAGTGCACAAAATAAGTATTTTTAGGCAGTATTTGTGGCAGTCGATAAATCATGTTGTGAAATTGTCCAAAAGGTAGAGGTGATCCGATCAGGATTTTTTAAGCCGTTGGCTGATCACAGAAAGCAGTATCTGCCGATCCAGTCACCGATAATGATCTTTTTAAAGCCTTCTTTTTATCACCTAGAGTTCAAATCTAAATATTGTTAATTCAAATGCGTTTTTTTAGATAGTACAGTAATACAATCATTCATCAATTAATGTATGCTTTTTAATTTAGCATTTACTTTTAGATTCATATAGTAAGTGGTTAAAGCAAAACATAAACAACTTTTCATTCAAACTTTCCATTGACAGAAACAGTCAGCTCTACTGCCTTTACTTTTGCATTTAAATCTTTATTACAAGCAATCCTGCAGTTCATAAAGAACTGTAATTAAGAATTTTAAAAGTGCTCTTTTCCTTTAAACCTGGCCAAAAAACTTCTCAGGTTACGTCCTCTAGGGGGCGCTATAGGGAACACTTTGTGGTGACACGTGTCTGAAGCATAAACTGAAAAAACACCAACTTGTTGGCTGGCGACAGCCTCTGACGTCACTACCGGCGAGACTATAAAAAGGCACCGGGAACACACGTCATTCACTTCTTCATCTGAAACTTGCGTTCCAAGCATGGGAGGATGCAGTGTTTCGTTCCCTACTCAGGGAACCATGGTTACATTCATAATCTGAGACGGTCCCTTTCAAGGGAACTTCGAACTGTGTTCTCTAGGGGGCGCTATGGGGAACAGTATACCCACGGCGCCATGCTGAGGGGAGTGCAGGCCAGAATCATGGCAAACACTAAGTACCAACTCACCAACTCAGAACTCCGAGCTCAGAGTAGCACACTCATAGGCAACACTTCTTGGAAAAGGGGAGCGCTGCTAAATTACCATGAGAATCGTCCAAATAGCCCCTCATGTTGAGGGAAGCAATGCTTGAAGTGTATAAACAAATACACACTGGCTGAATGGGGCCCAAGGAACCAAGGTCTAATCATCTCAAGAAAGGGAACGAAGCAGAGCGCAGAACCTGTATTATTTTTTATAAATGATGACAGGACTCCTCTCTGAACTTCTTCTGAACATGCGGTCTCTTGTTTTTATTCTTTTTTCTTCTGCTGCTACATTGCATTACCTCCTATTCACCCACCGCCCCCTAGTGCCTATATGCAAGAACTACGTAACCCATCAGAATTACAAATCTATATTCAACAACTTGAATATTACATCCCCTTTCTTTTAAAATTTGACCTACTATGTAAATGAACAAAATATTGCAGCTATGCAACTCCTTAAGGTATAACATACCAATGCAACAGTGTACAGAATGACAAAAACATAACATACTTATATCACTGGTAGTGACATATATATATATATATATATATATATATATATATATATATATATATATATATATGTCGGGTCTCGGGGCTAATCACCTGTCTTTTTGGTGTGGTGTGTGTGTGTGTGTGTGTGTGTGTGTGTGTGTGTGTGTGTGTGTTGGGATGGTTTGACAGCTCACCACGTCTGCCTGTTTGTGTTTTCCCCGCCTCCCTTGTTCCCCGTTGTTAACCGTAATTGCTCGCCACCTGTTCTCTATGTCCTTCTAATTTTTCCCCCTTTATTATTCCCTGTGTTTCTCTGTCTATTGTCAGACTGTTGTTATTCGTTCCAATAGCTCCGATCATCTAGCAGTTCTTTGTACTCACCCTGTCGTGTCTTGTCCTCAGGCTCCAGTGTGTTTGGCTTATTTCTCTGCTCTAGTTCTTACAAGCCCATAGCTCCTAGTAGCTTCAGCTGTTCGTCCTGTCACTGCGAGGGAAGCCTGAGTAACGTGACTCATCTGCTATTCATCCTGTCACTGCGAGTGAATCCTGTGAAACGTGACTCATCTGCTGTTCATCCTGTCACTGCGAGTGAATCCTGTGAAACGTGACTCATCTGCTGTTCATCCTGTCACTGCGAGTGAATCCTGTGAAACGTGACTCATCTGCTATTCATCCTGTCACTGCGAGTGAAACCTGTGAAACGTGACTCATCTGCTATTCATCCTGTCACTGCGAGTGAAACCTATGTAACGTGACTCATCTGCTGTTCATCCTGTCACTGCAAGTGAGACCTATGTAACGTGACTCATCTGCTGTTCATCCTGTCACTGCGAGTGAAACCTGTGGAACGTGACTCTTTCTTCTCTGTCTCCGCTTTGTGAATAAAGCCTTGAGTTTACCCGCACCTGAATCCAGCCTGATTTCTCCTGACAACATATATATATATATATATATATATATATATATATATATATATATATATATTTTTTTTTTTTATAGGGCAGCGATCCGTCTACACCCTTTACAATTATAGATCAAGGACGACTCTTGGTTTCACTTCATGTCCTGATCTGGTGACATAATGTGGAGCAACAGAATCAGTGTTATTCTTGTATGTCTGCTCTGGTTGCTCCGTGGGTACTGTGTGCAGAGCGCTTGAACAGATTTCAGGCTCGGCAGTAATAGGCTGTGCCTTATCTTGCAAAAGGTGACGACGATTCCTGCGGAAGACTTGGCCTCCTGCAGTATGTACATGGTAAGACCTGAAGGTGTCAGCAGGTTGAATGACTACAGCAGGATTCCATCTGCCCGATTCCTGAATTCGGATATTCGGTCTCCAGCCCGTAGGTGTGAGTGGTTTTGCAGACCTATTGTAGTACTTTTCCTGATATTGTTGCTTTTGTTCGCGCCTTGCATGAAAATCATTTCCACGGACAGTCTCGGGTTTCAGCTTTTGGCTATTAGTTGGTAAAATTGAACGCAATCTTCTGCTCATCAGTAGTTGGGCAGGTGATTTGAAACCATCCACTGGGGTGTTCCTGTACTCGAACAGACTGATGTATGGGTCTTTCTTGTCTGCTTTTGCTTTATCCATTAGTGATTTGGCAATTTGTACTGCTGGTGACGTGCTCAAAGTCCAAAGTATGAGCAAAGGTTTCAAAGTCTTTTGAGCTGAGTTTAGGCCCATTGTCTGAAATAACCTTTTCAGGGATCCCATGTGCTGCAAATATTTTTTTCAGTTTCAGGATCACTGCAGCAGCTGTGGTGCTCTTGAGCTTCTCCAAATCAAAGTAAGGGCTATAGTAATCTACCACAACTATATAGTCATCACTATTCCAAGTGAATAAATCAGTACCGACAGTTTGCCATGGCTGGCTTGGTATTGGATGAGAAATGAGTGGCTCTTTTGCATTTGACATACGACGCTCAAGGCAGATGGAGCACCTTTCAATCATGCTGGCAATCTGTTTGGACTTGCCGGGCCAAAAGAGAATATCTCTAGCGTGTTGTTTGTATTTCTCGATTCCCATGTGGCATGCATGAATGCGTTTAAGCATCTCTTCTCTCAGCTGCCTGGGAATTATGATCTTTTCTCCCTTGAAGACCATACCGCCCATCTCTGATAACTCATCTCTATGATTCCAGTATTCTAGGATGGCTATTGGGCATCTCTTTCTTTCGGCAGTCCATCCTTCTTTGATCACTCTCTTCAGTGTGGACATTTGGACATCCCTGTCTGTTTACATTCAAATTTTGCTAAGCTTTTCATCACTGACAGGGAGAGCACTAAGAACAGTATGTACTTGAACGTCCATCTCCTCAGTAAGGCTGTGATCAGTGCAAGGCATTGATCTTCTTGAAAGTGTGTCAGCCACTGGGATATTTTTTTCCAGGAATGTGTACAATAGAGAAACTGTACTTTTGTAACTGCCAGACCATCCTTGCAGTCTTGGTGGTGCTGCAGCTAGTGGCTTTCTGATGATTGCTTCCAGGGGTTTATGATCGGATTCCACTGTTATGTGACGTCCATAAACATATTGATGAAATCTCTTGCAGCCCCAGAGGATTGCCAGGAGCTCTTTCTCGATCTGAGCGTAGCTTATTTCTGTGTCTGTGAGTGACTTTGAGGCATATGCAAGTGGTTTACCTTCCTGCAGCAACACTGCACCTAATCCATACTTGGAGGCATCCACCTGCAGTGTTAGGTCTTTGCTTGTATCGAAGAATGCCAACACAGGTCCTGGCTCCCTGGTAATGATGTCTATCATCTTTTGGAAAGCTGCGTCATGTTGTTTGTCCCATACAAACTCATTGTCATGCCGCAGTTGCTGTCTCAGAGGTACATTTACATCGGAGAGACTTGGTGCAAATTTTGAAAGGCAATTGACCATACCAAGAATTGTTTCAAGCTCAGCACGATTCTTAGGTGACATATCTTTTATGGCCTCCACCTTGTGAGGGTCTGGTTTGATTCCATCTTTGGAAAGACAGTGGCCGAAGTAGCTGACTTCCAGAACGCAAACCGTTCTTTTCTCAGGATTAAGGCGCACTCCTTTTTCTCGAGACCTTTCCAGCATTCTCCTGAGATTATGGTCGTGTTTTTCCTTTGTCTTTCCGTAGACCAAGATATCATCCACAATGGTCACAACTCCAGGTAGACCTTCATAAATCTCATCCATTTTCTGCTGGAAAATATCTTGGGCTGAAACGATCCCAAAGGGTAGGCGGCGAAATCGGTATCTACCCAAGATTGTATTGAAGGTGGTCAATTTCGATGCTTTTTCAGAAAGCTTGATTGCCCAGTAGCCAGATCTAGCATCCATCACGCTGAAGTACTGGGCTCCAGCTAACATTGGTGTGATGTCATCTAATGTAGGCAGAGGATAGTGTGGACGCTTTATCGCCTTATTAAGATCCCGTGGGTCCAGACATACTCTCAGTTTACCAGTTCTGGGCTTCTTGACGACGCAAAGGGCATTTACCCAATCTGTTGGCTCTGTCTCTTTCACATTTACACCTTGCTCCTCCCTGGAGTCCAACTCTTCTTTCAGCCGGTCTCGCAGAGCGAAAGGGACTCTCCTTGGTGGGTGGATGTGGCTGTTGGGTCCAGCTGAATGTTGCATTCTCCAGGAAACAGACCAATGCCTGTAAACACATCAGCAAATTCATCTATAATCGACTCTGAAACTTTCGCTGGGATGGATACAGACAGCACTAGCTTAATCATGTCCAAGTCTAAGCATGCTTTTAATCCAAGCACAGGTGGTGACTGAGTGTCCACAATAAAGAAGTCCAGTGGCATGGCATTCTCTTTATATTTGCAGTGCAGTTGGCATGTGCCTTTAACTGAAAGTGGTTGTCCACCATATCCTGTGAGCTTTTGGTAGGTATGCTGCATCTTGGTTGCAATCTTTTTGAAGACTCTCTCGGGTATTACATTAACCTGAGCACCCATGTCCAGTTTAAATTTCAATGGTGAGCCATATTCTTTTATTTAAACGTCAGCAAAAGCTTGCTCTGATGAAGTAATTGTATTTGTGACAGAATCAATAAAGAATTCACTACTCACATCTGGGTATCCGTCTTCAGGTTTGTTGTCACTTACAATGTGCACAGATTTAGACTTTGACTTGCAAACCTTTGCGGAATGATTCCACTTTCCACATTTAGCACACTGCTTTTCTGAAAGCTCTGACGCATTTTTGCTTGCTTTCCTATTGTGTGCACTTGTTGCTCCTGATTTACATTTGTGCTGCCGATGGCCATACTTCTCATCTGAGCCTGCGCAACCTCATGCGATCTGGCAATGTCGATCGCTCTTTGTAATGTCAATTCAGCACCCTGATTGAGCAGTTTTTCTCTAACGTGTGGGGAATAAATCTTGAAAACGACACGGTCTCTCACCATCTCCTCTGGATTGGTGTAGCCACAGTCTTTAACGAGCAGTCTGAGCTCGGTTATGAACTGATCGAATGTTTCCGTGGCACACTGTGTTTTTTCGTTGAACTTGTATCTTGCAAAAATTGGGTTTGCCTTTGGTATTACGTAAGCTTAAAATTTGTCATAATAAGTTTTCAGCAACTTAGCTTCATCATCCGTGAGAGTCCATGTGTTATAAATATCCCGTCCTTTCTCCCCAACCCATAGAAGCAGGTAGCTGCACTTCTCCGTCTCCTCTTTGCGGCAAAACGGTCCTGAAAACATCAACTCAACGTGCTGCTTAAACTTTCTCCATGCATCGGGAAGGTGATGTGATTCCCAAGACCTTTGCGGTGCAGGCACTCCGGCAGCATCTGGAACCTTGCTGTTTTTTTTTTGTTTTTTTTTTTTTTACTCTGACACCATGTATAATTTTTTATAAATTATGACAGGACTCCTCTCAGAACTCCTCCACATGTCTATTGTTTTTATTCTTTTTTCTTCTGCTGCATACATTGCATCACCTCCTATTCACCCACTGCCCCCTAGTGCCTATATGCAAGAACTACGTAACCCATCAGAATTACAAATCTATATACTGTACAACAACTTGAATATTACAGAACCCTCACCGTACAGGATTTCAGAAAGTGCGCAGAGTCTTGCGTGCACACTTACCACCATGTGGTTTTTAGAAAGTACACAAAGCTTAGCGTGTGTACCTAAAGGTTCCTAAGCATCGCAGAGGCGCTGAACTGCACAGGAGAGGCATGCTCAATTTTACAAACCTCGGGCGAGGGGAGCATCACCTGAGGCAGCATATACAAGAAGACTTCTGTAACTGCCACCTCCATTTCCGGCTAGATGCAACAGCACCACTAAGCGGCCAGGAGACCCCTCAGGATGACCTGGCCGGACATCCATGAAATTCCCTGCAGTGCTGTGCCAGGCCTGATGATCAAGGAGGCTCCCTCAGAAACCTGTGATCTCAGCCGCCTAATACCGGAACATGAAGCCGGATGGCTGGTGCTGGCGAGTGTTTAGTAAACACTGTAACTGAACACTGCAAAGGAAACTCACAGAGTTTATTAGTAGACACATAAGCACCAGTGTTCGAATTGTGTCAAAGCTCTTGCCCCCCCCCCCCACCCAAAAAAAATAAAAATAATAATAATTATAATAATAATTGTATTTATTTATTTCATATAATGATATAATTTCATGTACTTGTGAATTTCATTTACTTTGTGTGTTTCAGAACATGTTTTTTGCAGCTCTGCTTTTCCTTTATGTAAAATTAAATAAAAATCTATATACTTTGAACAGTTCACATGAAGGCATTTTATTTAATTAACAAAAAAATTATCTTGACTGTAGTTACATAACCCTTTCATATTTTCTAGCGGATGTTATCATAGTTGGGTACACTTCTATAGTGGTGAATGAGAGACTACATTAAATATAAGTTTTGTCACAATACTGTTTCTACAAGAGGGAAAAAATAGAAAGAATACGATTACGATGCTGATAACCATTAATCAATTTCGATCTCTTGATTCACAATCAGTTCACATGAATAGGCTTACTTTTCTTGCATTAATTAATATTCACTTGTGTGTGCTTATTCGAGTATCTTTAAAAAAATTATAATTTAAAAATCTAGTGTTTGATCATGTCTAAATATTTATCAAATGCAAAACCTAAAAATAAGTAAGCAGTTATGACAATACTGCAATAATCTTTTGAGCAACTAGACTAGATACATGTATATTTATTAGAGTGGGTAAACATTGGCATTGCAAATGGAATTTTTATTTTTCTGGTCACAAAATGACTTTAATTTGCCTCTTTGCATTGAATTTAAAACCTTTTCTCCATTTAACCTTAAATACTAGGCTACACTAATTGTATTATGCTATACATAATAAAGGAAAATAGGATACAATTCATAACAAAAATGGTTCATCTGCATGTTGGTCCTCAGCGTAATAATCAATGCATGTTTGTCTCACGCACAATTTTTGAGAGTTAGCAACCCTGCTTTGTCATCGTTGACACAAAAAAGCCTTCACCTGATGAACAGTTTCATCAGTAATAATGTCCTTAATTAAATTAACACTGTTTTTGAGCAATTAAGGTTACTAGATTTAAAATGATTTGTTTAATTCAGAATGGGTGAAATGCTAGCTTTTTTTTCTCAGAATTATGTTAGATGGCTAATTTACTACTAACAATCCGATAGTGAGCTAGCATCATAAGATAAAAAACAACAACTATTGACAGATCAAGATTATAATAAAAGTGACTGTCAGATTGTAAGATAAACACTTATTCAGTAGCAGTAAATTAGGTGTACCAAACAATCATAAAACAAAGAAATATTATCTTACCGTCATCGTGAGGTAAAATAATGAGGAAGGATCACTCTGTCAGCCAATCACACAGCGACGAGGTGATTGAGCGTATTTTAAGACGCACATCTAATTTGAAGTAGCTTTCTATGGGAGCGGCAGTGCAATACTTTGATAAAAAATAGATAAGGCTATGTCAAATATTGTTTCTATTTTAGTTTTAATGAAAAACCAGGGGACCCAGCAGCAATTTAATACACATAAGTATATACAGAGAGGGTTACATTTAGTCACCCACCCTCCTGCGCTGGAGCCCCGGTCAAGGGGTGCCTCATTTTAGTCCGGACCATCAGTAAGGTGGTTGCTATGAACATAAGCATGCTATGGTCCAGCATAGGAGACTGTTATGCAAGAGGTTTCCACCTAACCTCGATCAGGTGGAGAGCTGGTGATTACAGGGGAATTAGAAAGGGGAGGATAAAAGCAGAAGTTAAAGATCCCTAAAGGGAACGAATAGATACCTCGGTATTGCTCTGATTTGGATGAGAATGCTGCCTCGTCTGGATCACATCCTTTAGGTTCTGCTTACCTCCTCGTGACCCAAGATTCCTCTTACCCCTGCCCACAGGTGGGGGAGGAGCGCGAGTCACGACACTAGCCTTCTGTGCCCGTCTTTGATCCTCAGATTGAGACAGGCCAGGACCGCTATGTTGTTCGGGCTCAGACCTGGACCTTTGTGGAACAAAGGATCTGAACGCAGCAGAGCACGCCTTCGTCTCCCTGAACTTCTCGATCACAGTCTCAATGGAAATTCAGAAAAGTTCAGAAGGCGAAACCTGAGCATCGAGAAGAAAGCATTTTCTTTCTTCCTGATGTCTGCCAGATTCATCCACAGATGTCTCTCAGCTTCTTCACCATCCTCAAATATCTCCTGCTTTTCCTGGGTAAAAACCCAGCAGACGCTAACCTCAGTATCAGATAGTGTTAAAGATATAACATCATCCTCCCGAGGCTCTCTCTCGTCCGCGGCCGACATGCGCAAAAGGGAAAGTCCCTCTCTAAAACACTCAGACAGATCCACCTGGAATTCTCTCAAACTTATTCTCCTCCGTGCCTCAGCAGCGGTGGGTCCTGAACCGGGGGAAGCAGATGGCAGCTTTTTTTTTTCTCAGAAAGAGAGACGAACGAGAGCGGAGCTTTTTCATTGAAAAACGCACACAATGCACGCAGATTGCCTCCTCGTAGACATCGCGTGCGTGCGCTTCACCCAAATAAATGACTCAAAGATTGTGTGTGTCATCGGGTGTCTAATAATGCCGACATGGATGCACACATCGTCTAAACGCTTGCTAGTAGTGCCATGAAAGACAGAGAAAGATCACTCTTACCAGTTCTTTTAGATGCACGCTTCAAACAGAACAGTCAATGAAGACGAAGAAGAGAATGACGTGTTCCCCCGGTGCCTGTTTATAGTGGCGCCGGTAGTAATGTCAGAGGCTGTCGCCGACTGGTGTTTTTTCAATGTATGCTTTAGACACGGGTCACAACGAGGTGTTCCCCATAACGGCCCCTAGAGGACTTAGTTCGAAGTTCCCTTGAATGGGACCATAGCCTTTATGTTGGCTGTGAAACACAGTAGACTTTAATTATATCCATTTATGGTGTAATTTTTAAAAATTACTAAATTTTTGTGTCAATGCATGTTCATATTTACTGCAAACAATGCGCTAAACGCACTGCCAGACCGCAACCATGTGTGCAGTGTGAAGACTTTAATTCATTAACATGAGCGCGGAAAAATACACACCACATACGCGCTGCAGACGGAGTAATGTGAACCTGGGATCATAACGTGTGTGAGCTGCAAGTGTGCATGAGTGCATGGTCTGAATAGTTTAAACACTGGCAATAATTAAAAAGAAAAAATGCAATTTATAAACTTCAGTGACGATGCGACACTGCCTCGATAGTTCAAGTGACAAGTCCTTTGTCAACTGTACAGCATGCGGACGCGATGTGATTTGAAGCCATTTGCATTTAAAGACAGAAAGAGAACAAGACAGTGCCACTTCATATCATGCCAAACCTCTCACGACAGGCATGTCATCAGCTTGAGATCGGTTTTATGAGATCAATAATCCCAAAGCGATTATCAGTCGATTGTGAGATTTTTGCTAATTTTCTTTATTTTGCATTAACATTGTTAGCTTTTTTAGTGATCTTGAAGACATTGATTGGCAGGTTCAGGTGTCTTTGGTTAGGGTTGCAGCTAAACGCTGCAGGACAGTTGATCAGCCTGCTTTAGACAATTCAGCCCTGATTCTGAGATCATTTTAAGAACTGAATTTAATGATTTCTCCTGATTGTGGATCACTGGGCTTTAGTGAGCAGCATGTGTGGAGCAGTGCTACTGGTCATCTACTGGTCAAGTCATGAAACTGACACTACCTATAAATATGTACAATACTGCTACACACAAACTGACCACAGACCACAACTTTCACACACCATTTCATTGTTTAGCTCAGCCGACACAGAATCAAACGCACAGGATTGTGGGACATCAGGCAGCAAATAATACACAATGATGCCTTCATAAATCTATCAGATTATACTCTATCAATAAATATGAAAATTGATTATTATTTGAATATTACAATAAAATATCATAGTTAATGTCAGTCATTTCTCTCTTGTTTAGAAAGAAAGTCATTGGCATTGGGTCCACTAGACTAGAGTTCAGAAACTGAAGAAGCTGCTTCAGGTTTGTTGGTGTGAGCTGGAAGGTGGCGCTCCAGAAATGTCTTCATTTATTTATTTATTTAGTAAATGTATTTATGTAGATCATTATGGCTGTTATCACGATGCTCTGTCAAGTGTCAGACACTGTGACAGCATGGTAAGTGAACACCGTGGAAAAAAACAGGGTCTGGGTCCAAATGCAGGAAAGAACTCTTCAATAAACTGAAAAGGCCTACAAAACAAGTTCACACAGTGAAAAAACGTTGGGTTGTTTTTTTTAACCTAACCGTTGGGTTACACATATTGGGTCAATGTGTTGGGTTATCTTAAAATTTGTTGGGTAATTTTTTTTTCATCGTTGGGTTATTTTTAGTAATAACCCAACTGTTGGGTTAAATATGTTTCCCGCTTCACTCCTTTCAAATTTTAACGGTCCAGTCAGAGACTATGAAAGGTAAATAACTGTTAATATAATCCGATGTATATAACTGTTATTACATTAAGTAATGTGTCTGATACGTTAATTATTATTTTTTATACGTTAAAAAAGTTTGTATTCCCTTTAGTCTGTTTGTTTCCCCCAGAGAATCAGATCGATTGTAAATGAATCCTATTCCTCTTTGTTCGCCTGCATTAATACATTAAAAGATTTGCTGCAAAACTTTTTAGACAAGTATTACTTAGTTAATAAAAATGTCTGGTGAAATGTGAAAGTTTGACGAAATCATTAGAATTAAGCTAGAAAAGCCGCACGGACCATTTATCGGATCGGACCAGTAAATGAAGCTGCTCGAGCGAGCTGAGCTCACACACATCAGTCATGCGACAGACAACAGACTCCGCGAGAATCGTTTGAATGAACCTGCAATTTTCTGTTATAAAAGTTCAAAACCCAGACGAAAGAAAAGCGTGCAGTCGTGAGGCAATCTGCTCTTTCAGTGGAAATTTATACCAGTGCCCCAAATTTACATAACGTTACTCCTACAACCAACCTTTAAGAGGGGAGCGTAAAACAGAAGCCATATTCCTCTTAGTGCACCAGCACTAATTAATTGTTTTAATGGTTTATTCATATTGAATATTGTTATGCATCTATTAGAATACCTTATAATTACAGCAGTTTCTCTTATGAAGCTTGATTGACATGTTTTTTTTAAATGTGTTGTACTAAATGTGTTTATACTTATTTTTTAGACAATGGACTTTTTTGTGAATGAAAAATTGCAACAATAGAATTTCTGCCTGTTAACTGAAACATTTCAAGGTAAGTATCCTATTTAAAATGAATGATACATAAGTTTAAAATTTTACTTAGACCTACAGGTATGACTTCCAAAAATTATGAAAAAAGACAAATGAGGTGAAATAAGTGCATTGCCGCATTCCGTCCAGCAAAGCTTCCATTCATTTACAGAGTACTTTTGTTCCTCACTACAAGTCCAAATCAGTTAAAGGGTGGTAAAATTTACTCACATTAGCCGTAAATATTGCCACAAATTTTCTGGAGCGAGTTAAAACTGGTTTAGTCTGTCTCTTAGTGCGAATGATAGTAGATTCCCACAAAGACTGTAAAAGTTTAAACTGTAAGCTTAGTTTTTTTTTTTTTTTTTTTTTACTTGTGCTTTCTCTGTACTTTTGTCATTTAAAGGCCTTCATGCAGAAATTGTCTTTAAAACCCTTCCTCGTGTCTGCACCGTGCCACACAAATGGAAAAATGGAGTAAACATCATATACGGAAATTAAGCGGTCCTTCATTGACATTCAACCTGTAAGTAAAGGCAACACTTAAAATTACAGTGCCCTGTGTAGTCAAGTCACCTTTATTTATTTTGTATAAGACACATGTTTTACAATACAAATCGTTCCAAGAAGATATTTAAAAAAAAAAAAAAAGACAGAATTTAAATTTTTGGGTGAATTATCACTTTAACCAATTTAAATTCGCTATAGCTTTTAACTCATTTAAATTCACTCATTTGTAAAGTAAGTGTATCAATGAAATATCATCACAATGCATGTTAACTGAACTTTTTTTTTAAATTCTTTTAAGGTTGCCACTAATTAGTGCTGTACTTGAATCACGAGACAAGCCAGAATCCACATGTCCTGGTGCTTGGTGACCAGGAAAACTCCTCCCAAGATTTTATTATTTTAAACAGGGAGGCGATGGAACAGAAGACGATACTACAAGCAGTCGATCTGTGTTTTAAACTTTTCTTTGTATATGACATCTACTACCCAAAGCCCTCTGCTCATATTTGAGAGTTTTTGGAACACACAGTCTTTAATAGTTTCTTCTGCACACTGTCTCCTCCTTAAAAACTTTGTATTTAGTAATCAGTAAAAAACTTTAGGTCTTTTAGATCAGTAGGTCCAGCAGTATATTTTTATTATTATTACTTGATTTTATGATTATTTTTTGTTTTATTATTATATGTTATGTTCATTTTATTTGAAAGTCGTAATATTTGCCAAGTATGGTAACCCATATTTGGAATTGGTGCTCTGCATTTAACCCATCCAAGTGCACACACACACACACACAAAGCAGTGAGATGTGAACACACACCCGGAGGAGTGGGCAGCTATAGATCCAGCGTCCGGAGAGCAACTGGGGGTTCAGTGCCTTGCTCAAGGGTACTTCAGCTATGGGTATTGAGGGTGGAAGAGAGCACTGTTCATTCACTCCCTCCACCTACAACTCCTGCCAGCACAGAGACTCAAACCTGCGACCTTCAGGTTACAAGTCCTAGGCCCCTTTTACACGATGGGAAAATGCAGATATTTCCCTGCGTTTTGGCCTGTCATTTACACGAAAACGCCGTTTTTATCCCTGAAAACGATTATTTCTAAAAACTCCGGCCAAAGTGGAGATTTCTGAAAACGCCGGTTATGTGTTGCCGTGTCAACTGGGAGAAACGGGGTTTTAGGTTCTCAAACGTCACATTATGCGCCAGAAAATGCTTGACGTCATGTGAGCGCCCTATGTTTAGAGTTTGTTTGGGTAACGTTACTGTTTGATCATGGATGCTGTTAAGGTGGTACTCATTTTTACGTTTGTGCAAACGCTTTTGGTCTGTTTGCATTTGCAAACACAACTGCTGTATTATATCATGTCTGTGTTGTTTTGAAAGGAACAGGAAGTTGCTCGATTTTGAGGATTCTGATTGGCTTGCATGGCTTTATCCTTCTCCCTACACTGCCGCCCATAGGTTTGGCATAGTTATGATGGCGCTCGACGGCGTATTTATGCGGGTTGATGTAAACGACAACTTTTTTGAAAACGATGTTGTGTGCACGATGTTATTTTTGAAAACGGAGGGGGGGAAATATTCGTTTCTCTAAATACCCGGCTATGTGTAAATGTGGCACAAGTCTCTAACCAATAGGCCACAGCTGTGAACTGTATTTGCACATTTGTGTGTTTTGATATGAATCGACACATTTGCACATCTTGAAAATGTCAGTTGTATGTTTACACATTCTTGAACATTTAAATAAAATATTTAAAAATATATATTTGTAAATGTGTTATTTGCATATTAAAATTAAATCTGTAATTTACAACAAAGTAGTTTCAAAATATGGTTGTATTAAGTAATTTTTAATAAAAATACTGATGTTAATTAATATAAATAATTAACTCAACTGTTGGGTAACTTTTAACCCAACAGGATTTTAACCCAATGGGTTGGGTTGAAAAAACTCACAGATGGGAAGGTGCTATACCAACCCATAGTTGGGTTACTGGTTGGGTTATTTTTAACCCAACATTTTTTAGTGTGCAGGAACGATTACAGCTCGACTATATCACTTATATAAAACTAGAAATAAAATTACAGTTTTCCTCAACTGCTAAAACACTATAACCATTTTTTGTAACAAAAATTTCAAAACCATAACGCCATTTTTAAAAAGCACACCCATTTTGCTGAACTATAAACACTATTCCCCTGCTTTAACAAGAGTAAGATTTGGTGAACGGTTACTGCACACCTGACCTGAAAATAGGTTGTTTGGGGAATCGGGTGAGACGTCATGGACTTTTGTGGAATTAACAATTCAGTCAGACAGAGTGGTGCGAGTGTGGTGTATAAATAGTCCAAGACGATGAGGAACAGCTGTGTGTGTGTGAGTATGTGAGCAGGTGTGTAGAGTTAAGGGAAAGGAGTCTGGGGAAATTGGTGTAATGAGTGTACAGGTGTATGGAGTTTGGGGAATGGAGTCCAGGAGATGGCGACCTCTGGTGGAGAGAGGGAGAAACGCAGGGCCCGGACTCATGACAGAGACTGCTTGTAGTTATTAATTATTGCTGGAGAGACTCTCCTCATCCGAGCAGCTGGTGATTTTTCTGAAGACTGTTCCTCTGTTCTCCACATATTGGTAAACATCTTCTGAAATCACACCATTAGAAGAAATATCAGAACAAATACAGGTGTAGTCTTTCCCAAATAACGCTAGGAAGATTAATCACCCATTTACCTCCTTGTTTTAGACCAGAGTGTGGTTTAATGATGAGATATTGAAAAAAACTAAATATTCAATTTCTTCTGCTTTCAAGAGTTCAAACATACACCAGTGTGTTTCTCTTTCTCTGTCATATTAATCATAATCTGATCATCATTTTATATTTACACAATATGAAGTTATCTATTACTTTTCATTTGTATTATTTTTCTGCTACAGCAAGTGAAGGGTATGTGTCCAGCTCAGGGGTTTTAATTTAATTTCACAATGTTATTAGCTGTAAAATAGTAGGTTATACTTGCCATTTCGTCCTGAATTTCTGCAACAGCGACGATAAATCACAACACCAACAAACACCAGCAGCACCAGTCCCAGTCCCAGTCCCAGGATCAGACCCAGTCCCAGGATCAGACCCCAGTTCAGTCCAGTTTGATCTGCTTCTGTAGTCAGTGCTGTATGAAGTACATGAAAGTCATACTCAAGTAAAAGTACAGATATCTTACAGAAAATGAGTAATATGTAAGTAAATGCAAAATGGAAAAGAAGCAAATACATATATATAAAGAATAGTCCAAATGTGAAATGAACACAGCCAGGTGGTGACAGCAAGTGACTGTTAATGAGTGAATCACTGAGATTCAACTGATTCATTCAAACTTTGATTCATTCAGTGTATCATTCATTCAATGTATCGGAGTAAAAGTTTACATTTTAATTAAGAGATGTAGTGGAGTAAAAGTAAGAGTAGGCTGAAATATAAAAACTCAAGTAAAATACAGGTACTCCCCAAAAATACTGAAGTAGCTAGTGAAACAAAGTATTATTACTTCATTACATCACAGCACTGTCTGTGATGGACAAAGAGACGCTGTGTTTAGTGTCATACTACAATGACAGAAGAAGAGCTGTAAATGAACAATATCAATAATTTACTCACCAGAGACAGTAACACTGAACTGCTTGTATGACGTCTTTTTAGAGAAGCTGTTGATGATCTGTAGTTTATAAAGTCCAGTGAGTTCAGTGCTGATGTTGATGATGGTGAGAGATCCGGTCTGATTGTCTGTCTCCAGTCTGTCTCTGAGTCTCTCATCAGTGATCTCACATGATCCAGTCCCATCTGTGTTTCCCCTACAGTTAGCTATATTCCTGTCCTCAAACATCCAGATGATCTGATGATATTCCTCTACACCGCTGTGTAGAGTTACAGACTGTCCCAGCGCCGTCTTCACTTCTTCTGTCTTCATTTCATCTTTGCCAACACCAAACACTCCTGAAAACACAATCAATAAAAGCTGGCATTAAATACACAGTTTCACATGTTTTACATTAGCAAACTCAAAACTGTAAGCACTTTTCATACATGTATTTTAACACAGAAGAGTGGTTTATGTCGATGGACAGTTTGATATTGTAATCGTATTGTTCTTGACAGGTTTAAAGTCATCACATAATGAAACAGTCTGCATCTGTGTGTACCATGAGCTCTGACTGACCTGAGAAACATTTTCCTCAAGTAGTCTTTATATTTCAACAGTTATTGTCCTGTATTTCTGTCAGCTGCACCAGCCATGCCATTCATTATGAATAAATAATTATATAAGAGCCATTATGGTCTATTGTAATTCTCTTTTTTACCATTGGGTGGAGTTTGGGCCTGAATGAGTATATGGGTACAGTAGATAAAGAGTAAGAGAAGGCAGGTGTGTAATTAGAGGGAAGCACAACATTTTTTGACCATGTCTGGAGGTGATTATGTGGAAGCATTCAATGTTATCATAAGTGCATTGTGCAGCAGTGCTACAGTGTGGCATAACTGAACACAAACTGGTCTGAGAGGTAGATAACCCCGCCCTCTATATGTGGGCCGATCTTTGAAAGCTGCTGTTCCTGCACAACCGGAGGCTGCAGATTCAGGACCGCAGATCTGGGCCGCAGTTCTAGGACCCTAGTTTTTCGTGACAGCGCCACCTACCGTACTGGACGATATAGCGATGGCTGCAGTTTCAGGACCGCAGTTCTAGTACCCTGTTGGTTTAGTTTGCAGTCACGTTAATTTGTATATAGCATCAATATATTAATCTCAGTAGTATTTGTTTTTAAATGTGATTTTTGATTCAAAATGCAGCAGAGCTTAATTACTAAGTGTGCTTTGAGTCACAATTTTAAATTTAAACATAAATTTACACAAAATATAAATGAAATATCAATTTTGTTAATAATGTATATAAATAAAACAATTGTAAAAAATGAAGAACCTTAAAAGTCTTAGTCTCTTGAATTATACAGTATATTGATTAACCTCCTTAAGGTGAATTAGCTCATTATCAGGTAAGTTAAAGTTGGAATCAGCGTATGGAGTCACTAAATTACAGCCGATAGTTTAAAAGTTGTTGAGAGGCAAGACAAGACACAAGAATGATTCAAGAATGTTTATTATATATATATATATATATATATATATATATGTCATTTTTGTGACAAGATCACAACAGCACCAAAGTGAAGCCCTTTTCCATCAGTTGCTGCATGGATAGAATGGCTGTAGGCTTCAACTCTAGAGAAAGAGAGAGCGAGAGACAGAGAGAGATATAAATAAGAAACATTTGTTTAACATATTCAACTGGAATATATATATACAGTACAGACCAAAAGTTTGGACACACTTTCTCATTCAAAGAGTTTTCTTTAGTTTCATGACTATGAAAATTGTAGATTCACACTGAGGGCATCAAAACTATGAATTAACACATGTGGAATTATATATGGAATTATATACATAACAAAAAAGTGTGAAACAACTGAAAATATGTCATATTGTAGGTTCTTCAAAGTAGCCACCTTTTGCTTTGATTACTGCTTTGCACACTCTTGGCATTCTCTTGATGAGCTTCAAGAGGTAGTCACCTGAAATGGTCTTCCAACAGTCTTGAAGGAGTTCCCCGAGAGATGCTTAGCACTTGTTGGCCCTTTTGCCTTCTGTCTGCAGTCCAGCTCACCCCTAAACCATCTCGATTGGGTTCAGGTCCGGTGACTGTGGAGGCCAGGTCATCACTCTCCTTCTTGGTCAAATAGAACTAGATGCCTTCAGTGTGACTCTACTTTTTTCATAGTCATGAAAATAAAGAAAAATCTTTGAATGAGAAGGTGTGTCCAAACTTTTGGTCTGTACTGTATATATATATATATATATATATATGAAAAGTGAAATCTCCCTTTTTGGATTGTTACATGTATCTTGAAAAAGAGAGAGTCTACTTGTTAGAATATTTTGAGATCATGAAAATATCCCTAGTGCCTTTTTTAATCATCTGTCCTACAATGAGCCTAACCAAATCCATAAAATCACTTCCTATTGACCATGCAGAACATGACAGAAACTAACACATGATATCGTTGTACTGTATGTGTGGAGTAGACCTGCAGATTAGGCTAAATTGTAACAAGCTATTAAAATTGCCAAACGCCTCATTCATCATTGCAAAACAATGCCAAAACAACAGGCTAACACATACTGCAACTAGGCAGTCAGTGCAGTTTAATTATGAAAGATATTTTATACATAAATATGGTAAAACAACGACTATTAAGCCAGTATTCAAACTAATACATTACGCTGCAGGTAAATCTTACAAACCTTACATCAACCATACTCTTGTTATCTGATAAGTTTAATTAATGTGCAGGCTAGGTTCACTTATAATACTTCGTCATTAAAACTCAACAAGGATTTATTAAATCATGGCCACGAATTGACGTCGTAGTAATTAATAAAACTAGCTCACAAATTCTTAATTTGGTGGGAATTCATTATTAATTCATAGTTAGCAGTTCTCACTATGTAAACTTCGCACCGTTTAAACGTTATAAAATAAAACCTAATTAAATATCGGTACTCACCGTCAGATTGCTGTCCACGTCGTCCATCTTTAAATAGTGTTGATCCAGTACGGTAGGTGGCACTACACAAAAAAAAACTAGGGTCCTAAAGCTGCGGTCCCAGAACTGCGGCCCTGAAACTGCAATTTGAATGATATAATTTATTTCAATTAATTATCGAGCGAGAGAGAGATAGAGAGAGAGAGAGAGAGAGAGAGAGAGAGCGATGACAGTGGTGTCGCAGTGGCGTAGCCACGGGTGTGCCAATAGATGCAGAATTATTTTTTACAGTCTCAATAAAAAAAAAGTTTACTAAACTTGGCCTATTGTTGTTTACTTAGAAAATATTTTTTTTTTTAAATCAACCCTTTCACGTGTAAGTTACAAATATTTTAACTGACCCTTTGTTTCCAAAGATTTTCACGTGACACACCGCAGCCACAATAACAGATTTATCGCTATTCGTTTTATTTCGTTTTTCATTTTTTATTAAAATATATTCACAAACTTGCTTACCATGTCAACTATCTGATATTCCGATTCTGAATTAGTATTTGGTGAGACGTCTCTCTGAATCATCGGCAGTGGTTCTCAGTCAGTAAAGCAAACCTTACAGAAATACTTTAAGAACAGAGAAAATGTGGATTTACCGAACATGATGGACTCAGAAAACGCGGGTTTCGAACGCCGTTGCCTAGCATCCATCTGGAAAATCTCCGCTCTCTACCCAACAAAACGGACGAACTGCTTCTGCTCTCTCGGACAAATAAGGATTTCTCACACGCTGCTGCTCTGTGTTTCACGGAAACTTGGCTGAATGACAGACTTTCAGATGTTCAGAGCGGATCGCGAATCAGAATCAACGGGGAAATCGCGCGGCGGCGGGACATGCTTTTACATCAATGAACGGTGGTGTACAGATGTAACTGTGTTAAAGAAGATTTGCTGCTCAAATCTCAAAACACTCTTCATTAACTGCAAGCCGTTCTATTCGCCGCGGGAGTTTCATTTGTTCATTCTGGTGAGTGTTTAAATCCATCCGCATGTGCACGTGAGCTCAGCTTTACAGAAACTTGCTGATCAGATCATAGAGACAGAACAACAACACCCGGACTCTGTTTTAATCATTCTCTGGGACTTTAATAAAGCCAATCTCTCCCGTGAACTGCCAAAATACAGACAGCATGTTACAAGTCCCACCAGAGACAGTAATATATTGGATCACTGTTACACCACAATAAAGGATGCATATCACTCTGTTCCACGAGCAGCTTTGGGACGTTCTGATCACCTTCTGGTTCATCTTATACCGACCTACAGGCAGAAACTAAAATCAGCTAAACCTGTATTAAGGACTGTAAAAAGATGGACTAATGAAGCAGAGCAGGATTTACAATCTTGTTTTGACCTCACTGATTGGAGTGTTTTTGAAGCTGCTGCCACCGATCTGGATGAACTCACAGAGACCGAAACATCATATATCAGTTTCTGTGAGGATATGTGTATTCCTACCAAGACTCAACTAAATTAAAACAATGACAAACCGTGGTTCACTGCAAAACTCAGACAGCTTCGTCAGGTCAAAGAAGATGGTTACGTGAAGGGGGACAATGTCCTGTATAAACAGGCTAAATACACACTGGAAAAGGAGATCAGAGTGGCAAAGAGGAATTATTCTGAAAAAATAAGGAATCAGTTCACCTCGAATGACTCCGCATCAGTGTGGAAAAGTCTAAAGAAGATCACCAATTACAAGACACCACCCCCCAGCACTGTGGAGAATCAACGACTGGCAGACGATCTGAATGAGTTTTACTGCAGGTTTGAAAGAACACCCCTCACCTGCCCTGAACGCCTCCCCACACAACCGTTCACACCATTCACAACTCCTGCAACCCATCCTGAACACATCTCCAATCAACCGCTCTCACCATTCACAACTCCTGCAACCAACCCTGAACACCTCTCCAAACAACCGTTCACACCATTAACAACTCCTGCAACCCATCCTGAACACCTCTCCAATCAACCGCTCTCACCATTCACACCTCCTGCATCCCCCCTCTCCCCCACAGCTACAATTCAAATAAGCGAGGATGCGGTGCGCCAGGCCTTCCGGAAGCAGAAAAGGAAAAAAGCACCAGGTCCAGATTGTGTTACACCACCCTGTCTGAAATCCTGTGCTGACCAGCTGGCCCCCATCTTCACAAAGATCTTCAACAGATTGCTGGAACTGTGCGAAGTGCCTTCATGCCTCAAACGCTCCACCATCATCCCCATCCCAAAGAAATCCAAAATTACAGGACTAAATGACTACAGGCCTGTGGCTTTAACGTCTGTAGTCATGAAGTCATTTGAAAAACTGGTGCTGGCCCACCTGAAGGACATCACTGGACCCTTGCTGGATCCTCTTCAGTTTGCCTACAGAGCAAACAGGTCTGTGGACGATGCAGTAAACATCGGACTGGATTATGTTCTGCAACACCTAGACAGACCGGGGACTTATGTGAGGATCCTGTTTGTGGACTTCAGCTCGGCCTTTAACAATCATCCCAAACCTCCTCCTGCCCAAATTAACTCATCTATCTGTGCCCACCTCCATCTGTCAGTGGATCAACAGCTTCCAGGCAGACAGGCGCAGCTAGTGAGGCTGGGCAAACTCACATCCAGCACCCATACAATCAGCACCGGAGCTCCACAGGGCTGCGTTCTATCCCCACTGCTCTTCTCCATGTACACTAACGATTGGACATCCAAGGACCCTTCTGTCAAGCTCCTGAAGTTTGCAGACGACACCACTCTCATCGGCCTCATTCAGGACGGTGACGAGTCTGCTTACAGACAGGAGGTTAAAGAGCCGGCTGTCTGGTGCACTCTCAGTAACCTGGAGCTGAACACGCTCAAAACAGTGGAGATGATCGTGGACTTCAGGAGAAACCCCCCTGCACTCCCCCCACTCACCATCATGAACAGCACTGTGACTGCAGTGGAGTCAGTCAGGTTCCTGGGCACCACCATCTCTCAGGACCTGAAGTGGGACATTCACATTGACTCCATTGTGAAAAAGGCCCAGCAGAGGTTGTACTTCCTTCGCCAGCTGAGGAAGTTTAACCTGCCACAGGATCTGCTGAAACAGTTCTACTCCACCATCATCGAATCCATCCTCTGCACTTCAGTAACTGTCTGGTTCAGCTCAGCTTCTAAATCGGACCTCAGAAGACTACAGAGGGTAGTCCGGACTGCTGAGCGAATCATCGGTACAACCCTCCCATCTATTCAAGAACTGTACTTATCCAGAGTGAGCAAAAGGGCTGTTAAAATCACTCTGGACCCCTCACATCCAGCACACTCCCTCTTTGAACTGTTGCCATCTGGTCGACGCTACAGAGCACTGAGCACAAGAACGACCAGACACAGGAACAGTTTCTTCCCTCAAGCAATCCATCTAATGAACACTTGATAATAACTGTGGAACCAAGAACACTGTTTATATTTATATACACATACACTTATTTAACTAACACACATACTTAGCGTACACTTACATTTTTTGCACATAATATACATGTACATACATAAATGCTCATTGTAATATACCCGCCATACATTGTCAATTTGTATACTGTCATTCCTTACCCACCTATTTGTATTTTTTATTCCTTATTGTGTTTTTTGTTCTGTCGCTGTTATGTTGCACTGCGGAGCTTCTGTCACGAAAACAAACTCCTCGTATGTGTGAACATACCTGGCAATAAAGCTCATTCTGATTCTGATTCTGAAACAACTGAAACAAAAAACTGTTTTTTTAGAGGTAACTTGAAATTTATAATAATAATAAAAATATCAAAAATGTAATTAAATAAAACAAAAAGGGCTTTATAAAATAATTTATACAAATTATATAATCTATGGAAGTCAACTTGTGGGCTTTGTTGTTTTTAATGAGTTTTACCTCATTCAGCCACTGGTTGAAGTTGGGTTTAGATTTAAACCTGCACTTGTGAATAAAAACTTTTAAAGACAGAGCAAGAAATTAATAACAAATTCAAACTCTTTGTTTTCAAGAAGAATACCAAACCTGCCCTTCGCAGGATTCAACATCTCTGGAAAATAACCGTGAACAGTGAAGTCCAGCGGTGAAGGAGTTCTGCGTTTATGTCTTTTACCTGCGCTTCAGCAAAGCTCAATTAATTCTTCAGGATCCAGTTTCTGTTTTAGTACAGCTCCATGTTTCATCTGACTCCAGTTTCAAGTCATCATTCAATTTAGACTGAATTTCTAATTAAAAACTAATCACAAACATGGATTATGTATTTATTTAGATATTTGATCATTCTGGAATCTGCACATCCCATACTTTCAATTATTCCTTCATCAGTGACCCGTTGTCACATTTAGGTCTCACACCGACCGAAGGTCATGGATCTCACTTTCACAAACTCTCCAGTCTGAACTTAGTCAGATTCACTACAAGGTTAACTTATACCTTCATAAGATGGTTAACTTATATCTTTAAATCACTCGTCTACTGCTTGCTCAGAACAAAAAATGTAGTTTGTTAGTCACTTGAGCACAACTTGCTAAGTCAGTGATGGACAGAAATCAAAAGGTGTCTGATGATGTTCCTGCTGCTCCATTCATTAATTACATAATTAAACAATAAGAATCCCATCAGAATTAAATTCAGCTCCAGTTCAGATAAATACTCTCGATCTAAGAGTGAGAGATGCACACCTGACAGCAGTGTGTGAGAGATTTGATGCAGAGACTCACACACACTGTCTGTCTGGTTACTGAAACACAAATTATATTAATGAAAACTTCACTTATATATCCAGACCAGAAAACATAAAAGGATAAATCTTCAAATCAAAGACCTGTATCAGGGTCACACCTGGAGGGAGACAGTTAAACATTGTCACCAGACGCGTCCCTAAGCAGCAGAACACAAGTATGCAAACGTTTCTTCTCACAATACAAGAGACTGCTGTGAGTTACACACACACACACACACACACACACACACACACACACACACACACACACAAAGTCAGCTCCTGAAGAAGAGATTCCCACGACATTATCTTCTCATTCCTGTCAAACACACAGACAACTGCACTACAAGAGATCAGCTCAAAACACTGTTACAAACACCTCCTCTTGGGATCCAGGAGTCTTTTTTATCATTGTTTTACTATGGCTAACAAGTACTAATACTTAAAGTATTCCTGAACTCAACACAGCACGCATAAACATCACACAATTAGCAAAAAAGTTACTTTTCTCATTTCTCAATTCAGTGATCTGTTTCTTTAAAATGCTGATCAGTTGTTACCATATATAATATAGTCCATATATACAGTATAACTTTTGAGCTGCTGTTGTTGCAGAAGTAGAGGCTTTATTTGGAACATTAGGGCTTGTTTTCTGACATGCTGTGTGTGTGCACTTTGGATGGGTTACATGCAGAGCACGAATTCTGAGTATGGGTCACCGTACTTGGCTGTATGACACGTCACCACACCCTTCAGACAGGTTCCATTGGTCTGTGTATCCATGACAACCAGAGATCTGGGGCCAGCTGCATGAACTTACTCATGTTAGGACTGTGTCTTCAGAACTGGTTTGACCAACTAGCAGCTGCGAAGGGGAAATCATTACTTATGTCTTACTTTCCCAGTGCAAATAAGACCAATCTTCCTTTTCATAACTGAATTTAAAAAGTTAAAACTAATCTTGAAGAAAAAAAAATAGATGACTAAGTTTTTAAGACCTGTCTAAACAATCCATGCAACTGGCCCCAGTGTCTCCACACTCAGTCTAATTTTTCATAATTAACTCAATGACTTTTAGCATTTACAAGCATTTAGACAATTAAGCTTTACTTAAAATAGTCTGAACGTGAGGCGATAACTGAAGACATAACACTCACATGAACTGGAGAAACATATTATTACATACCTTTACTGAGAAATATGCAAAGGCAGACGATCAACTCGCTTCGCATTGTGTTTTAAAGTTAGTGATCTCCACTGAACAGAAGAGGATTTGTCTAATCAACCGAGAAAGCAGTGCAGAGCATCTATCTGAACGAGATGAAGCTGTGTGCTACAGTGTGGGATAACTGAACACGACGAGGTAGATAACACCGCCCTCTGTGTATGGACACTTTCTTGGACACGCTAGCGAGTTTCTGCTGTGACTCATTGTAGCTTACGAGCACTAGACCTCGCTTTCACAGCGCGCACACCTCTCTCTCTCTCTCTCTCTCTCTGTGCGCATGTGCGAGTGTAGTGGGGCGTCTGAGCGTGCTGGTTAGAGCGAGCGTGTAAATTGAGCATTTTTGAAAGTGTTTACTTATTTTCTCCTGCTCTTTGGTCTTAATAATAATTGTTTTAAGATTATTGAGTATTTAAAGCCGCTCACGGCTTTTGTCGCGTGTCGGTATGGCCTCTGAAGTTAGACAGGGGGTCTCACACCTGTCATTGCGTAATGGTTGCAGGTGTGTACCTGAACTTGGCGTGAGCGTGGAGGATGTTCTCGTGGTGGTGGGAGAAATTATAGGCTTCGACAATGTTCTCTCAGCATCGCGAATGAACAAAGCAGTCATCGTATTTTTAAAAACAGAGCAGTTAGCCTAGTTAACCAGGTGACTGAGAATGGATTATGGATTAAGGAAATGTTTGTGCCCGTTACTCCTTTAACGGCTCCGGCAACTAAAGTCACTATTTCCAACGTACCGCCTTTTGTCTCGAATGAGGCGATGGTTAAAGAATTAACCCGATACGGTAAAATTGCAAGTCCTGTCAGAAACATACCATTGGGATGTAAAAACGCTGATCTCAAACACGTTTTGTCGTTTAGGAGACAATGGTTAATGTTTCTGACTTCATCCGAGCGCACATTAGAGATCTCGTTCCGTGTAAGTCATGGAGATGGATCATATTTGCTGTATGCAAGTACTGACAATCTAACGTGCTTTGATTGTAGAATTATAGGCCACAAACGCTTCTCCTGTCCTAATAAAAAAGCGGATGTTGAGCAGCAGCTGCCTGTTAATGCTACTGAAAATGGATCAGCTCATCACAATGATACCAGTGATACCGGGGATAATACGGCAGCAGCACAGGATAAACAAGCACCTAAGAAACCAAACAAAAGGCCGTTAGGGGAGGTCCACGGGCACAATGAGGTGAGTGAAAGCGATGCTGGTGTGGATGTGGAGAGTAGTGAGCAGGCTGGATGCAGTTCTGCGCTTGTTATAAATGAAAATGATGATGGTGAGGAAGCAAACGAAAATGAGTTTGTATCTCAGTCTGGTATACAAATAGCTGAGCAATGCTCGGTGGATGATATGGATGGGTTATCTCAGTACACAGATGATAGTATGAAAGATGATGGGCATTGGTCTGAAGGGTCAGAAATGTCAAAAGTAGAGACAGAAGGTTTGTACACTGTGGCACAAATTAATACATTCCTGGATGAGACAAAAGGTAGAAGCATGGAAGTGAGTGAATTTTTCCCAGATCTGGATAAGTTTATCTCTTCTGTAATGTGGGCAAGGAAAAGTTGCAATAATGATGAGCTATCACAACAGAAACGTTTTAGGTTAAAAAAACATATAACTGATATTCGAAAAAAGTCTACGACAGGGAAAGGGAAACCAAAAAGAGGAAAATATAACTAATTACAATGGCTAATACACATCTCTTTCTGATTGTTCTTTTTCTAATCTTTTTCCCTCTTATGGAAACCTTACGCGTGGGATCCCTAAATGTTAATGGGATGAGGGATAAGAGTAAAGCTGATACAGTGATGGAATTCATCAAGTTAAAGAACTTAGATGTTATTTTCTTACAAGAAATGAGGTTGACTGGCGATTGTGGTGGAGGAATGAATGTGTGCTCACACATGTTACTAACCTGAGCGCAGGAACTGCTATTCTCTTCTCTCCCTCTATAAAAGCCAAAGTTTTGGGGAAAAAAAGGAAATTGAACCAGGAAGATGTTTAGCAGTTAAGGTTGATTTAAATGGTCTTGTCTTTACGTTTGTCAGTGTATATGCACCTAATATAGGAGCTGAGAGAATTATTTTTTTTAACAAATTGAAAGTGTTTTTAGGACAACAGCAAGGTAATGGTTTTATTATCTTAGCTGGGGACTGGAACTGCACACTTAATGCCTTGCTTGATAGAAATGGAGAAGAACCCCATTTTCAGTCACCAACAGTAGTTGAAAATGTTATTAAAACCTCTAATCTTACTGATATATGGAGAGAAAATAATCCCTCGGTTAAACAATATACATGGGTAAAGGTTAGTGATGGGAGGATTTCAGCAGCACGACTGGATAGACTGTACTTATTAGATAGTATGAAAAGTAGAATTATTAATACAGCTATTGTCCCCACATCCTTCACTGATCACAAATTAATCACTATTGATTGTAACTTGAATTCTAAGAAAAACAGAAGTGTTTACTGGCATTTTAATGTCAAATTGTTACAGCAGACAGCAGTTTTTGTGAATCTTTTAAACTTTTTTGGGAGACCTGGAAAAAAGAAAAAATAAGATTTGATAATGTTATTCTTTGGTGGGAAGTTGGTAAAGCTCACATAAGGGAATTTTGTCAGCAGTATACATCTCACTCTAATTTTTGTTTGAAACGGTCTCTGGAATGGCTTGAAAGAGAAATCCTTGCCATTGAAAAAAATATGATAGGAGATCTTTCTTCTAATGTACATGAGTGGTCTGAGAAGAAATTAAAATTGAGCTCTATATTAAATGAAAAGGTTAAAGGAGCTCTTGTGAGAAACAGATTCTTATCAATAGGATAAGGATATGGACAGTCCCACCTCTTTTTTTTTCAATCTAGAACGCAAGAGTGTGCAAGTTAACCAAATGTATAACCTAAAGAATGACAATGGACAATGTACATCTGAACCTGTGGAAATGCGTAGACTAGCAGTGAATTTTTATTCACATTTATATTCACCTGAGGACATAGACATTCTGACACAAAATGGATTCCTACAAGATCTTCCTTGTTTAAATGAAGAAGACAAGCAAGCATTGGAATCTGGATTAACTTTTGCGGAATTAAGTGATGCCGTAACGGGTCTTTCGTTGGGTCGTACCCCAGGCATAGATGGACTTCCTGGTGAATTTTACAAGCATTTCTGGACAACATTTGGATCTGATTTAATTGAGGAATGTAATTGTACTGGTTTTCTACCAAAGAGCTGCCAACGGGCTGTATTAACATTGCTTCCAAAAAAAGGTGATCTTACCCTGTTAAAGAACTGGAGACCTTTGGCAATTCTCTGCACTGAATATAAACTTTTATTAAAGTGCCTTGCCAACAGATTGAACAAAATATTGTTCAAAATTATACACAAAGATCAATCTTACTGTATAAAAGACATATGTATTGCTGACAATTTGCATTTAGTACGTGATGTTATTGATTATGCAATGTGTAATAATATAGATGTAGGAATACTGTCACTCAATCAGGAAAAAGCTTTTGATCGTGTTGATCATCAATATCTTTTTAAAGTATTAGAAGCTTTTGGGTTTGGAGAGAATTTTATGATAAAAATAATAATGAGAAAAATGATAAAGTTGTTGTACAATAATGCTACATGTATGGTAAAGATAGCAGGAGGCCTAAGTGTCCCTGTTAAGGTACAGAGGGGTATCAGACAAGGATGCCCACTTTCTGGTCAGCTTTACAGCTTAGCTATTGAACCTCTTCTATGTAAACTAAGAGAGAGTTTAATAGGTTTGAAGGTACAAGGTGATGTTTTTAATGATTTTGTAAAAGTTTCAGCTTATGCAGATGACATTACTGTTGTTTTATGGAATGTTAACGATGTTCAGGTTTTAAAAGAGATTTTATTAAGTTATGGTAAAGCCTCATCTGCAAAAGTAAACTGGGCAAAAAGTGATGCAATATGGTGTGGTTTAGACCATAACACTCCAGCTCTCCCAGGTAATTTAAAATGGGGAAAATCTGGGTTAAAATATTTGGGGGTGTTTTTAGGAAGGGAGGATTATAAGAGACAGAATTGGGAGGGCCTGGTGGAGAAGGTGTGTGCTCGGTTGTCTTGCTGGCATTGGCTGCTACCCCAGTTATCTTATAGGGGAAGAGCCCTGGTCTGCAACAACCTTGTAGCCTCAACGCTATGGCACAAAATGAACATTCTGGAACCTCCTGAAGATTTGGTTGCAAAAATCCAAAAACGCTTAACAGACTTTTTTTGGTCAGGTAACCACTGGACAAAAGCATCAACTTTGTTTCTGCCCAGACAAGAAGGTGGACAAGGACTAGTGGATATAAAAAGCAGAATTAAGACTTTCAGACTACAGACAGTAAAAATATTTCTCTACGGATTGGATGTAAGCTGGTCTGGAGTAGCTTGTGCCCTCCTTAGAAGAGCAGGAGGGATGGGGCTGGATAAACATTTGTTTCTTCTGGACATTCAAAATGTTGATTTGACTGGATTAACTTCCTTTTATCACTCAGTGTTCAAAGCCTGGAGGACTTTTAATATCTCAAAGAGACATCACGGATGAGGGTGGTCACTGGTCAAGGGAGGAACCCCTAAGGCACAATTCTATGGTGGACTGGCAGAAGGCTGCAGGAGTTGTAAAGATTGGACATTTAATAACTTCAGCTGGATGGATGCCTCCTGAAATGTTAGCTTCCAAGATTGGAATAAGATCAATTCGACGGACACAAAAACTGATAAATGAAATTCTCCAGAGCCTATCAACAGATTTTAAACGCAGTGTGGAAACAACAAATGAAGATATGGATTTAACCTTTCCTGAACTAAGAATAATTCCGGACGTGGGTATATTTGAAGAAAAGGAGGGGTCTATGTTGACCTTCAAGACACCTAAACTGGAATGTTTCAGTAAAGCTGAGAAGGAAGCATTGTATGTTACATGTGTAAAAGTTTCACACTCTCATTCTTTAGGAGGAGTTAAAGAGTCAAAATGGCAAGAGCTATTCGGATCAGGCTCTTCCCCGAAGGGTTGCTGGAGGGCCTTGTACAAGCCTCCCATTGAAAAAAGGTCCGGAGACCTTCAGTGGAGAGTTGTGCATGGGTTATTAGCTACAAACAGATACAGAGCATACCTCGATCCCCAGGTTCAGGAGGGATGTCCTTTTTGTGGGATGACTGAAACTGTTTTTCATTTATTTCTTCAGTGTGGGAGGCTTGTGCCTTTATTTTCTCAATTAGAAGAATGGTGTACAGTTTTGGGAGAAGTGTTTTCACCCATGTTATTTATATATGGGCCAAAGTATAGCAGAAACAGAAAGCAGATCCATGTTTTGCTTAATTTTTTTTGTTTGGGCAAGCAAAAATGGGAATATGGATTTCACGTAAAAGCAAAATAAATAATGTTGGGTCAACTGATGTAATGTTAATTTTAAAAGGGTTAATTAAAACTAGATTAAAGGTGGAACATGCATACTATAACTTGGTTAAAGACCTGGAGACTTTCAATCACATTTGGGGAGTTAACCAGTGCATATGTGAACTTGATTTTGATGGTGCTTTGCAAATTTATATTTAATTGTGCTATTGTTTTGCCTCATTTTCTGTGCTATTTATTATTGTATGTTTGTGTTTTAAATTACTTTTTATTCTATGTAAGGTTTAGTTAAACCTTGAATATTTTGTAATAAAGGGGGGTTAAAAGTCAAAAGTCTCTCTTGCTCTCTCTCTCTCTCTCTCTCTCTCTCTCTCGGTGCATGCTGGGGTTTTGGGTGCATGTGAGGGTTCTCACGAGGGGAGGGTGAACGTGCGTTTTGGTTCAAACTTTTCTAAAACTTTTGTTTCATTTTCCTGATTAAAAGAGACTGTGTGTGAGTGTGTCAAAGGCTGCAGTGAAAGTAATGAGTGAACCATTTAAAACTTGAAGATCCTGCATATATGAAAGAATCTATTCAGGACCAGAAATACATACATGACAGCTATTTATCATTCTACATATGGTAAAAAAAACACCTGTCAAATACAAATACAACAATGCATATTCTGTAACCAGCTCCAGGCATATATACATCTGTGTAGAAATGACATTCTGGAGCAGTCTTTGGCAAACGCAACTCGGCTTTGTTGTGATCAATAAAGTTTACTGGATTCAAACCTTCTCTTAGTTTATTTTGAACAAGTCAAAATCCACAACAGATTCCTTACTGATTGTAGTCCTTGAAAACCAAAAAGCAGTTGATGGAATGATGACAGAATGATCATTTTTAGCTGATTGGTGACTTCTTTGAAGGAAATGCAAATCTAAAATTTCATTATTAAAGGTCATACATATTTTCTGCTGTTTTGCATGATTAATATTTCTGAACTTTGAACATTGGCTTTTTACCAAGTAAAATACTTTCCAAGGACGCTAACGGTTAACCAAACAGGCGTTTGTGTGTATCTGTGCTGATTTACAGGCATTGACATACTCAGTGTTCATGGCTTCTGATTGGCTGGAATATTGATGAACCATGTGAATGCATTCTGATTGGCTCAATAAAGAAACAGGCAGGTTCAGTTGACTGACTACAAATGGGTCAGTGTTTGATTTTAGGGAGCAAATAGAAATAATTAAATCATTGTTTTGATCCATCAGGTCTGTGCTGTAGCAATGCATCACTTTATTTCCGTTGTGTTTTCACTGCTGATCTTTACTGGGCTGCATGTGAGTGTTCAGTCCACAGGAAGACGTTTGGAGCGGAGCAGCGAAAGACATTTTCGATCATTGCTGACTGTTTCGAATGGGATGCACTGGGGATCATGGGGTCGAAGTGAGTTTTGTCCAGATGGAACATACGCCAAGGGATTTAATGTAAAGGTAAGTTGAGCATCAACTCATGGATGTGCTTTGGATTTTATAACTCAGTATTTTTGTCTTATTTTCCAAAAATAAATAATAATAATAATAATAATAATATTTAAATAAATTAAATTCTAAACATTTCTAAGTTGATCAGGACTTGATTTCACATTTCAATAATTTATCTGTGTATTTATTTACTTATTTACTTTGGGGCTGTAAAATGTAATACTTTTTACATATGTGCATATATTTGAGAAATGTTTATATGTATGTGTGTGTTCCTTAAATATGTATGTGCATGTATTCATATTTATGTACAGTGCCTTCCGAAAGTGTTCATTTTTTTCATATTTTTTATGTTGCTGCCTTATGTTAAGCTCCTTTAAATTACCTTTTTCCCACATCAAAAACAGCATTGTCACAACTTTTTTTTGTGTAAAATAAAGAGAACAAATTGGGTGCACCTTCTGCATTCTCTGTGAATATTTTCCTGAAACAAGTCACTGAAATGAACAAAAATGACATTTGAAATACAGCAGGCTATATCTAAAGAAAACTTGAAGTGTCTATTATTGTCAAAAAATCATGTCGATAACAAATATTCTCTGATAAAATAATCTGTACGAAACCAATGCGAGGTACATTATTTCCTGTCTCAGCTCACAAAATGTGTCCGCACAAGATAATCATCCACACGAAACCAGGCTTGTGTTACCAGGAAAAGTAATTGGTTTACAGTAACGCTAGTAAATTTCTGTGTAACGCGGTATACCCAACTCTGATAAGTATTCATACCCTTAACTAAATATATAGCTGAAGCACCTTTACAGCCTCAAGACTTTATGGTTTTATGTGACAAGTTTTGCTCATTTGACAATTATCTGCTATTCTTCTCCTTCTCATCTCTTCTTCTCTCAAGCTCTGTCAGGTTGGATGATCTTCAGGTTTCTCCAGAAATATTTGATTGGGTTTAAGCTCAGGGTGTTTCTGGGTCACTCTAGGACATTCACAGAGTTGAATATAAGCTACTCTTGCTGTGTGTTTAGGGTCATTGTCCTGTTGGAAGATGAACCTTCTGCCTGTCTGAGCTTCTGAATGTTGTGGACTGGGTTTTCATTAAGAAGATCTCGCTTTTCTTCTACTCGGATGAGTTCCCTGCCACCCGAAAACACCCCACAGCATGAAGTTTTTATTTTTTAATACATTTGCAAAGTTGTTAAAACCCATTTTTTTTGCTCTACTATTATGGTGTATGATGTGGGAATAAAGTAATTTAAAGCAGTTTAAGACAGAAACATAACAAAACATGAAAAAATGAAGGGGTGTGAATACTTTCACAAGGCTCTGTGTGTGTGTGTGTATTTATATACAGTATACATACAAATATACAAAGTAAACACACAAACACCTGGCATTTAAAATATATTTAAATGCCAGGTTACACTTTAGTTGTTTTTAAACAATAAAAATCTGTACTTTTGTCTTTCCAGTTAAACATGCCTAAACAAGTTAGATTTACAATTTCCTTTTTAATTTTTTATTTTATTGTGCAGTATTATTAAAAAGCCTTAAATAAGTTGTAGTTTTCTTCTTGTTTTATGCAAAATCTCACTTTTTTTTTCATAAAAGAAGATATGTGATGTTGCTTCTCAAGTCGAGGTGTTAATGCTTTATGAATGTTTTGATATTTATACTGGAAAACAAGACAAAGTAGGGAAATCATTTTCTTGAGATGTTGAGCCATTATAACTTAGTTAAATCTCACCTGCCGTGGATGTTAACAAACAGAGGATTGTCTTAATGTTGTTGCTGTTATTTTATTAAATTTCTTTAGGTTGAAAGATATGATTATTTTGATAACACTGCACTCAATGCGATTTCTCTTTTCTGTGAGAGTAAATCTGAAGACGCTTCAGGCATCATTCGGTCTGATAAAGGAAGGTAATGGGCTCAGACAAAATGATGATTTTCTTGAAAGTAAATACTGATTACTTAATAACTATAAACCTTAAATATATTTAAAAAAAAACAACTATAGCCCTTTTTTTCTTCAGCTTTGGTCAGTGGATAGATTATGTCCAAATGTGTCCTAATGGATTCTTAACAGCTTTTCAGTTGAAAGTTGAATCTTCTCAAGGAATTGATGATGATACGGCTGTAAACAACATCAGGTGAGTTTTTCTCTTTCTGATTAGAGTTTGACATTTAGTCTCTCAGTTTTCCCTCATGAAGCTGCTCACTTAAACAACATCAGTTAATTAAAGGCATGAGGAGAGAATCAGACCAATAACATGATTATATTGCTTTTACTCAGTTTTTATAAACAGTAATGTAATAGGTCAATTAGTTCATGTACTCAAAGTATACATATATACGCTCAACGGCTCATAATATCGATTGCAGGATCATCTGTTTTCTTTCAGTGTCTCTAAACCCCAACTTTCCTGGAGCTTGTCACGCTGTCTAGTCTCTGTTTCCCTGGGTGTCCACTAGTGAGCTCACTTCCCCTTAGGCACTACTAATTCCCACTAGCCTTGTCCCTTCATCACAGTAATTGCACTCCTGCTAATTGCACCAGGTGCCTTCACTTAATTGTCATTAGCCTCCCTATATTTACCAGTCCTTTCCTGTTCTCGGTATGGAGTCCTTTCCTTTCGTGATCCTGTCTTCTCATCCTCCGAGTTTCCTCGTATTCCGAGTTCTCGTTTCCTTTCCTGTTCTTTGTTTGTTTGTTTTGGACTACATTCTGGTTTTGACCCTGGCTTGTTTTTGACCACGATTTGGATTACCCCAATAAAAGCATACCTGCTCTTGGATCTCTCTCTCCCTGTGTCTTACTGGATCGCGATCGTCACAGAGCTGCTCTGCTCTGATTGGTCAGAAACCAAACTCCTATTATCATATCTGAGGGTGTATTCACATCTGTCCTTTTTGATTTGACTGAAACGATCATCGCGTCCAAAATTCGTTTCACTTTTTCAAGCTCAGTGTGGAAAGTCCTTTAGACAGCCCTCTGCTGGAATTTGCATTTGCATTTAAAATGTACACACAAAAAAACTGAGCTTTTTTTCTTCCACCCACAAAAAGGCAGTTAAAATATGATTAAAAAAATACAAATCCATGTGGTATTTTGAGCAGACACTTAACAGACACATTCTGGGAACTAAAAATGAGCATAATATGTCACCTTTAAGGGAGACAACAACTCCATTTGTCTTGCATGAATCTTTGCAGAACTGCTACATGAAATGTCATCATTAATAGGGGCTCTTTAACAGAATAGTGTCATGTTTATTCCAGATTTACCTGCAGTGGGGGGCATGTGATGGTGGGTGAGGGCACACCCTGGGGCCAATGGGGCAAATGGAGCCCGACATGTCAGGGAACAGGAATCTGTGGCATTAGGACACGGATAGAAGAGCCGCAGGGATTCGGAGACGACACCGCTCTCAATGATGTGATCATGTACTGCTGCGATTGAGGTCATTTATCACATTTAACCAGGGTTTGTACAACGTGCTTGAACTGCTTGAATTTGACTTTTTGAAGATTAAGTCCCAGAAAACCCTTGAAAACAGACAGACTTATGAAGAGGCTCTTGAAAACTGCTTGAATTCTCAAACTCATTGTTAATTTTTCTCCAATTTAACACAAATGTAATATCATGAAATAAAAAAAGGTAATTACAATTATCAGAATTGCAAGATCTCAGAATTGTGAGTTATAAAGAAATGCATGATATAAAATCAAAACTGCGTGATATGTGGTCAGAATTGTGAGTTATAAAGTCAAAATGGTGATAAAGTCAGCATAATAAAAACATGCAAATATGAGAAAAAAATTATGAATTGTGAGTTTTTGACTTTTTTCGTGCAATTTCGACTTTATATAACAACTGGCAATTGTGAGTTTCTGAGAATTTTTTTTTGTTATAATGTCTATAAAGTCGTTATCATGCAATAATGTCAGAATTGCATGATAACAATTTTCGCTAGAAAAATTGCTAGAGAAAAAAAGTCTAAATTATGCCTTTAAAACTCACAATTCTGACTTTATTGCACATTTAAATCCTGCAATTGTTTGAAAAAAATATATATATTACCATTTTATTTTATTTCTTTATAGTGGAAACAAGATTTCATGCTGATTGTAGTCCCTGAAAACCAAAAAGCAGTGAAAAGTCCTTGAAAGTCATATTACCGTATCTGTACAAACCCTGAATCAACACTCAGAATGACACAGACTGCACAGCATATACATCTGTTTTTTCTTTCTTTTTGTCTTTCAGGTATAAGAGGATGTCAAGAAGATCATGTGGATGAATAATTGAACATCATACAAATAAATGGTACAAGAGGGAGCTTTCACAACGATGCCACAGAAGAAACAATTCTGGTTCCCCAAATATTCTTAAAAATCTAAAGAACCTTTTCCTCTGTAAAGAAGGTAAAGGTTTCATGGATGTTAAGTTCTTTGTGGATGTCAATAAAGAAGCGTTATGTATAAGAGTGTACTATTATGAGCTAGTTATCATGAAACGAAGCCTAACCAGATGGCCAGGACCCTCTACACACACCTTGACAATATAATCTCCATTGGCTAGTACATTTTTTAGTTTACTGGCCAGACTGATATATATGATTTTACACACACACACACATGATTCTACGGTGCCCGTGAGAGAACATGGTTGGTTCAATTAGGGACCGTTTACACCTGGCCACTTCATGCGTTTTCTCAGATCGGATAGCTATCCGATCGTGAAAAGACCAGGTGTAAATGCCCTCCGAAACGCATTTGAGACGGATTTGAATCAGATCGCTCAAACCACTTCAGGAGGTGGTCTGGGCCGCATTCCAGACAAAACTAGACAAGTGTTAATGCATCTGGTTGTTAAAACCACATATGTAAATTGTACTCCTCCCCAAAATGCTAAAAAAATAAACGTGTGAGGGTGTGTTATAGGCTATATGTAATGTTATAGCCAGATATGACGACGCTACTGGAACACGCACCACCAGATGAGAAGCTGAGCATATATTCATTAAACCAACGAGCAAACTATCGCAAATCAAAGTGAAAGTAAGTCGCGAACGCTTAACACACAATCATCATCATTAATAGTAGAGAACCTAAATGATCTTACCAGTGCTGTTGCCGCTCTCTCTTATTGCGGTCTTTGATTTTGAAATTTTAGCTGATGATCAATAAAAAGCAGCTCATATCTGTTGCTTTCGGTGACGTGCACTCCATTAAATCTGCATATAGCGCAGGAATTGAAGATCAGATTTAAATCCGTTTCGCAAAAACACATTCATGTGACCAGGTGTAAATGGAACCGTTTTGATAAATCAGATAGCTATCCGATCTGAGAAAACACATGAAGTGGCCAGGTGTAAACAGCCCCTTAGTTTTGTCGTGGCCTCGAGATGTTTACTGCCACAGATTCTGAGTTAAGTGGTCGTGTTTATTTCACAGTGTTTTTTTGTTTTTGTTTTTTTTTAAATAGGAATATAATAAATAAAATGAGTAGGCTTAAAATCAGTAGGCTAGGTAATAAAAAGGAATGGTTATTTACTGGAAAATAGTCATCTATTCACAGATAGGAAATTTATCAGTGGTGGTGGAGGATAGGAGTCAAATATTGTATCAGAATTATGTAGCAATATATAGAGATGGATCCAAAGATCCTACAGGAAGAACATCTTATGCATGTACCATTCCCTCTTTACAAGTATCTATCAACAGAAGAACATCAGATCAACCGGCAGTTTATCAATCGCAACAGCTCTGCACTGGGTAGAACAAGGTCAACTAAACTAAGTTATTCTGTGCTCAGATTCAAGTTCAGCATTAATATCCTTACAATCATTTTCATCTCGGACTAGCCATATAATATTAAATATATTCAACTATTTTCAGACTTCACAACTTGAATATAGTGGTTACATTTCTGTGGGTGCCTGCTCACAGCGGAGTTAAAGGCAATGAAATAGATTCATTAGCAAAGAAGCAATAGGCAGGAAAATACAATGAACATTTTATTTAGCAAAGCAGAAATAAAGACAATAATTACAAGTGAAATCATCAGCAAATGTCAAGATAAATGGAACAAGGGAAACACAGGCAGACATCTTTATACAATCCAGAAGGAGGTGGGAAGGATGAGGAGGAAAGGAGGAAAACATAATATCAAGATTAAGACTGGGTCACACAAGTCTAAATAAGACATTACATCATCTCAATGGAAAACATCCAACAGGTCTGTATGAGTGTTGTCAGGAGGAAGAATCAACAGAACATGTACTGTGTCACTGCCAAAAATATATTACAGAAAGAGAAATATTCAGAAGGACACTACAGGAGATACTAGAGATGCCAAACAAATACTCAGTCAAACAGCAAATTGTAATTCTGTAATTGTATTCTTGAGTGAAACTGGGTTAATAAACAGAATATCAATTATAAAGAGAGAACTTATATATTTATTATTATTATTATTATTATTATTATTATTATATATAATGATATCAGGTAAAATGGGCCATTTAACTTAAAAGTAGCAGCCAATGACTGCAAAGAATTTCAAACTGTTGCCATAACAGTGCTTGATATTTAGAAATGATTTTATTGGTCTGCGGTTGCTAAGTGAGATTAGCAATTCATTCTGAGACAAGGCCAGAAGAAAGAAAGCAGAGTTTCCTGACATATCCCATCTTACTCCTCAATAATAAGGTTGATAAATCAATAAAAAACAAATACACATTTAGAAATAAAGATTCATAACCCATGTCTTGATGGCCCCTGAAAGAGATCAAATGCTGATTTTGCTAAATTGCTAAGTTGTTCAAGCTATTGTTACATTTTTTATGAAATTGATTGAAGTTAATGTTTTGATGTAATTCAAATTGAAGTTCTAATGTAATTTGATAGCAATGTTACACTGTTACATTATAAAATTAAATATAATCAAATGTGTTTCATCAGAAATGTCTATTTCACTTTGCAGTGTGACTGGCCCATTTTTGCTGATCAGCCGGACCATTTTACCTGAACACTGCTCTCTCAAAAAATCTGGGGCACCCAATACTTCAAAACATGTAGGGCCTGAACAATTATATTTTATTACATAAATTCAAAACAAAAATTTTAAAAACAGTACTTTTGAATCATAAGAACATGTTTCTGTTAGTCAGTCTGCTCCACACAGTATAGAAGTTGGTGGCAATGCACTTTAACGTTGGATGCCACCCGCCATAAAACAAGAAGAAGAAGATGTAACCCGCCGAATCTGAATGCAGTGCACTTTTAACATTGCTCAGTCGGAGCCATGAGTTTATCAGCATATGAAAACGTTATAATGAACATGTATGAAGATGGACACACAGATATGAAAATATCATATCATTTAATTCAGAGCGAAATATACGGAGATTCAGCTCTGAAAGAGGCCTTGAAAGAAAATGGGTCTCCGAGGATGAACTGGAGTTGGCAGTTTCACAAGCTGTTGTAGAGGTCAGATTTTATTTTTTAACAAATATTTAAAACTCTACAGATAGTCGTTCATTAATTTTTTTATTGTACATTAATAACCCTACAAATGCTGCATTATGATACAATGCTGTAATGTACAATAGTCACAGAAGTACCTACTCTACAGTAATTACCGAATCACAAATTAGACCGAATCTATTTTGTAATAACTTTATATGTCTACGAGTGTCATGTGATCTGTGTAGACACAGTACCACCATCTACCAAGATTCATACATTTCTGTGATTATACTGTCAATACTGGATACTGTAAGAACTGAATCAAAAAGACACGTAATATTTAATAAATAAATGTAATTAATTCTTTACTACAGTTCTGATACAGGCTTACAGTCTAATTCAATTTATAGTTCACTTCTTTAGATGAGTGACCACTTAAGTTTGGCTTCCACTTCTTTGTTTATTACAGTTTTTTTTCCCCAAATACATCTGTACCTATGAAAGTTTCATTATGTTTATTATTATTCATTATGTGCTGTTATCCTGTTTAAAACTGAAGACACCTTCAACATGTCTCACATTAGTTTATTATCATACAAATAAATAATGTGTTAGCATCTACATTGTTAAACATTACATAATCATACATCAATGTGTATTTAGTATTTAACTTTCAAAAAGTAGAGATAAATACAGCTGAAAATGACAAGTAGGTAAGTCTAGGGTCATTTCCTGGAGGTTTCGTGGACAAGGTTTAGATTAAGCCCAGGCTAGACGTTAGTTATATTAGGATTTTTAAGTAGTCTTTACAAACATACCTTACAAAAATAAAACATTAAGTGTGCATTTTGAAACAAAACAATGGGATTGATATATATTTTTTTAAGATATCTCATTGCAAGCTGTTTTCAGGTAAAACAGCTTAAACTTGCATTTTAGTCCGGATAACTGCCCTATAATCTCTCTACACCAGTGCCTCTAAAACTGGGGGCTGAATACTTTCTATATGTAATCTAATTAACTCGGTTTTGTTTCAGGGTGCACGTAATTTAAATCCTGTCTCATATAATTCAGAGTATGTGGCTCACAAACTGCATATGGACCAGAACGAAAAACTTTGCATGTTTGGCGTGACCCATGTCATAGCCATTGATGACTTTAGCAAAAAAATTGTTGGACATTCCACCATGCCAATAAAAAACAATTTAACAATTTATGAAGAGGTTTACAAGTAAGACTAAGATTTTCTCCTCTAATATTACCATATTTTTGGTCCATTCAGTGATAAGATCAAAGTTGAACTATATTTTCCTAGAAATGCTGTGCTTTCCCATGGGATGTGGGATCAGGTCGGAGTGGACCATGGTAGAGAATTTGATCTATCCCTCTTCATGCAAGACGTCTTGGCAGAATACAGGCATAACCAGCAACGACTGCCTTACCTCCAGACAACATCAATGTCAGATTTTTACCACATATATACTGTTCTTTACGGTGGCCGAGAGCTCAACGCGCTGCAACTTAAGAAAACGCATACAAATTAAGAAACGCGCTGCAACTCCTCATTTTGTTAATCTTTTTCTCTCTGTTTCTGGTGTGACAAACAGACTTTGTCACACATGATCACATGTATACTAACCAGGTTATAGGTTAGTCACATGTATACTAACCAGGTTATAGTATGACATACAGAACTAACCCACACCAATACATTGCAAGTGTTTTTTTTTTTGTTGTTTTAACATCAGCATAGACCTCCCAATACGACCTAACTGTTAAAAGTAGTACGCTTAAATGCCTGAACAACGCCAGTTGTTGTTCTTGTTCTTTTGCTAACTGGATTTGTGCACAAATTGAGATTAAATACATATACCTTTTAACCTGTATCAAACAGTTAACTTGTTTGTTTGTTAATTCTGTTACATTTTTATGTTTAAGATTATATTTGTGGATTCCTAATGACATTTTTCTCTTTTCCCTTCATGCTCAGGAACCGTATTAGATGAAATCACTGAGGCAGGCCTAATCCATAAATATTTCTCAGAAGGCCACACATATGAAGTGATCCTTGATTTTCTTGGAACAAAGCATAACATTTTCCTGAGTCTGAGCACCTTAAAGAGAAGACTAAGGAATGCAGGCCTAACAAGGAGGACAGACTATACACCCATTGGTACTGTGAATGCAGCTATAACACATGAACACACAGGCTCAGCTCAGCTTTTAGGTTACAGAGCTCTGTGGCAGACATTGCGGCAGAAGTATTTCCTGACGTGTAAAAGGGATGATGTAATGCTCTCAATTCGAAGACTGGATCCTCTGGAGTTCAACTTCGCCATAGACACAGGTTTGTCCGAAGAGGATACTTTACAGCAGGACCAAACCAAGTGTGGCATGTCGATGGGTATGATAAGCTCAAACCATTTGGTGTTGCCATCAGTGGCTGCATTGATGGATTTTCTAGGAACGTGATGTGGCTCAGAAGAGGCAGCTCTAATAACGACCCAGGGATAATTGCTTACAATTACCTGCAGTGTGTCTTTTTGAGCATCGTGCAGAAAGACCTTGATGAATACAGAGAGCTCGTGAATAACCACACCATCCGTCCTGTTCGTCAGTCGTCTTGTCATTCTGGTAAACCAGAAGCCATGTATCACCTGCCTCACAGGTTCCTATTTAATCCATGCAATATATGCTTCATGTTCAGAAAAAAATCTGATTTCATTTTCCCTTAAGTTTAATCATTAATGTTCAAAGAAAATGTGATTGATTGCATACAGTATATCTGACACAGAAGTGTATAGTGGAATGTCCCTCACTTGACGATAATTGGATTATTTTAAATCAGAACTAGATCATTGTATAAAAAAGAAATCAGATATCCTTAGATAAAATACATTTACAATGCATGAAGCAAAAATGGGTATTTTATTGATTTGCAAAGTGTCTTTGTAGTAGAAGCAAATGTAATGACCATATTGGACATCGAGGGTCAACCTTTGGCTTATGTCTTCAATTTAAAAAATATAAAACAAAATTGCGTGTTGGGTTATATTCTTAGCATTTGCCGTTTTTATTATACATTTTATTACAGTTTGATGCAAGGGACTGTGGATTCCCAGTGTCACAGGAAGTGATACAAGAGTTTGAGGACATTCTGCCATCACAGCGCTTCCCAGCGCAGTCTTTGTGGTGACACTAATCTCCAAGTTCATTTTTGGGATTTGCAGAGACAGAGTGGGCTCTCTCCACCAGTCACCTGGATAACTGCTGTTGAGAATTACGTAACACTTACAAATAGGTCCAGATTTTAAAATCATCAGTTCAAAGAACAGCTTTATTTGCTCACTGCATATGTGATCAGTGTTTTACTGAACATCTATAATTTAAACTCTGTATAACAAAATCTTACATTTTGTGCAAAGAACATGCCATGCATTTCTGTTGTAACAAAAAAAAAACCTCAGTCCATGTGGAAAGATGTCACTTGTGAAAATAAAATCTATATTCCTCAAAACACACCAGTATATCAGTACAGTCTATTAACCTGAGTGTCCCTTGTTTAACTGAGTGACTTGAAATTTGTAACTATAACACAAGTGCACATTAAAACATAAATTATACAACCATGCCTGCATTTCAAAATACGAAAGAACAAAGTGGCACATTATCATTTCAATAAAACGGTTTCCTCTGACCTAAACCGCAGAATACCAGCTTAAGGTCTTCTGCTTCAAGGAAGCCCAAACCCAGGGGAGTTTTGTATGCCATAATCCACGGCTGCCTGAAACTCTTCATAACTGGGTAAGATTGCAATTTTAATTGTATTTGTACAAACATTTGCCATTGGAAATGGACAGCTCTTCTGAAAAACTATCTGTGGCTGTGGCTGTATTTCTGCAGGAGGAACTTCCTTCAGCCCAGTTCCAAACATAAGGACATCTTCCAAAGAAGGACTTGCCTCTTTTTCTAGCAGAGCAAAAGAGAAATGTTAGACACTTTGTTTTTTTATTTATTTATTAAATTGTGGCTTTTTTTCTTGTTGCTACATTCAAATCCGTGTAGTAATCACCTAGCAGCTATAAGGCTTTGAGCGCAGTGATGATTTGTTGTATGGAGGTGGTTTGTCATTTCTTCTAAACCACATGTAACATAATTGAACCCTGCTTAAATTTTTATGGACCGCACATTATGCAAATGTACTATACACAACTACTATAAGATATAGATTTTCCATTTTAAAAAGAAATAAACTCACACTACTTCAGGTATATAAAGTCACTCAGTGATGTAGCATTCTTTACCTAGGGGGAAATGAAAAAGCAGTTAAATGTTTTCATTATTATTTTTACTATTATTATTATGAGCAGTTAACAGGCCACATTAGATTTATACAAATAAGTAAGGCTTGGGCTATTCGTAACTTGTTTCAAAAATGGTTTATGACACAGATGTAAAGGAAATGTGATATATGTGATTACAGATAGGATAGATGCAAAAAGAGCAACACTGAACACTAATGTCAGATTCAAAAGAAGGAAATACTGTGATTCACTTCTGTATTGTACATATTTAGATATATGTTGCATATTCATCATTTATGGTCTACCTTCCTGTTCCTGCACACATGGATTTTTTTTTTTAATTCAAAGGATCTGATAAGAATATTTGATTTCAAGCACAAATTAATATATGTCATTGACCTTGGTTTGTAATGGCCACCGAAACATCTGATACTGATGTTGAATTAATTGAATAGATTTTGAGAGATTAAATTAGACACAAACACAAGTTTTGACCCTTATGATACTGTATATAAATAATGATAACAGGTTAAAAATGAACATTAATAATATTTATTTAAAATATTTCATTCCAAGACTAGGTATTTGAATTAATACTTACTGCTCATATGAGAGCATACCGTAATTACATTAATGTCAAACATAGCATTTTTACAGCAATTAAGATATAGTTTTTGTCCCTTGATGAAAGTAATTTCTTGAAAATGTTTGTAATCCCACCCTAACAAATACCCCAAGAAGGGCCTTCTTGACCTCATCATCAGGTATGTCCTCAATGGGGGCCTCAATTGTCTTTACTTTACCAATTAAGTAAAGGAAGATGTTTGGGAAAAGACAACAAGGCCCTGGACCGCCATGGACAATGGACACTGCAATCATTCTTCCAATGTGGAAATATTCGTCGTCTTCTGCAGCTAAAAATGCCAATATAGCAATGTTAGGACACACTGATTTATAACATCATGAAAACTTCATAAAAAGTATTACCTTTACTATCAAATGAGAGGTATTTGGCATTGTCTTTGCCTTCAAATCCTCTCCTTGTTTTGATGGTGTCCCTCAACAGAGTCAGAAATTCTGGAGTAGCCCCCCACTGTCTAAAGCCTCTTCCATCAGCCCAGCATCATCTGTGAATTTCACCATTACGCTGCAGGTGGCGTCAAACCAGGATCTCCTGAAACCATCCCAGACATTCGCCCGGTTAATGTTAAATCTGCTACAGGATGTTTTGTTAAGATTATGTGACAGATTTGACACTATGTCGGCAGCTGTCAGCCCATCAGCTCCATCACTGTAAAATAATAATAAAAAAACAGTCCACAAACAGCATGAAACTATTCCCACATGGAAAAAACCTACATAAACATATAATGTTTCAAAATAGGTTTTGATATAGGGTTTTAATATATGTGACATATATAAAATTGGCCGTTTACCTATATTATATGTACATATATGCACACATATATTTACACATATATATGTGCATACATATACCTATATAGGTACATATATGCACGTATATATGCACCTATATGTTCACCTATAATAGTAAAATTTAAATCCATAGCTGCTAGGCAACATAAATAAAAGTCCAAAATGTAGAAATGTACATTATTTATTTACTCAAGATCAATCAAATAGTACAAAACAAAAAATATAGTACAAGAACAAAAATAAGACAAATAACCTGCTAGGCAACATAAATAAAAGTAAAAGATATAGAAATGTACATTATGTATTTACAATCAAATTTACAATGTATGTACAATCAAATAGTACAAGAACAAAAATAAGACAAAAAACTGAACAGAAAAAAAAATAATCTTGTTGTTCTTCTCAGCTCCGTGAGCTTTGAATGAATAGATCTGACCTTGGCTGGCTGCCGGCCACTTCTTCAATGTCGTATCTAGAGAAGACAAAAATAATAAGACATTATTATTATTATACTATAGTGCTTCATCAGGAACCCGAAGCGCTTACAGTACATCTGCGATTGGACACACATTTTGGATAAAGGGCTGATCAGAATAAAAAGTGCGTCATGTAAACACGTCAGTTGGATGATTCTGATTGTATTCTGTTAAATCTGAAAGAAATTCTGATTGGAAACATCACCCCCTCCTCCCTTTTTATTTTTAGCGGAATCGTTCTTTCATATGCACATGTCCGTCACGGGGACTGCATTGTTAACAGTCACACGGTCAATCATCTACATCCAAAGCAGAGAAAATTCATGGATAGGAAAAATTGAGCCACTCCTGCGTTTTTTGGTTTGTTTAAAACACAAGTGAAGTACAACTTCTGCAGTTGTTTTAGGGAAATTACCGCTCTGCGGATGTAAAATGTTATTATTCTGAATAAAGCTTGGTGCATGTTTATGCACATCATGATTTGACTATTTATTTCCATGTAAACTGATTCAGATTAATCCCTCAAATATTTAATCTGATGTAAGAAACTTTGCACATGTAAACATATCTACTTGTCAATGGGCTGCACTTTTATAGGATTTTTCGGCACCCAACAGTATCTAAAATACTTTACAATGTCCTCCCATTGACCCATTCACACACACACTCCACCGGCGAGCTGCCATGCAAGGTTTAGCCGAAGAGCAATAATATATGCATTAAATCAAGCAAATCAATTACCGGTATAGACAAAATAAGGCACAAACACAGGACAGAGGGGGTTAAGGGTGAAGGAGGGGTGAATATGATTATTTATTAACACTTCAGACGACAACAACTAGTGCTATGAGGTATTTGCAACGCGTAGGGGTGGTTTCCCGACAGGGATTCGACTAGTCCTGGACTAAAATAAATGTAAGAGCTGTCCAAACTGAAAAATCTTGCACTGACATATCTTAAAATACATCAGTCCCCTTTGTTTTGCCTCAAAATGTACACAAGTAATGTTTTTAGAAAGGCATGCTTGTTAAAACTATTTATATTTCCTAATTAAACTAAGGCCTAGTCCTGGTTTAAGATAACCCTGTCCGGGAAACCACCCCTATATGTTCAACAAAATAGAGGACTTCACACCTTACAGTGCAATACACCAGAAATGTGGTTTTAGAAGAGGAACAGTAGGATCAAGAAGTGAGCAAGTGATGAATTAGTATTATAGGTCCTAAGCAGATACAGTAATAATGGGTGCCCTACCTTCTGCAGTCTCCATTGATGCCTAATAAACATTGATACAAGTAGGCTATGGTTAAAGTGGTGAACTTATAAAGTCTTAAAAGATGTGTTTTCCCTCCTCAACGCATTATGCATTTACTCACCAATAATGGCTGTATTTTTAATTTTGTCAAGGGCAACCAGCTGCTCCCCATCCCCTCTGGTTAAGGTTCCCACCTTAAAGAAATATTTCAAAATTATTATGAAAGGGGGTAAAATGAAGGTGGAGAAAGCAAGAGTTTTTTATATACACATCATGTTTTCTTGAAGGGGGGCAGGAGGAAAGGATGATTGTCACTTATAACACTAATTGGCTTCTACAAAGCACACGGTTTATACCCATCCTTACTACATATGTTATTCACCTGTGTTTTCGCTGAGGCCTCAGCTGCAGTCTTGTTAGAGAAGAAAAACACTGTTAAACACTGTTTGGGGAAGTCGTGGCCTAATGGTTAGAGAGTCGGACTCCCAATTGAAAGGTTGTGAGTTCGAGTCCCGGGCCGGCAGGAATTGTGGGTGGAGGGAGTGCATGTACAGTTCTCTCTCCACCTTCAATACCACGACTTAGGTGCCCTTGAGCAAGGCATTGAACCCCCAACTGCTCCCCGGGCGCCGCAGCATAAATGGCTGCCCACTGCTCCGGGTGTGTGCTCACAGTGTGCGTGTGTGTTCACTGCTCTGTGTGTGTGCATTTCGGATGGGTTAAATGCAGAGCACAAATTCTGAGTATGGGTCACCATACTTGGCTGAATGTCACTTCACTTCACTTCACTTAAACTCTAACAATTGAATGCATATGGGGCAAGTAAATTACATATTACCACTACTATCCGAACATAAAAATCCCTTGAGCTCAGTTGGAGCCTTAAGTACAATAAGTTCAGAAAAATCTGAGGCATAAAAGGGTTACACACACCTGTGGTGTCTCTCAAAAGCACTGTGTCACCATGGGACTCTCTTTAAAGGGCTCAGTCTCCTCTCTGGAGTCTTAGAGAAGAAAGAAACATAGTAAAACTCTTCAACAATTTTTATTCGTCCCAGCAAGCCACTATAGATTCTTATTTACAGGGGGGGGGGGGGCTTGGAAAACATTAAACATGTCAATAAATTAAAGTTACATGCAAAAGTAATCAGCCAAACATCATATAAATCCATATAGATCTGTTTGAGTAACAAGTAAACTAAATAAATAAATAAAAATGTAAGGGGGTTACTCACCGGTTGCACTTCTCCAAAAGTCGAGAAGGAGGAATCAAGATCCTCCACAGGAGTCCTTCCAGTCTTGTTCATAGAGGACAAATAGTTATTCTCTTCAATAAATTAAAGTGCAAATACATCAAATAATTAACACTTTCAATCAGCCCAACATCACAAGTCTCTACAGCTCTGCTTGAGAAACAATTTTATAAAAGCAATGAAAATCAGAGGAACTTACCTTTTGAGCAATAATGGCGAGGTCACTTTTCATTTGAGGGATTTCTAGGAAGAGGTTATATAAAGAAAAACAATAATTACAATCACAGGATCAAGATAGCACCCAGCAACTCCGTGCCCTTACTCTTCGAAAGACATTTCCTGCAGCTGTGAATGCAAGCTACAACCCTCCAAAGCCCATTGATAAGGCTCTGCAGAGGAAACCTGGTTGTGAACGCAATTGTCTTTCTCCAATTTCTCCCAAATTCAAATTCCCCAGGGTTTTTTTTTTCTGGATCCAATTGCCTTCTTGAGCCACTCAAGGCAGAGAAGCATCATTTATTCTCATGAACTGTATGTTCTCTAGGCCATGGCTTTTGTTAGCCCTCTACCAATTCCTCCAGAAAGAGGCAAATAAATATAATTCTAATTTGAATCTTATCAATGGCTAGATGTGCACCCACACTACCACACCAGCTAACAACATCGCATTTATTTAGCCAAACACATGTATCCATCTCCAGAAATAACCCTGCTAATAAATATTAGGAATACTTACGATTGATGATAATGTCTTTCAGACGTGCATTTTCATTTTTAAGAGAATGGACTTCATTTCTCAACTTTGGTTGAGTTTCCTTCTCTCCCACATCTGTTCGTCCAGGTGTTTTCTAAATTCAGCAGCTGTCTACGAGAAAGAGACAGAGAGAAGAACAACAGCTAATTGTTATATAACTTCTTTTGTAAAAGGTTGATTCTGATTGGCTGGGAGGATGTTACGAGAGGTGTAAGAGGAAGGTGACAAGAAGTGTAGGGCAGAAATCCCTCCACTTGGCGATATGTAACTGTTGTCCGGCCTCCTGGTGGTTATTCCCTACTTAGAGGAAAGCTACACCGTTTTTTCAATTTTTACTATGTTCTTACCTCAACTTAGACCAAATGATAAAACCCTGTCTATTTTCAATGCGTGCAGTGCATCGTGAATGTGTCAGCATTTAGTCTAGCCCATTCATTCCTTAGGATCCACACAGGGATGAATTTAGAAGTCACCAAACACTTCCATGTTTTCCCTATTTAAAGATTGTTACATGAGTAGTTACACCAGTAAGTACAGGGGCACAAAATAAAACGTGGGGATTTTTTTAAGCGGATAAAAAATGATTGAAAAAAATGAAAAAATGAAAAACTATATTGTATGGCGGAAGAGCACTTAGATTGCAGCACTTCGACCTCTGGCGCAGTAACATCATCACTCCTGTGATCTCCCCCCTTCTCATTCAAACTCATTGAGAGGAAGAGTGATGTTGTTACTGCGCCAGAGGTTGAACTGCATTTGTCCTTTAAAACATGAAACTTCCACATCTTGTATTTCATGTAATGTATGTATGTAATACACCACAGACTGGATGTCATCATTTAGGCTACCTTTTTCTTAGAGGGTGGTACTATGTCCTCTTCCTCCCCAATACGCTCCTCCTCTTCGCTGGCTCGCTGGAAGTGAGAGAGAAAGAGAGAGAGAAGACAAAGTTGCCTACTTTGCTGGTGTCATACCTTGTAACAGCTACTGGTAATGCACTTTATTATAAAAGTCTTACTTATCTTTACTGTATTGTACGGAGCCCCGCACGTCACCTATAGGAGAAAAAAAATCAATCCGTGACGGTTTTGCAATCCGTCCCCTCAGTTTATAAACCGTATTCACGAATTCATAAACTGTTCCCTCGGTTTAACAAATCGTGACCACGAATTTCCAATCCGTGCCCTCAGCTTTTGTAAACCTTACTCAAGGATTCATGCAGCAAGCTCCTACGTGTTAACATACAGTTTGAATGAATATTATTATGTGGAATAGGTTTACAGCAAAGTGTCTTAAGTAGAGCCCGACTGATATGGATTTTTGGGGGCCGATGCCGATATTAACTCGAAAAGAGCCGATTTATAAGCCGATATTTTGATTTTAAAAATAATCTGGATATTAGACCCATTTCATATAAACTGCACTTACACAACATTCAATAGCAAAATATCTGCCTGTTCTATGTAGGAGAAAAAAAATCAATCCGTGACGGTTTTGCAATCCGTACCCTCAGTTTATAAACCGTATTCACGAATTCATAAACTGTTCCCTCGGTTTAACAAATCGTGACCACGAATTTCCAATCCGTGCCCTCAGCTTTTGTAAACCTTACTCAAGGATTCATGCAGCAAGCTCCTACGTGTTAACATACAGTTTGAATGAATATTATTATGTGGAATAGGTTTACAGCAAAGTGTCTTAAGTAGAGCCCGACTGATATGGATTTTTGGGGGCCGATGCCGATATTAACTCGAAAAGAGCCGATTTATAAGCCGATATTTTGATTTTAAAAATAATCTGGATATTAGACCCATTTCATATAAACTGCACTTACACAACATTCAATAGCAAAATATCTGCCTGTTCTATGTATGTGGGCTGTATAAACCATTTTCCAGAATGGACTATGTTAAAAAAAAAGCCTTAGATTACAGTCTCAATGACTAAACAATTGCACATCAAAAGTATATATTTTTTAATGATCAAAAAACAGTCTGGTTTTAAACATTTAACACTTTTACTTTCTTCCAGTTGAAGCTGGTTTTAACAGTCTGTGTGTTTACTGTAAATAAATTATAATACTAAAGTTAAAGTATTTGCAGAAGTAATCCCACACTTTGCTGCTACAGCATTCACCTTTTTCAGCCATCTGTAGGCAGAAAGAGAGATGGAGAAAGAATAAGCATGTGTATTAATAATATCACCATGTATCATTACTCATGTCATCATTAGAATTATAATAATAATAAACTGGGATTTCCTACATAGGCAAAAATGAGAAATATATATATTTTTTTATTTGTCAAGCAATAGGTATTACCTACTTATATTTAACAATATTATTTCAACACTTTCCTGTTATGTCTGTAAAGCTGCTTTGAAACAATATGTAAAAAAGAAAAAAAGCGCTAGTTCAGCTCACATTTATTTACATGTCCCCTCTGGTTTAATCATTTCTGACGCACCTACTGTAGTTACTGTAACTACACTATATTTGCTCTCACAGAACATCGTCTTGCCTACTATTACCGGAAGATTGCGGAATCAATTCGAAGTTGAATGGTTAACGTTAGTGTCATGAACACACCGCTGTCAATTTTGAGAAGAACCACCTTCAAACAAGTTAATAGCAAGCATTTAAGGGGCCTGCTAAAAAGGAAGCTATTAGCGTTAGAGTAACGTAACCAGCCTGAATTCACCAAATTGTTCTCTGGACCTGAGGGTAGCCTCTTCTTCCTTGCTTCTCTCTTAATTCTCATCAGCAGGACTAGCGCTATCGCTCGCTTCTTACAACGGGACAGATACATGTTTGCTGCTGACCGAAAGGAGGAACAACAGACTATGAAAGAGCTCCCGCTAAACGTTTTTAAAACTCCGCCTACGCCATAGCGCAGCGCAAATCGCGTTGTATCTGAAGGGCAACGCTGAACCCAGCGGCAAGCGCCGTGCATACCGCGTCCTGTGTGAAAAGCCCAATTACGCGGTCATTATCTGGGAAACACCGCAATAGAATAAGAATAAGTTAAACGCTAACGTTATAGTTTGACCTCCTATTAACGTTCGCGCTCTTCCACTGATAAACATGGTATTAGCTTTGTGGCTAATCTAATATAGCAATGCATTAGCGGCTGTAAGTGATGTTACAGAATATTTAGAAGTGATAATGATAGGACCGTTAGCTAGAACTACCACACAGTTTTTATATACAGGGTATGAACTAAATCTACAATCATTTCACATGACGAACAACAGACTCACCGTCAAAACAGTAAGTTACATCTCCTTCATCTCCTTGGCTGATCGCTTTCTTCTGTAGTGGACTTCTGGCGCTGTTGTTAACTCTGGAGCTGCAGAGCTCCCTCTGGTGGGCACACTATGCAACACTCATAACATGAGTGAAGCATGAGACTCTGTTTCTCATGTTTCATCGGCCGTTATAAATGCCGATGCCGATTTAAATGCAATTAGCTTATATCGACCGATAATATCGGCCGGCCGATATATCGGTCGGGCTCTAGTCTTAAGTGATTCTCTATCAAGTCTAGTACTAGGTGAAATACAAAGATTTAATAAGAAAGATGTGCATCAAAATCTTGTTCAATTGTAATAATCTTATAATAGCACTTGATTATTATTGTACAATAAACCTGGCATTGTGACTGACTCTGGAGTAATTTTTTCCTCTTTTGTAAGTTGTTTTGGATAAAAGCTTCTTATGCAAAACCTGTATAATAATATACAGTATAATAAATATAAAGTTATTTTTAATAATTTTAATTTGTAGGCTAAATAAATGATACAAGACAGTAAAAATGTTTGTCATAAAATAATTAATGAATGCTTTATTTTTAAATAACCTTTTTTGGAAATGCTTTCTTAACATAAAGACTTACTTTTGTGATTTTATTATACTAAGCTCCACCAACCCCACCCGCCGGAGTTACATGCACTCTTCACTGTTAATGTTATTATTAAATAATTAGGCCAAAAATAACATTGCATTCAGTTAGAGAGAAAAGGAATGAAAACATAACCGGCATATTATTTGTTTTTACCCTTATTTTCTTCTTTTTAGCATTTATTTTTTTTGGCCATAAAGCACAGGCGACTGTGTCTTCTATTGGTGATTAATGTAAAATAAACGCTAAAAAGAAGACTATTTTGTGAATGATGATCGTTGTCTCATTGAATACTATGAAAAATAATGTTTAATAAACAGAAATGAATCTGCCGGTGGGGGCGGAGCCACAAATGCATGTCAGTTCACAATAGTATGTTCCTGCACAACTGGAGGCTGCAGATTCAGGACCGCAGATCTAGGACCCTAGTTTTTCGTGACAGCGCCACCTACCGTACTGAACGATATAGCGATGACTGCAGTTTCAGGACCGCAGTTCTAGTACCCTGTTGGTTTAGTTTGCAGTCACGTTACTTTGTATATAGCATCTATATATTAATCTCAGTAGTATTTGTTTTTAAATGTGATTTTTGATTCAAAATGTAGCAGAGGTTAACTAAGATGTTACTAAGTGTGCTTTGAGTCACAATTTTAAATTTAAACATGAATTTACACAAAATATAAATGAAATATAAATTTTGTAAAATTGATGTATATCAATTTTAAAACAATTGTAAAAAATGAAGAACCTTAAAAGTCTTAGTCTCTTGAATTATACAGTATATTGATTAACCTCCTTAAGGTGAATTAGCTCATTATCAGGTAAGTTAAAGTTGAAATCAGGTATGGAGTCACTAAATTACAGCTGATATTTTAAAAGGTGTTGAGAGGCAAAACAAGACAAGAATGATTCAAGAATGTTTATTTATATATATATATATATATATATATATATATATATATATATATATATATATATATATATATATATATATATGTGTGTGTCATTTTTGCGACAACATCACAACAGCAACAAAGTGAAGCTCTTTTCCATCAGTTGCTGCATGGATAGAATGGCTGTAGGCTTCAACTCTAGAGAAAGAGAGAGCGAGAGACAGAGAGAGAGATAAATAAGAAACATTTGTTTAACATATTCAACCGGAATATATATATATATATATATATATATATATATATATATATATATATAGAGAGAGAGAGAGAGAGAGAGAGAGAGAGAGAGAGAGAGAGACAACTTGTTAGAATATTTTGAGATCATGAAAATATCCCTAGTGCCTTTTTTAATCATCTGTCCTACAATGAGCCTAACCAAATCCATAAAATCACTTCATATTGGCCATGCAGAACATGACAGAAACTAACACATGAGTAGTAATTATGATGCTGCTTATGTCATGATGATTTATGACTTTGACCTTTGACCTTTTGACAGGTTGAACTTCCGGTGACCTTATGATGGATGGGTTGAACTTCCGGAATGAGTTCAGGGGCTAACCTATGACCGTTTCCCACGCATCGATCATGTGGTTTTGACAGAAAGTTTTACCCTATTGACCTAGTTAGTTCTAAATTATAGTTTTTGACGGCTAGTTTAAACGGTAAAGGAAACACTCCCCACGCATTGATCAAGTGGTTTTGACAGAAAGTTTTACCCTATTGACCTAGTTAGTTCTAAATCATGGTTTTAGGAAACCCTCCCGATGCATCGATCATGTGGTTTTGACAGAAGCTGTTTGAAGTTTGTGTCAGTTAGCTTGTTTGAAGTTTATCCCAGTTATACGGTTATGTGTGTGTGTGTGTGTGTGTGATTATATGGCTTCTCCACCCTCCCATTACATTCCTGAGCAGTGTATAAATGGGATCGGTGTGTTCTACGTTTATATATAAAACGTCCTATAATTTATATAATATTTATATAATTTATATAATATAATTAATTATCATGCTAAGGTTGAAAAACATTTCAGTTATTTCACATTCATATATAAAAACATTATATCATTTATATAATATAGTAATTATCATGCTAAATTTGAAAACATTTTAGTTATTTCACATTTATATATATATATATATATATATATATATATATATATATATATATATATATATATATATAAAACATTATATAATTTATATATAAAACATTATATAATTTATATATAAAACATTATAGAATTTACTAAAACAATTAAAGGTTTAAAACACACTTTAGTTATTTCATATATGTGACATTCAGTTATCTCACATTTATATATAAAACATTCTATAATTTATATAATATAATTATCATGCTAAAGTTGAAAATATTTTAGTTATTTCATATATGTGACATTCATTTATTTCACATTTATATATATATATATATATATATATATATATATATATATATATATATATATATAACATTATATAATTTGTATGATATAATTAATTATCATGCTAAGGTTGAAAAACATTTCAGTTATTTCACATTTATATATAAAACAGTCTATAATTTATATAATATAATAATCATCATGCTAAAGTTGAAAACATTTTAGTTATTTCACATTTATATATAAAACATTCTATAATTTATATAATATTTATATAATTTATATAATATAATTAATTATCATGCTAAAGTTGAAAAACATGCCGTTCTTTATATTCTATCTTTTATATAATATACATAATCTGAAAGCAATTTAAATAAGGTTGAAAAACATTGTGTTCTTTTAAAAAGGTTATACATGAAACGTTTATAAAAAATATAGTGAAACCGACTGTTTCAGATAAAACAAGATCCATTTTTAGGGGGCAGAAGAAGCTGTTTTCATATCAGCTTTGATCCTGACCCTCTGTGTCCCACTGTCTACGTCTGCACGCTACAGTGCACACTCGTCCGAATTTACTACAAAATCACAATATCTTCAAAGCCATTGCTAATTAAAACTAACGTATCTCACGCAGGAGTACCGTGTTTTGACAGTTTTCTGACGGTTCACCTATGAATTACGGTTGGTGCGCGGCTAGCATCTCTTGTACCCCTCTCTCTCTCTCTCTCTCTCTCTCTCTCTCTCTCTCTCTCTCTCTCTCTCTCTCTCTCTCTCTCTCTCTCTCTCTCCCTCTCATACATTCATTCGTCTCCAAGTCTTATTTTCTTCTTTTAATGAATATAAACACATTATACATTCGCAAACAATATAAAACAAAACATTTACATTAGTTTTAGTCATCACTAAAAATATACATTTTACCAGGATCGGGGAAAAAATATATAATTGAACACAATGAAGAATATGGTCTATTGAGGAACCCAGATGTGTCGTTGACATAATTAAGTTAAATTCATTTCACATTAATCGTTGCAAAACATTTTCTATATTATATTTAAAACCTTTTATATCCATCTTTATATCATATCTTTTTTCAGTTTAACCGTACACCTACAGTACCACCACACACTAAAATGCTGCATGCACGTACATTTTTTTAATTAAATTTAGTTTTTAAGCGATCTGAATTGTGACTACCCTATACATTTAATCACAAACCACACGTACCGTGTTATATCACTATAATATCCATTCCACTATACAATTTTGTATTCTGATAAACCAAATAAACAAGCGGACATACGCATGAACATATCAAGTTAAAAAGAGACTTATCTCTATTTTAAAAAATATGAAAAAATAAATAAATAAAATTATATATGACAACGTGTTACTAAACCAGAACACACGTTTTAAACAAGTATTCATCATGTTTATAAAACACATCGCAGTAACAGACATGTTACTAAACCAAACCAAATCATTTATCATACATTTTTAATCATGTATTCAACATATACTTATAACACCAATGTCTGGGGGAGGCCAACATACCTCCAGTCACCCCAAAACCCACTCAGACTCCAGGGGTTAAAGAATATGGAAATAAATAATTATATAATGACATCATCATCCTAAAGCAATTCATTAAACAAAAAAAGTATAACTTAAAAAAAAGATCACTTATTTTAAATGTGATAGCATAGTATATAAAATAAACATTTCTGATGATACATATAAAAAATATCCCTTACATTTTTTTAGACCGGGGAGAGATGTCCAAACATGAATGAAATATCCAAAAATAAAATAATACGACTTAAAAAAATAAAAGTAAAATGTTTAAATCATAAACAGAATCTCACAGGTCCAAGTTGGGGTATTCTCCTGTATGTGAGACCTGAGGGGGTGCTTCACACACCCCGCGCGCGGCGAGGGTGGAGTTCCAAACCGCATGATCTAAGCCAGAGGGGTACCATTAATGTAATGTTTGAATAATCAGTACCCTCACTACATCTGATGTAATTCATTACATCTGTTTAAATGTTTCTTAATTCAACAAAATGATGATATATATTACCTAAAATATTTAGATTTTTATATAATATTATATAATAATTATTTATATCATATCATATATATATAATTATATTATATTAGATGCGTTATGCATTAATCACTTTAGATTCTTTAAAGTTCTTATTTTTTGCATGATCTTCAAAGTTTTTAATACCATCTTTCTGTCTCCCTCTCCCTCTCTCACACGGACACACACACACACACACACACACACACACACACACACACACACACAGACAATGAAACATGATGCCAAAGTCTTTCTGTATGTTTTAAAAATAAAGCTAAAAATATTGATTTTGCTTTAAATGTATGCTAAATTTGTTTGTCGCAGCATAGACTGTGAAGTTTAGATGAAGTTGATTGATCTTTTAGAAGAATTCTTTCAGAGAAAGACCCTCGATCGTATTCACCCATTAAAGATGGTTCAGGAGAGATGGGCTTCTGGACCCACGCATCCTAGAGATGTAATTTATGTGCGTTGCTACGGTCGTAAACCTTTCACATATCTACGGTACTTTCAGACACAGAGCAGGAAAGACATTTGCAGGGCCTCTGTTTAACCGTTCCAAAATACCTCCATTTAAAAGCAAAATTAAAATATAAAAATGACCGCCTGTACAGCTGTAGTTCTATTTTATATTAAAAGTATCCTTACTATCCATATTATATTCTTTATTTAAAACGATATATTTAACCGGCAGTATCCCCCCAACGTGTTTTCCATCAGTTGTTTGGCCTTCGGGCTTTTTACGTAGTGCTTTTCAGTTACTGTAAGATCGCTTTACACTAGTGTAATGAAAGTTAACTTTTCTTAAAGTTTATAGTTGTATTTTACTGTATCCGCATCCTTCTATCCTGTAGATTGTATGCGTACTGTAAAATAACAAATATACATTTTGCTTAAAGTCAGTAAAATAATTACACCTACAATTTGAAACGTGTTTAAACACATTGTGTGTCACTAAAGCAAGGCACGCCGTCTATCGTCTTATTTTTTTAAATAACCTGATGACCAGCATTGTTTCTTCATATAATTTATGCCCCCGAGTGCTTTTCTCACACGAGTAGAAAACTCTTTCTCTTTGGATGTGTTTGGCAGAAACATAATTTCTACATCAGAAAATTTTTAAATGTACGACTGAACTTTTCTCATTCGACAGAAATACTATTTTCAAATTATTTACCCGGCCTATGACACTCGGTGTAAATGTTCTTACCTAGAACAGAAAACATCCGCTTTGATTATTTTGTAGGCATCGTGTAATGTTAAATGGTTTACTAAAAAAATTAAAGCACCGGCAGCTGTGATTTTCAAAATGAAAGACATGTACGAGCTAAGGATGTGTCAACTATTATCGTCATTTCCTTTTGAGCCCGGATAAACCGGTAATTAATTTTCTATGCGAGTGACACAATATACAGTTCTCATACTATAGGTGTAAATAGCCATGCTAAACATTTATGACTATTGGTGTAAATAGCCGTGCTAAAACATTTATGACTATTTTTGCAGGCCAGCAGATCATGTCAAGGGTGTTTCACATCTAAGAATCACAATGTTTTGTAAATGACATTTTTCTTACACCTCGAGATTTAACCGTATCAAGATTTTGGGCGACCGTTCGCAATTTCATCATTTCGTCATCGTAATAGGAATAAATGAAAATTAAGAAATTAAGTTACAGTTTTTCTCTTCGAGATATTTCTTTTAGCGAAACTTCGTGTCTGTCCAAAAAGTGTGATCGCATGAAACATCGATGCAAAAATGAAGTCTAGCTGTTTTACACTTAAAACTATTACAACATCAAACGTTACACTCGTTTAAGTTTCCACACTCTTGTTGAGATACATTTTTTATCCATGCTGGTTTTCAATTTTATGGTGGGGCTTTCCATAGCTATCCCGTACACCTAAAAACGACCATCACAGAAAACAAAATTAAAAAAAAAAAATGAAATAAATAAATAATTTAATAAAATGTAAAAAAGTTTTAGCTAAATAAAAACACCTTACATTTCCAGACAGGCGAAGTAGTTCATTATGCAACAATCCCCCAAAAAAAAGCAAATAGCCCCAGACCCTTCAGTGATAAACTACAGTGTGAACTGAAGCTTCAGGATATAGGGCAACAGACCAGATGAGTCTCGGGGGACAATGTCGCAGTACATCTATTCTGCTAACGCCTTTCCAGAGTACATCCAGAGTTTACACTAATTTCATTTAGAAGCATAACCTTAAAAGTTTAAATCAAATCTTTAAAGTTTTATTAAAATCATATCTTTTATTTATCTTCTTAGAAGATTAATGTATTATTGTTACTGTTGTTATTGTTAAGCAGTGTCTGTCCAAAAACTTTAGATTGTTACATACAACATACAACATGAAACATGTTGTCAAAGTTTGTCACAAAAATCCTAGGACTTCGCATTGCTCTTATTTAGACAAAGTTGTATCATTTGGAAAATCAAAGTAAAAAGCACACGTCGTCTTAATTCAAAGTATAAGTATAAGATCGTATAAGATCATTTTTACTTGTATCTCCCGAACTAGGGTGAAACCCTTTACTGAGAATATACTATCGGTCATCTACTCAAAATACATGTAGAAGTTTCAAATGTTAGCATTAGCTGATGGCGGCCGCATGACTTTGGGGAGAGCTATAGCACGAAGCATCCCCTTCGACCTCCTCGATTTCTCCCATCTAGCGGTTCACCCATCTACTCACTTTTTCAAATGAGTGTTGCAGCTGCGGTAGCTGTTATGCGTCAAGAATCTATGACAACATGTCTTCCAATAGCACATCATCGAGTTTAATTTGTACATGTTCTACAGTTATGCCACCTATATAATGATTTACACAACCAAGCAATGGAAAAAGCTTGTAATTTTGACTTACCCTGTCGAGAAGAAAGCAGGCACCCTTTCATTAGCTCTTTCCACCTGGGAAAAGCTATCCCGATATTTATTTACATACCGATCAATTCAATTTTAGCTTTTTGGCTTTTTTGGAGGGATTTTGTCCCGTGCAGTGCAGCCTTTCAAATGTGCCGAGGACTGTATCATCGCCCCCCCATATGGTCTAGCAGTTAGGATTCCAGGTTTTCTTCCAGGCTGCCCGGGTTCGACTCCCGGTATGTCGCAAAAAAAACAAAAAACTGTAGTGCGATGATATTTTTTGTAGAAATAGCTTACTCGGCTTGTACATTAACAACTTTAGATAGTTTATGGTGTAATAGCTTTAACCATGTGCAGTTTCTTAGCGTAATGCGATGAGAAAGTGTGTGGTTTACAGTTCGCTGCGGCGTGATGAGATCTAGAGTCCGTTAAACACGGCAAAGTCAAGAAATCTCGCAATTTTAGGGCGAAAGAGTTAGAACAAACATTTGTCTATGCGGTGTTAGGCTATACTAAACTCGCGGTCATTATAAAGTTTTGTATGTTTATTTTCATTTCAACATATTAATGAACGCTGTTACAGATTTTTTCTTAGTAACGCGCAATACAATAGTTTGTTAAAAGATAACGCTATGGGCTGTTTGAGTAACACCGTCGTCTACGATGCTTGAAGTTTTCACCGCTTACAGGCGCCACACTAACCTAAACCTGTAACTCTATCATAATTATTTAAAATAACTATAAACTTCATGCGTGACGCCTATGTAACTGACTAAAACTAATATGTATGCTAAACAAAACATTTGCGGTTGTGAAAAAATGAAGTGAATTAATAGATGTCAGAAACTGCTCGCCTCGTGTTTTCTTAAAGAACAACGGGTTATTTAGACGTGACAGAGCACAGTTCCAGTCGTAGCGCGGTTTCCGGATCAGACCTTAAACACGATGAATGACTGAAACAGTCAAAATCATCCCGTCTCTCACTTAAATGAACGACTTATCAACAGTGGTTTATTGATTGAAGTACCGTACAAAGACAACCAAACAATAATGTATACAGTAGTAGAAAAAAAAAGCTATTTACAGAGTTGCATTAAAACTTTCACAATAGTTTAGAATACTGGAATACTTTAGAATATATTTCACTATTAGGTATTTGTTATTCTGATACGCGTTTCCTGTATAAAAGAGTATGTCTATAACCTTTTCAGGTGAATGTAGTGCAATCTTATGGATCTTAAACGTAATCACGTTACAACGAGGTGACATAGTCCCTCTAGCAAATCCGTCAAAAGTGGACAAAGCAGAAAAATCTCAGCACGCGGTAGATGATAATGCTTACGACCGAAGGGGCGTACGCATAGGTCTACTCTTTAATGTCAAGCGGAAATGTTGAAACGAGTACGACGAGTAAAATGTGAACGTCGTCATCGGCTATATGAACAAGAGCTCTAGATGTAGGGTGATATTTTTATGCTGTAAAATTCCTATGAACAGGCAGTGTATGTTTGACCGCGGTCAGAGAAAACTCTTCATCAGAAAACTGCAAAACAACGTGTCAACAGATCGGTCGACTATCTCTGGTAAAAATAAATAAATAAATAAAATTATTCATGTTTACGAGTCACACATTGACAATTTTTGTCTCATGTGCTCATTACAGCTAAAATCACTGAATTATGAAATGCAAAAGTGTGTATGGCATTTTTCTATAACCGTTACAAAAGTGAGAACATTGTAGTTCTCAAATGTGTTTGTATTACAACGGTAGCCCATCTAACAAATCTGTCAGAAGTGGAAAAGCAAAGATGTTTAGCGCATACACACGTACACCAGAGATGTTGCTTTATTTGAATCAAAGAAGATGGCCGTAGGAACTGATAACATTCTTTAATGTCGTCGTGTTGTGTTTTGTCAAAATAATAAAAAGGTTTGGGCAAATGTTTAATAATTTTTCTTAAATTAATAGAATGCGCTCACCCCACTCTCTTTCCCACGCGAGAGTTAGCATGAACTTACAGGAGTCTTAAAACAGAATGTGAATTGTGTCATCGGCTATCCGAACACGATGACTAAATCTAACGGAGTAATAAAAATATCATTTACAAATCAAAAAAAAAAAAAAATACTTTAACGATTGTATTCTGAATTCTATATGCGTTGTAAAGTTAGTTTTCTTGCTATACTGTCTTTCTAAGTGATTTGGTCGCTCGAATACACGAAAGGTTATGGATAAAAAATGTATCTCAACAAGAGTGTGGAAACTTAAACGAGTGTAACGTTTGATGTTGTAATAGTTTTAAGTGTAAAACAGCTAGACTTCATTTTTGCATCGATGTTTCATGCGATCACACTTTTTGGACAGACACGAAGTTGCGCTAAAAGAAATATCTCGAAGAGAAAAACTGTAACTTAATTTCTTAATTTTCATTTATTCCTATAACGATGACGAAATGATGAAATTGCGAACGGTCGCCCAAAATCTTGATACGGTTAAATCTCGAGGTGTAAGAAAAATGTCATTTACAAAACATTGTGATTCTTAGATGTGAAACACCCTTGACATGATCTGCTGGCCTGCAAAAATAGTCATAAATGTTTTAGCACGGCTATTTACACCAATAGTCATAAATGTTTAGCATGGCTATTTACACCTATAGTATGAGAACTGTATATTGTGTCACTCGCATAGAAAATTAATTACCGGTTTATCCGGGCTCAAAAGGAAATGACGATAATAGTTGACACATCCTTAGCTCGTACATGTCTTTCATTTTGAAAATCACAGCTGCCGGTGCTTTAATTTTTTTAGTAAACCATTTAACATTACACGATGCCTACAAAATAATCAAAGCGGATGTTTTCTGTTCTAGGTAAGAACATTTACACCGAGTGTCATAGGCCGGGTAAATAATTTGAAAATAGTATTTCTGTCGAATGAGAAAAGTTCAGTCGTACATTTAAAAAATTTTCTGATGTAGAAATTATGTTTCTGCCAAACACATACAAAGAGAAAGAGTTTTCTACTCGTGTGAGAAAAGCACTCGGGGGCATAAATTATATGAAGAAACAATGCTGGTCATCAGGTTATTTAAAAAAATAAGACGATAGACGGCGTGCCTTGCTTTAGTGACACACAATGTGTTTAAACACGTTTCAAATTGTAGGTGTAATTATTTTACTGACTTTAAGCAAAATGTATATTTGTTATTTTACAGTACGCATACAATCTACAGGATAGAAGGATGCGGATACAGTAAAATACAACTATAAACTTTAAGAAAAGTTAACTTTCATTACACTAGTGTAAAGCGATCTTACAGTAACTGAAAAGCACTACGTAAAAAGCCCGAAGGCCAAACAACTGATGGAAAACACGTTGGGGGGATACTGCCGGTTAAATATATCGTTTTAAATAAAGAATATAATATGGATAGTAAGGATACTTTTAATATAAAATAGAACTACAGCTGTACAGGCGGTCATTTTTATATTTTAATTTTGCTTTTAAATGGAGGTATTTTGGAACGGTTAAACAGAGGCCCTGCAAATGTCTTTCCTGCTCTGTGTCTGAAAGTACCGTAGATATGTGAAAGGTTTACGACCGTAGCAACGCACATAAATTACATCTCTAGGATGCGTGGGTCCAGAAGCCCATCTCTCCTGAACCATCTTTAATGGGTGAATACGATCGAGGGTCTTTCTCTGAAAGAATTCTTCTAAAAGATCAATCAACTTCATCTAAACTTCACAGTCTATGCTGCGACAAACAAATTTAGCATACATTTAAAGCAAAATCAATATTTTTAGCTTTATTTTTAAAACATACAGAAAGATTTTGGCATCATGTTTCATTGTCTGTGTGTGTGTGTGTGTGTGTGTGTGTGTGTGTGTGTGTGTGTCCGTGTGAGAGAGGGAGAGGGAGACAGAAAGATGGTATTAAAAACTTTGAAGATCATGCAAAAAATAAGAACTTTAAAGAATCTAAAGTGATTAATGCATAACGCATCTAATATAATATAATTATATATATATGATATGATATAAATAATTATTATATAATATTATATAAAAATCTAAATATTTTAGGTAATATATATCATCATTTTGTTGAATTAAGAAACATTTAAACAGATGTAATGAATTACATCAGATGTAGTGAGGGTACTGATTATTCAAACATTACATTAATGTTAACTTTGAAATAATGTACCCCTCTGGCTTAGATCATGCGGTTTGGAACTCCACCCTCGCTGCGCGCGGGGGGTGTGAAGCACCCCCTCAGGTCTCACATACAGGAGAATACCCCAACTTGGACCTGTGAGATTCTGTTTATGATTTAAACATTTTACTTTTATTTTTTTAAGTCGTATTATTTTATTTTGGGATATTTCATTCATGTTTGGACATCTCTCCCCGGTCTAAAAAAATGTAAGGGATATTTTTTATATGTATCATCAGAAATGTTTATTTTATATACTATGCTATCACATTTAAAATAAGTGATCTTTTTTTTAAGTTATACTTTTTTTGTTTAATTAATTGCTTTAGGATGATGATGTCATTATATAATTATTTATTTCCATATTCTTTAACCCCTGGAGTCTGAGTGGGTTTTGGGGTGACTGGAGGTATTTTGGCCTCCCCCAGACATTGGTGTTATAAGTATATGTTGAATACATGATTAAAAATGTATGATAAATGATTTGGTTTGGTTTAGTAACATGTCTGTTACTGCGATGTGTTTTATAAACATGATGAATACCTGTTTAAAACATGTGTTCTGGTTTAGTAACACATTGTCATATATAATTTTATTTATTTATTTTTTCATATTTTTTAAAATAGAGATAAGTCTCTTTTTAACTTGATATGTTCATGCGTATGTCCGCTTGTTTATTTGGTTTATCAGAATACAAAATTGTATAGTGGAATGGATATTATAGTGATATAACACGGTACGTGTGGTTTATGATTAAATGTATGGGGTAGTCACAATTCAGATCGCTTAAAAACTAAATTTAATTAAAAAAATGTACGTGCATGCAGCATTTTAGTGTGTGGTGGTACTGTAGGTGTACGGTTAAACTGAAAAAAGATATGATATAAAGATGGATATAAAAGGTTTTAAATATAATATAGAAAATGTTTTGCAACGATTAATGTGAAATGAATTTAACTGAATTATGTCAACGACACATCTGGGTTCCTCAATAGACCATATTCTTCATTGTGTTCAATTATATATTTTTTCCCCGATCCTGGTAAAATGTATATTTTTAGTGATGACTAAAACTAATGTAAATGTTTTGTTTTATATTGTTTGCGAATGTATAATGTGTTTATATTCATTAAAAGAAGAAAATAAGACTTGGAGACGAATGAATGTATGAGAGAGAGAGAGAGAGAGAGAGAGAGAGAGAGAGAGAGAGAGAGAGAGAGAGAGAGAGAGAGAGGGGTACAAGAGATGCTAGCCGCGCACCAACCGTAATTCATAGGTGAACCGTCAGAAAACTGTCAAAACACGGTACTCCTGCGTGAGATACATTAGTTTTAATTAGCAATGGCTTTGAAGATATTGTGATTTTGTAGTAAATTCGGACGAGTGTGCACTGTAGCGTGCAGACGTAGACAGTGGGACACAGAGGGTCAGGATCAAAGCTGATATGAAAACAGCTTCTTCTGCCCCCTAAAAATGGATCTTGTTTTATCTGAAACAGTCGGTTTCACTATATTTTTTATAAACGTTTCATGTATAACCTTTTTAAAAGAACACAATGTTTTTCAACCTTATTTAAATTGCTTTCAGATTATGTATATTATATAAAAGATAGAATATAAAGAACGGCATGTTTTTCAACTTTAGCATGATAATTAATTATATTATATAAATTATATAAATATTATATAAATTATAGAATGTTTTATATATAAATGTGAAATAACTAAAATGTTTTCAACTTTAGCATGATGATTATTATATTATATAAATTATAGACTGTTTTATATATAAATGTGAAATAACTGAAATGTTTTTCAACCTTAGCATGATAATTAATTATATCATACAAATTATATAATGTTATATATATAATTATATTATATAAATTATAGAATGTTTTATTTATAAATGTGAGATAACTGAATGTCACATATATGAAATAACTAAAGTGTGTTTTAAACCTTTAATTGTTTTAGTAAATTCTATAATGTTTTATATATAAATTATATAATGTTTTATATATATATATATATATATATATATATATAAATGTGAAATAACTGAAATGTTTTCAAATTTAGCATGATAATTACTATATTATATAAATGATATAATGTTTTTATATATGAATGTGAAATAACTGAAATGTTTTTCAACCTTAGCATGATAATTTAATTATATTATATAAATTATATAAATATTATATAAATTATAGGACGTTTTATATATAAACGTAGAACACACCGATCCCATTTATACACTGCTCAGGAATGTAATGGGAGGGTGGAGAAGCCATATAATCACACACACACACACACACATAACCGTATAACTGGGATAAACTTCAAACAAGCTAACTGACACAAACTTCAAACAGCTTCTGTTTCCTTTACATTTCAAACTAGCCTTCAAAAACTATAATTTAGAACTAACTAGGTCAATAGGGTAAAACTTTCTGTCAATACCACATGATCGATGCGTGGGAAATGGTCATAGGTTAGCCCCTGAACTCATTCCGGAAGTTCAACCCATCCATCATAAGGTCACCGGAAGTTCAACCTGTCAAAAGGTCAAAGGTCAAAGTCATAAATCATCATGACATAAGCAGCATGATAATTACTACTCACATGATAGCAATGGACTGTATGTGTGTAGTAGACCTGCAGATTAGGCTAAATTGTAACAAGCTATTAAAATTGCCAAACGCCTCATTCATCATTGCAAAACAATGCCAAAACAACAGGCTAACACATACTGCAACTAGGCAGTCATTGCAGTTTAATTATGAAAGATATTTTATACATAAGTATGGTAAAACAACCACTATTAAGCCAGTATTCACACTACATTAAGCTGCAGGTAAATCTTACAAACCTTACATCAACCATGCTCTTGTCATCTGGTAAGTTTAATTAATGTGCAGGCTAGGTTCACTTATAATACTTTGTCATTAAAACTCAACAAGGATTTATGAAATCATGGCCACGAATTGACATCGTAGTAATTAATAAAGCTAGCTCACAAATTCTTAATTTGGTGGGCATTAATTATTAATTCATAGTTAGCAGTTCTCACTATGTAAACTTTGCACCGTTTAAACGTTATAAAACAAAACTTAATTAAATATCAGTACTCACCGTCAGATTGCTGCCCACGTCGTCCATCTTTGCGGTGTTGATCCAGTACAGTAGGTGGCGATGTCACAAAAAAAACTAGGGTATGGCGAGTGGAATGTGACAGGATTACCTTTTTATTTATTTATTTTTTTTTTTTCAACTATTTTTTTTTTTTTTTTTGCAGTTGAAAGAACAACAACATATTTGAAGCAACAGGGGGCAAACGGACACCATCACAAGAGGTTATGTTAGAGACATACATATACAAGACATATTAAAGATAACAAAAAACATACAAAAAATACAAAAAAAAAAAATGTAGAGGAAAGAGAGGATAATTTAAAGAGTTTACAATAGACCCAATAATGTTACAAGTTTTTAAAGCCTTTGAGTTCAACGGTTTTGACATATTCTTAAAGGAAGTAAAAAGGGACTTTATATCAGATGAAAACATTCTAAAGTTAGGTTTGCAATGGATGGCTCTGGCTTTATGTAGGTGAAATTTACCCAGAAGACAAAGCAATAAAACAAAGAAATAGAGCTTCCCCACTGGGTACGCTAGAACTTTTCATCATTCACACAAGAGTGTGTCTCTTGTAAAAAATAAACATCCCTTTTCATGGATTTACAAAACAAAAATAAAGCTTTTCGTTTGTTTAAGTCACGTAGCCCCCGAACATTCAAAGAAAAACAAGAGAAATACGAACTAAAAATAGTAGTGGACCTCAACTCTGAGTAAATGGAACTGTTACAAACAGATACGACAAATAAAGTGCTTCTTAGAAGATATGCAGAGCATAAAGCTCGAATTCCCAATAAAGTTTGGGAAAGCCAACACACTCTATTGTGGACCCCGAAAGAAAAGAAAAAGAAAATAAATAAATAATAATAATAATAATCAAAAAAGGTTAATAATAATCATCATCAAAAAAGGTTAATAAAAATATATATATTTTTTATATACATAAAAAATAAATAAATTGTAATCGGGTTTTGAAAAATCAAAGTGTAAGAGGTATACTATATATCATACACAGAAATTCTCTTCCTGTTAATGAAAGCAACTGGCCCATTAAACCCAGCTTTCTTTCCTTCTTTCTTGTCTTTTCAACGAGTGGCCAGAGTTTGTTTCTAGCCTCTTTGTCTTCTTGAGTGAGATCTTCCAGGATCTGAATTTTCTTCTGTTTCAGCAGCTCAGATCGTTTGGCTTCTGCCCATATTGCATCACGACAAGTGCAGGATAAGAACAGGACGATGATACGCCGCGAGTTTCCAGACTTGGGGCCAAGTCTATGCGCGATGTCAACCATGTCCTGTAGTTTCCGCGGAGTGTGGAGAGAGGTTCCTGAAAAGCTCAATGATAACCATTTTGACGTTTTCCCCTTCACGTTCAGGTATCCCAGCTACACGGAGGTTCCATCTGCGTTTGTAGCAATCCAATCCGCTGTATTTCTCCTTGAGAGACTGGTTTTCTTTTTTGAGGATCTCCACCTTTGATTGCAGACAAAGCACCTTCTCCGTCACATCATCCACCTGTTTATTCATGGCTTCAAGCGAGCAGGTAAGCTTGCAGATTGAAGAGGTGTTTTCCTTCACCGAGGCCTCGACGGACTGCAGTTTTACCAACGACTCTTCTTGTAACTTGCTGACCTTTTCGATTGCCGTTAGCAGCACAGAGTTAGATATTGTGTCGGGGTGTTCGCTCGAGATTTCTTCTGAACAGGGGACTTACTAGGAGTGTCCGGAGAGTATTTTCTAGGCGTTTCTGCATTTAACCCATCCAAAGTGCACACACACACACACACCCGGAGAAGTGCCACTTTGTCACTTTAGTAGTTTATCAATTTATTTTCTGGTATTTTTTCCCCCATTTTAATTTGTTGACTTCTGCTGTTTTCAGATTTCACTACTTAAACATTGTTCGTACTCTGCTTGCTCATGGAATAAAGCAAAGTATAAAAAATTGACAGTGCTTTATTTAATATTGTGGGAAGAGGTCTTAAAGCCATCACAATTCACTGAATCATAATTTTGGATTGTGAGAAATCTATAAATGAAAAAAAATACTAAGAATAAAATCAAAGTATACTTTCATATTATGATCCAACTGTTTTGATGACTTAAAAACAAAATAGACAATTTTTTTTTAAATGGTTATTAAATATTTAAACTTGAGTAAAAGTCACAACAAGAAAACCATGTGATGTTTCAGATGAAAGTTTAATCATTTAATAACAAATATATTATCGGTTGGAGGTTTTGTAAATGTTTTACAATACAATCTTTAATCTTTAACTGTTAATTAACAAAAGTACAAATAAAATAATTTAAAGATGAAATATATTTTGTAAATATAAACACATTTTAATTTTGATGGCTGCAAAAAAATAAATAATAATAATTTAAAAAAAGTTAAATAAAAATGAAAGTGAAAGAACACCTCCTGCATGAAAAATAATCAAATTAGTAAGTAACCCCTGAATGAAATAACCAAAAAATTATTTAAAAGCTTCGAATATCTCAGCTCTAATGAATGTAAGTAATATTATTTTTGGGCTTTATTTTTTTTTGCTCATAACTTTATAAAACATAAAACAAAAATAAATACCATTATTTAGATTCTCCTGATTAAAAAGAGCCCCAAATCACTATAATCCATCATTATCTAAAGATATTCCTATGAAGTTATAACACGCATTAAACTACACAGTAGCTTGGCAAAAAAAAACAAAAAAAACATCAAAGATATCTGTAATGGAGATTTCGTTCGTAACCTCATGAAATATCATATATCATAGAAAAAGGCACGTCATTATTTGCAGAAAAAACATCATTTAGATCCTAAGATATCTCTCATAAAGCTATAATACATAAAAATTAATTATGACATGGAGCAAAATATTAATTAATTAATTAAATAATATATATATTTTAAAAAAAAATCAGAGGTTGCACTCCTGCCAAACATGCATAGATCTTGAAAAATGACACATTCTTTTCAGAAAATTCTTCTGATTAATTATCCAGAATTTACCATAATCAGTCGATCAGATCGATAGATAGATATTCCTCATAAAGCACAACACATTAAATCAGACAGGGGCACAGGGGCACATATGGCACAGCAAAGAAAAACAGGCCCAATGCTACAAGTTTTTATTTGTAACTTCTCGAAACATGCTCATAATTGGATGTCATTATTTTCAGGAAATTCTCCTTATTAAAAAGAGTTTACCGTAATCTCTCATAGATCTAAAGATATTCATCATCGAATTATAAACTCCAAGTTTGCACATTGTGTAACTTTCTCGTGGATTTTTATGCTGGTCATTTCATAACACATGCTCTGATTGTGGAAAATGTCATATCATTATTTACAGCAGATTCTCACGATTGAATTGAGTCTAAAATCAAAACAACCCATTTTGTCTTTCGTGTGAATAATACCTAAACCCATGAATTAAAGAAATCAGTTGGAAATATCCTTTGAACACTTGGCAAGCAGAATATAAAACCTAGAATTTTTCTGTATTTTATCTTTTATATAACTTATATAACTATATATAATTAAAGAAATTACTTTTTTTTTATTTTGTGTGCCATGTACCCTAATATGTCAGAAACATCATACAGCTCAGTTAGTCGTTGTCATATGTAATTTGAAAGGTCTCATAGTAAAATAAAACAAGTCTAATTATTTAGGACTTTGACTAGACTTGAAATTCAAAACAAAAGTTTCTAAACTGTCAAGGACTAAGAGAAAGGCTAGCATGGTTCCAAATGCTGTAACTTTTGATTACTTCATGATATCACCATAAAATGTAATTCATATGAATAATACATAATATGTTCTACATGAATGAATCATGTAGAACATCACCAAAAATGAAATGTTCTCCTACCTTATTTCAGACAGGAACCACTTTGGCAAGTTTACTTGAGTATATTGAACACAATTTATCTTTGGCGGTATGGTTCCTTATGGGGGTTCTTGCTCCAAGAATAACTGAACATACAAGAGCTTTAACATTAACCCCCTGGAACCATGAATTTAGAAATACATAACAATTAAGACTTTTAATAAAGTCTTTAAAGCAAACAGTGATAATCATGTGGATGTGGCATGGTTATGAAGATGGGTGTTTCTCAGCAGTGAGGTCCATACCAGCTAAGATTTAGGAAGCCTTAGTGATCTGAAACAAAGAAGACGACAGCCAGAAGGTGCGCAGTAATGTGCTCATGCTTATAATGGGGAGGGAGGGAAGGAGGGAGGGTTGCAAGCCGTTGAGCATACTTACCGAGCAGTGGTGCCACGTGTATATATATATGTCCCATGTCTAACAGGAGAGAGGTGGTGATTGGAGCGTTTTGACAGATAACCACATCAGCTGTTCACAGCCTTGCCTCCATGGCCTGACTGAAATAACGCTGCGCTCGATTTATCTTGAGATAAATATAAGAGAGATATAAAAAAATATACCTTGACCGCGCAAATTTCTCTTTCATTTTATCATCTATTTCTCCACATGAGAATATTCAGAGGGCAAAGATTTTTTCCCCTAAAAATATAGAAAGATTTGTATCAAATGATACCATCCTTTTGACTCTCCTTGCTACAGTTTTTGAGTTATGAGTCATTATTTTTGTGTATGTCAAAGCAAAAACAATACCTTCACTGAGGTGAAGCCTCAGGGCTAATAGGGTTCAAACTGTCTATAATCAGAGTAAATTGGTAATAGGTCAGGCTATCAGGTTTGACTCATCAGAAAGCGATACATCAATTCTATGCAGTGATGCCACGGATTCTCTCAGATAGTCAGAGACAATGGAAATGTGTGATGTGCTCAGTTGAGTCCACTGGGAAAAACAGATAAGTTCTCAGTCCCAAAGACCAATGGGCCATCCAGACTTTTACCAGTGATAGATGCAAAAGCAAACATTTGTTATTGGATGGGGGTTTATCAGAGCAAGAGGCATGGGTGACTGGCATGTGTGAGGGTACACTGACATGGAGGCATTACATGTCATTGGTATTGTACAGAGACATATACTGCCATCAAGATGACATCTTTCAAGAGAAGTCCATGGTTATTAGACCAAGACAATGCCAGCTCTCATTCTGTCCTTCTCTCATTCATGTGCTACAACAGCATGGTTTGGTAGAGACAGTGTGAATGTGCTAGATCAGTCCAGATCTGTCTCCTATATTGAACATCATGAACCCTAACCCATCATAAAAAAGGACATCCAGGCAATGATGACCACAGACTGATGAGCAGCTGAAGTCTTGTAAAAAACTATTAGTATCTTCGATTTACAAACAATGAAACATTGTAATTTAAAAGAGAGTTGCTGGGACACAGTGTTAAACATGACTCTGTCCCAGTTATCTTATATTTACAGATTACCAATTATTTGGTCAGTCAAAACATTGAAAATCTTTTCTTTGCACTTTTGCCAATCAAATAAACAATAGAATTACGATTTTATTATAAGATCTTGATTTTATTGCATTTTAAAAATCTTTTTCTGATTTGGGGTTGTATTTAATCCTATCTTGATGTTTTATGTCTTATTGATGTCGTCTATAAAAGTTAATGTAATGATAAATATACAATTCAAAGATTTCTATGTACTGTAATTATATAAAACTATACTGTCAGCGCACCATAGTTATGCAAATGAAGTAGATCATCGCGTTTGATTCAATTCATAAGGATTAAAACTTCTCGAAGCACATTTGGGTTCAAATCAATCCCAAGACGCCATCTAGTGGACAACATTAATATCACAGCCTTAGCGTCCCAAATATTAAACCTAAGCATGTTTGCTTAGAACGACTTTGTTCTCGACGCAATTTAATGTTAAAGATCGAATGTCTAATGAATATCTATTATAAATACAACTTTATTTCTGTTAAAATTACACTCTTCTATGTCAAGATCACAAGGAAACAAGAAAGAAATGTAATTCAAGCAGAAATCATGCATTTCCTCTCTGTTTTTCCCTACTTTTTGTAGCATCCAAGCAAACTGAACATTAATGTGCTGTACTTCAACACCAACTTAACAGATAAACAGAATTTATCAAACATAAAATAGACTTCATGCAGTAATTAATATGCACTTTTACCACGTTTTGGGAAATATCTAAATAACAACCTGTTACAAATGCATCTACTGTAATGCAAACTTTTGTAAAGCGACATATATTGAGACGATGTATATATCAGGCGTCTTGTGAGGCGACGTATATTGAGACGATGTATATATCAGGGGTCTTGTGAGGCGACGTATATTGAGACGATGTATATATCAGGCGTCTTGTGAGGCGACGTATATTGAGACGATGTATATATCAGGTGTCTTGTGAGGCGACGTATATTGAGACGATGTATATATCAGGCGTCTTGTGAGGCGACGTATATTGAGACGATGTATATATCAGGCGTCTTGTGAGGCGACGTATATTGAGACGATGTATATATCAGGCGTCTTGTGAGGCGACGTATATTGAGACGATGTATATATCAGGCGTCTTGTGAGGCGACGTATATTGAGACGATGTATATATCAGGCGTCTTGTGAGGCGACGTATATTGAGACGATGTATATATCAGGTGTCTTGTGAGGCGACGTATATTGAGACGATGTATATATCAGGCGTCTTGTGAGGCGACGTATATTGAGACGATGTATATATCAGGCGTCTTGTGAGGCGACGTATATTGAGACGATGTATATATCAGGCGTCTTGTGAGGCGACGTATATTGAGACGATGTATATATCAGGCGTCTTGTGAGGCGACGTATATTGAGACGATGTATATATCAGGTGTCTTGTGAGGCGACGTATATTGAGACGATGTATATATCAGGCGTCTTGTGAGGCGACGTATATTGAGACGATGTATATATCAGGCGTCTTGTGAGGCGACGTATATTGAGACGATGTATATATCAGGCGTCTTGTGAGGCGACGTATATTGAGACGATGTATATATCAGGGGTCTTGTGAGGCGACGTATATTGAGACGATGTATATATCAGGCGTCTTGTGAGGCGACGTATATTGAGACGATGTATATATCAGGGGTCTTGTGAGGCGACGTATATTGAGACGATGTATATATCAGGGGTCTTGTGAGGCGACGTATATTGAGACGATGTACATATCAGGGGTCTTGTGAGGCGACGTATATTGAGACGATGTATATATCAGGCGTCTTGTGAGGCGACGTATATTGAGACGATGTATATATCAGGGGTCTTGTGAGGCGACGTAGCTAGTTCAGACGTACTTAGTACACATACTATTTTTGATAAATTTCTTACGTAATCCGTCGTCACGTCGCCGCCTATGATTGGATCCAACAGTGACGTTGCCGTGACGTCGCCGCGGGTCTGTCGTCTGCCCTCCCATTCAATCCCATTCAAAAATGTCAATGTCACCTTTTTTTATATAGCGCTTTAAACAAAATACATTGCGTCAAAGCAACTGAACAACATTCATTAGGAAAACAGTGTCAATAAAGCAAAAATGATAGTTAAAGGCAGTTCATCATTGGATTCAGTTATGTCATCTCTGTTCAGTTAAATAGTGTCTGTGCATTTATTTGCAATCAAGTCAACGATATCGCTGTAGATGAAGTGAAGTGACATTTAGCCAAGTATGGTGACCCATACTCAGAATTTGTGCTCTGCATTTAACCCATCCGAAATGCACACACACAGAGCAGTGAACACACACACACACACACACACACACTGTGAGCACACACCCGGAGCAGTGGGCAGCCATTTATGCTGCGGCGCCCGGGGAGCAGTTGGGGGTTCGATGCCTTGCTCAAGGGCACCTAAGTCGTGGTATTGAGGGTGGAGAGAGAACAGTACATGCACTCCCCCCACCCACAATTCCTGCCGGCCCGGGACTCGAACTCACAACCTTTCGATTGGGAGTCCGACTCTCTAACCATTAGGCCACGACTTCCCTAAGTGTCCCCAACTAAGTAAGCCAGAGGCGACAGCGGCAAGGAACCGAAACTCCATCGGTGACAGAATGGAGAAAAAAACCTTGGGAGAAACCAGGCTCAGTTGGGGGGCCAGTTCTCCTCTGACCAGACGAAACCAGTAGTTCAATTCCAGGCTGCAGCATAAGTCAGATTGTGCAGAAGAATCATCTGTTTCCTGTGGTCTTGTCCTGGTGCTCCTCTGAGACAAGGTCTTTACAGGGGATCTGTATCTGGGGCTCTAGTTGTCCTGTTCTCCACTGTCTTTCAGGGATGTAGAGGTCCTTTCTAGGTGCTGATCCAGCATCTGGTCTGGATACGTACTGGATCCGGGTGACTGCAGTGACCCTCTGATCTGGACACAGACTGGATCTGGTGGCCACGGTGACCTCGGAACAAGAGAGAAACAGACAAATATTAGCGTAGATGCCATTTTTCTAATGATGTAGCAAGTACATAGGGTGTTATGGGAAGTGTTTCCGGTTCCGGTTTACCTAATTAATGCAGCCTAAAAATCCTTTAACGGATTTGGATAATAAGAGCATATTAGTATGTTATGTGTATGCCAGGTTAAAGAGATGGGTCTTTAATCTAGATTTAAACTGCAAGAGTGTGTCTGCCTCCCGAACAATGTTAGGTAGGTTATTCCAGAGTTTGGGCGCCAAATAGGAAAAGGATCTGCCGCCTGCAGTTGATTTTGATATTCTAGGTATTATCAAATTGCCTGAGTTTTGACAACGTAGCGGACGTAGAGGATTATAATGTAAAAGGAGCTCATTCAAATACTGAGGAGCTAAACCATTCAGGGCTTTATAAGTAATAAGCAATATTTTAAAATCTATGCGATGCTTGATAGGGAGCCAGTGCAGTGTTGACAGGACCGGGCTAATATGGTCATAATTCCTGGTTCTAGTAAGAACTCTTGCTGCTGCATTTTGGACTAGCTGTAGTTTGTTTACTAAGCGTGCAGAACAACCACCCAATAAAGCATTACAATAATCTAACCTTGAGGTCATAAATGCATGGATTAACATTTCTGCATTTGACATTGAGAGCATAGGCCGTAATTTAGATATATTTTTGAGATGGAAAAATGCAGTTTTACAAATGCTAAAAAACGTGGCTTTCTAAGGAAAGATTGCGATCAAATAGCACACCTAGGTTCCTAACTGATGATGAAGAATTGACAGAGCAACCATCAAGTCTTAGACAGTGTTCCAGGTTATTACAAGCAGAGTTTTTAGGTCCTATAATTAACACCTCTGATTTTTTCAGAATTTAGCAGTAAGAAATTACTCGTCATCCAGTTTTTTATTTCGACTATGCAATCCATTAGTTTACAAATTGGTGTGTTTCACCGGGCTGCGAAGAAATATAGAGCTGAGTATCATCAGCATAACAGTGAAAGCTAACACCATGTTTCCTGATGATATCTCCCAAGGGTAACATATAAAGAGTGAAGAGTAGCGGCCCTAGTACTGAGCCTTGAGGTACTCCACACTGCACTTGTGATTGATAGGATACATCTTCATTCACTGCTATGAACTGATGGCGGTCATATAAGTACGTTTTAAACCATGCTAATGCACTTCCACTGATGCCAACAAAGTGTTCAAGTCTATGCAAAAGAATGTTGTGGTCAATTGTGTCAAACGCAGCACTAAGATCCAATAAAACTAATAGAGAGATACACCCACGATCAGATGATAAGAGCAGATCATTTGTAACTCTAAGGAGAGCAGTCTCAGTACTATGATACGGTCTAAATCCTGACTGGAAATCCTCATATATACCATTTTTCTCTAAGAAGGAATATAATTGTGTGGATACCACCTTTTCTAGTATCTTGGACAGAAAAGGGAGATTCGAGATTGGTCTATAATTAACTAGTTCTTTGGGGTCAAGTTGTGGTTTTTTGATGAGAGGCTTAATAACAGCCAGTTTGAAGGTTTTGGGGACATATCCTAATGACAATGAGGAATTAATAATAGTCAGAAGAGGATCTATGACTTCTGGAAGCACCTCTTTTAGGAGCTTAGATGGTATAGGGTCTAACATACATGTTGTTGGTTTAGATGATTTAACAAGTTTATACAATTCTTCCTCTCCTATGGTAGAGAATGAGTGGAACTGTTCCTCAGGGGGTCTATAGTGCATTGTCTGATGTGATACTGTAGCTGACGGCTGAATGGTTGCAATTTATCTCTAATAGTATCGATTTTAGAAGTAAAGTAGTTCATAAAGTCATTACTGCTGTGGTGTTGGGAAATGTCAGCACTTGTTGAGGCTTTATTTTTCGTTAATTTAGCCACTGTATTGAATAAATACCTGGGGTTATGTTTGTTTTCTTCTAAAAGAGAAGAAAAGTAATCGGATCTAGCAGTTTTTAATGCTTTTCTGTAGGATATGTTACTTTCCCGCCAAGCAATACGAAATACCTCTAGTTTTGTTTTCCTCCAGCTGCGCTCCATTTTTCGGGCTGCTCTCTTTAGGGTGCGAGTATGCTCATTATACCATGGTGTCAAACTGTTTTCCTTAACCTTCCTTAAGCGTAAAGGAGCAACTTTATTTAAAGTGCTAGAAAAGAGAGAGTCCATAGTTTCTGTTACATCATCAAGTTGTTCTGAGGTTTTGGATATGCTAAGGAATTTGGATACATCAGGAAGATAACTTAAAAAGCAGTCTTTTGTGTTAGAAGTGATGGTTCTTCCATACTTGTAACAAGAAGTAGAATTTACAATTTTGGCTATATGAATTTTGCAAAGAACTAAATAATGATCTGAGATATCATCACTTGGCTGAATAATTTCAACACCATCAACATCAATTCCATGTGACAGTATTAAATCTAGAGTATGATTTCGACAATGAGTAGGTCCTGAAACGTGTTGTCTAACACCAATAGAGTTTAGAATGTCTATAAATGCTGATCCCAATGCATCGTTTTCATTATCAACATGGATATTAAAATCACCAACTATTAAAACTTTATCTGCAGCCAGAACTAACTCGGATGTAAAATCACCAAACTCTCTAATAAAGTCTGTATGGTGCCCTGGTGGCCTGTATACAGTAGCCAGTACAAACATAACAGGGGATTTATCATTAACATTTGTTTCTTTGGATAATGTTATATGAAGTACCATTACTTCAAACGAGTTATACTTGTAGCCTGCCCTCTGAGAAATCCTGAAAACGTTGTTATAAATTGAAGCAACACCTCCACCTTTGCCTTTTAGACGTGGCTCATGTTTATAACAGTAATCTTGGGGGGTGGACTCATTTAAAATAATGTAATCATCAGGTTTTAGCCAGGTTTCTGTCAAACAGAGTACATCTATATTATGATCAGTGATCATATTATTTACAAAAAGTGTTTTCGTAGAAAGGGATCTGATATTCAATAAGCCAAGCTTTATCATTTGTTTATCCATATTGCTTCTGTTTTTTATTTGTTGAACCTCAATTAAATTGTTAATCTTAACTTGGTTTGGACTTTTTTTGTATTTTCTAGTTCGGGGAACAGACACAGTCTCTATAGTGTGACATCTAGGTGAAAGAGTCTCTATGTGCTGAGAATTAACTGACCTCTGTGACGGGAGGCAGCTAGCAGACGGTCGGTTTAGCCAGTCTGTCTGCTTCCTGACCTGGGCCCCAGTTAGTCAAGTATAAACACTAAGACTATTTGCCATATTTCTAGAGAGAAGAGTGGCGCCACCCCAGGAGGGATGAAGACCATCTCTTTTAAACAGGTCAGGTCTGCCCCAAAAGCTCGTCCAATTGTCTATGAAACCTATGTTATTCTGTGGGCACCACTTAGACATCCAGCCATTAAGTGATGACAATCTGCTATGCATCTCATCACCACGGTAAGCAGGGAGGGGACCAGAGCATATTACAGTGTCTGACATCGTGCTTGCAAGTTCACACACCTCTTTAATGATATTTTTAGTGATCTCCGACTGGCGAAGTCGAACATCATTAGCGCCGGCATGAATAACAATCTTACTGTATTTACGTTTAGCATTAGCCAGCACTTTTAAATTTGCCAAGATGTCAGGCGCTCTGGCTCCCGGTAAACATTTGACTATGGTGGCTGGTGTCTCTATATTCACGTTCCGTACAATAGAATCACCAATAACTAGAGCACTTTCATCAGGTTTCTCAGTGGGTGCATCACTGAGTGGGGAGAACCTGTTTTGATCGGAACAGAAGAGCGGTGTTTTGACCCACGACTACGCTGCCTCACCGTCACCCAGTTGCCCTGCTGCTGGGGCTCTGTTTCCAATGGACCAGGACTGACGGCGACGGAAGGGTCGACTGCTCCTTCTCCTTCTCCTGCTAAGCCTTAGATTTGGCAGAATCCACACTTCATACCTTTGCTTCGTCTGGACGGCGAATCCGTACATTGTCTGAAAATATAACGTCATCAGCCCACGTCTAGCCCTAGTCAAACACCACTATATCACGTAACAGCAACAGTATTTTTTATTAACTAACATTAACACGGATTAATAAATGTATTGTTCCATGTTCGTTTGTGTACCACGCCAAAGAGTATAGAAGCCCAAGAGGCGAAACTCTGTTGTGTTATGGGTAACAGTCTGTAGATGGCGCTGCGGAGGCGCGGCCGCCATTATGGACTGAAAGCTGCTGAAATCGTTAGCGCCAGTTTGAGTGTAGAGGTTTTGCTGTTCGTTTTTAGAAATCTATACAAAACTTGAACTGGCTAGTAGCTGGCTAGCAAGTAGCTGGCTAGTAGTACACTAGTTTCAGAAATGTGGTCAGAGTTTTTTTGTTCATGTGTGCATTTGCTAGATTATACACCTTTTTGACCAATGCTTCCATTCTATGTCAATGCCTCTTCTCTCACAAAATGAAAAAAAATACAAACTTCTCATACACAAATGCACACACAATAGATGGTGGTGTCTGATTAATTACTGAGATCTTATGGCACCACTTCCATTTTAGTACTGTTTATAGTTTATGTGTGTATAAAGATTGCACATCTTTTTTTTGTACCATTCCGCCTGTAATCACAGATTGTTTTTGTTCTTGCCATTGAAACGTTCACTGTGTGCACTTTCACTGAAGATGTTGAAAACAAGTTGTTAATATTTTTGTGATATTCTTGTTAAAGGTGAATTGTCTTTAGAAATGCTCATTTATAATTTTATTTATTTATTTTTCCTAATCATATATATGGTGATGGTGATGTTCACTAATGTCAAAATCAACATTTGAATAAATCTTATTACTGTGTGTCTGCCTATATATATTATTTCATGAATTTCTGTTATTCATATAACAAGGAAAATGCATAATAGAACATAAATATTGATATATTAAAGGTTTGCAATAATTTTATAATTGTATCTTTGCAAACCGTAAGTGGTAGGCTAATGAAGCCAATTCGGTGGGGGACATACCCTTACAAAAAAGTGCTATAGGAATCTTATATAGGAATCAAAATATTATAGTAATCTTATAGGAATACTAGGCCTATAGTAATTTGGGAAATACTACAGACGTACGATAAGACTACTATAGAAATACTATAGCAGCTTTAAAATATTATAGAGGTATTACAGAACATCACAGTATGTTATGTTCTGTAATACCTCTATAATATCCTAGAGCCGCTATAGTATTTCAATAGTAGTCTTATAGTACTTATGAGTGATTATGTCACTGTAATGAATTAAACCTTGCTAATCATCGGGAAGAAGGAGGCGGGAACCGGCGGACAATCAAACAACATTTTAATAAAGCAAAATAAACACAAAACAGCGCACCAGCCCCTCACGGACGACTGGTGCGCGCAAATAAAAACCAAAACACAACTAAAAGCCCAGGCCTGGTCCTCTCTCGTCCTTCACTGTCGTCGCTCCAGTTTTATATCCTTCCATCTCCTCCGTGGGCCTCGAGACCGGTGGGTCGAACAGGTGTAGCTCATCTCCAATCACTCCACCGGCCTCGCTCCCATGTCCCTCGGCCCCGCCCCACTCGTCACAGTCACATCGGGAAGCGATCCTGCACTCAGATCAGTTGGACGTGGTTGTGTACAAGAGGTAAAAACGATATAAATACTGTTCGTTTTCTTACACAATCCGCTCGTTTCGTGTCTTAGGTCATCAATGTGTACTTACGATGTGGAATTGTTTAATTTTGACTCCTCTGTGCATGCTCTTTGAGGTGGTGACCATAGACCTCCATTATGTGAGTCACAGACATGAACGGTTGGACCTAAAAATATCAAAATGGGAAATACAGAGGAAACAGAGAAACCTACATCTTGGATGTCCTTGAGGTAAGCTAAAACATACCAAAATTTAATTTGAGAGTGAACTATCCCGTTAAAAACAGCATTCACCTGGTAGATGTGTGTTGAATGAAAAACGTTCTTTTCTCAAAATGAATAAATAAATAAAAATCAAGTAAAATAAATATAAATAACTCTTAAATGAGCATCACACGTCTGTCATCTTCACGTTGAACGATCCGCTCTGGTTTCTCTAACTCTGTCAAATCCTTGAGAGGGAGTGAAAGGTGACGAGTAGAGATTGGTGACTGCTGTCTCATGAAACCCCAGACCTCCAGACAGAGCTCTTTCACTTTGGACACAGTATCACAGTCATTTTACAATCAAAATCATGATCAGCATGCTCATGCTGTCACACGCAGTGTTCAAATACAAACATTACACTCTCACGATCACAACAAACTGAGATTTAATATATTTAAGGAAAGTCCTTACCTTGGCCGTTGGTCTGTGCACAACACACATTCATCATTCCTGTCTTTCAAAAAAACATTATTATAGACAACAATGCAATTACCAATTATTATAGACAGCCGCTTGATTTTATTCCTGAATGGAGCATTTTGAATGAATTAATTGAATAAAAGGCTCCTTTATTAACACAATGACTTACTTTCATAATTTAAGCATCATTTCATTGATTAATTTCATTCATATTTCTGTATTAAAAATAATGTATAAAAAAAACCTCATTTCATTATACATTTGTAATTGCTGTGTAAATGCACCTTCAGCCGTCTGATCAGCATTAAACTGTAAATACATCTAAAATTATCTTCAGACGCAGCTTCTATATCTCTGAATACTGATTTAATTGGTAAGAGTTTAACATTAAAGATGACACACAAAAGGTAAAAATAATAATAAATATATAAACTGAAAATCAGTTGTCCCTTATGGGAAAGTTCATCTCTGACACTGATGACACTGTCTTATTGTTCAAAGTGTTATTTCAGGGTTTGGATATGTTTACCTTCAAATCATGACGTCAAATTCACATTTCACTAAATTCAATCACTGAAACAAGCATTTTGATGAACAAATAGCCCCATGCCAGTGGGATAACAACATATGATTTCATGAATTTCTAGAAAGTGCTCTATTAATAAAAAGAAAAAAAAAAGAAAAAATAATAATTAATAAAACCCTTCATATTTGTCATATTATTTAAGTTCCTCCTTTGCCTAAAACACAGTGTAGTCTAACACAATATTCAGACTGTATGTTCACATAAATTGATAGTGGTCTGTGTTTCACTACAATACATTCTCCCCGCGCTGCAGTGTGTTGTGCAGCTTTGTCACACAGATCTTGATAGTTAGCTTTAAATCAGACCGTGTGCTAAAGCACCAAAGGCTCTGCCTCAGTACAGTTAAACCATTCATAATCTTATAATTATAATTTAATATAATAACATAATTATGAAATGTGCCATTTTTCAGATTGCAATATAAAAAAAAAATTATTATTGGAAGATTCCCTGATTTTCAGACACAAAAGTCAGTTTTTGCTCCATCAGAAAGAAATGAGAACAAACAGCAAAACCGCTGAATCATTTGCAAAGTTAAATGAATCAGATTTTTAAACGACTCAGTTGATTCAACTCACTCATTAAGACAGTCACTTGCTGCCACCTACTGGCGGTTGTTGTTTCATATTTAAGAAAGTGTAACGAGTCCAATCAAGATGAGCGTTGTGAGAACCCAAGTGCAGTTTATTTACAGAGTGATCCAAAGTCCAAACAATAAACAATAAATAAAGACTTGCCTTGAACAAACTTGACTAGACATAAACAGACTAGACTCTCAAACTACAAAATAAGAGACATGAAAACAAGAACATGAAACAAAACCCAAACACCACATTACAAAAGTATCTTATTTCATTTTTGCAATCATTAAATATTTCTATATTACAATGTTATTTTTAAACATAACATTTATGCACAATCCATCTATGAACTTAGTTGATAGTAATTTAATTTAATTGTTAATAGCCAGCATGTCTTTTTATTTGATTGATTATTATTATTATTATGAATAAACAAATAAAAGTAAACCCTGTGCAGTTTAAAACAATACCTTATTCTTATCTGTACGATCAAAAATGATCAAAGTATTTTTAATTTTGTTCGTGGTCATCAAGAAAATACGTGACAGACCGCACTGATGCTTCGACCCCAGGGGGTTAATGTCCAGGTGACAGTCTTGTTCAGGACATGTTGTTTTGATTCAGTTGTTTGGAGCTTGTGGAGTTTCCACTGTCAAATACTGTACAATAAAGAGAAAGATAAAATACACTAAGATCTGCTTTAATACAAGATAATAAATGAAAGCATTGACTCAATAACTTACAGTAGTTTCTTCAGTTTATAGTGTGGATCCTCCAGTAGAGCAGAGAGCAGCTTCACTCCTGAGTCTCCTGGTTTATTACGTCTCAGATCCAGTTCTGTCAGGTGTGAGGGGTTTGATCTCAGAGCTGAAATCAGAGCAGCACAGCCTTCCTCTCCAATACCACAGCTCCACAGCCTGTAGAGAGATAAGAACATGAATGATCTCTGGGACTGTGTTTAAGTTTTAGAGTAAGAGTGTGTTTGTATGAGCTCTACGTTTTCTACACACCAGGATCAGCGCTATAGAGATTATAACTTGCCAGCAGCTAAAACATTAATTTAAATGAACTCTACTCACATGATTCATGATTGTGATGCTGAACTAGTTTATAATACTATACAGGTGATAATGTTAAAATAAGAGTAACTTTTTAGTATAACTACGAGATATATTTTACTTGCGGTTCAGTTCACTTAATTTGGATTGAGTTTAAATATTATTGTAGCTCTATGTTTAATCTGACTCTAATTTTCAAGTGATTACTAAATGTAGAATGTGTTTCTAATTAGTAACTAATCACAAATATTGGTTAAAATTAATTGAGGTATTTTATTATTCTGGACTTCCTATTAATTTGTAAATTGTATGGGTCTTGCTTCTGGTCTCAGTTCCAGTACAAAACAGCTTGTTCTGCTGCTTGATATTACAAATTGGTGTGTCTTACCATATTATTTTAATGTATTATCTTAATTATGAAGACACTGGTTTGTAGTGCAATCAGTTTTACCGTTTACTGCACATAGTAATTCTTCTCATTATTTCCCTATTGCAGCTAATGAACTAGAAGTCTCACCCATCGTTTACTTGTGCGTCGAAGAATAAGGCGGATACTTTCAATTATTGATTCATCAGGGACCCGTTGTCACATTTGAGTCTCACACAGACCGGAGGTTATGGATCTCACTTTTACAAACTCTCCGGTCTGAACTTAGTCAGATTCACTACAAGGTTAACTTATACCTTCATAAGAAGCTTAACTTATATCTTTAAAATAACCTTACAATAACCTTAAAATAACGCTCGTCTACTGCTTGCTCCGAACAAAAATGTAGTTTGTTAGTCACTTGAGCACAACTTGCTAAGTCAGTGCTAGACAGAAATCAAAAGGTCTCTGATGATGTTCCTGCTGCTCCATTCATCCATGAGCCTTTAGTCTGTTCTGTCCTGGACACAGATTTGAGGAAACATCAGCCTCCACATGATCTACTAGTCATGATGAGTTCAGGAGAGATCAGAATAAATCAAATCTAATGTTTTATTTGTCAGGTAAGAATGTATCATGCTAACTACATAATTAAACAAGAAGTATCCAATTCAGAGATAATAAATACATAACATCAGTTGCTCAAAGATGAATCTAAGAGTGAGAGCTGCAGACCTGACAGCAGAAAAAGTAGCATTTATTAATGCTGTTCCTCTTATATAAATACTCCTCAAACAAATTAAAATGTTCAAGACTTGGTGCTACAGTATGTAGAAAAACACTACAGTGCTGGTTTTATACAAGGCTCCATCAAAATATTGCAACGAGTACATGTAAATCTGTTATTTATGGATTAGAGAAAGATGGTCAATCCGTCATTTTTGTAATTATTTATCTGTATGTTTAGTGTAAAAGTTTGGACACACCTTCTCATTCAAAGAGTTTTCTTTATTTTCATGACTATGAAAATTGTAGAGTCACACTGAAGGCATCAAGGGCTATTTGACCAAGAAGGAGAGTGATGACCTGGCCTCCACAGTCACCGGAGCTGAACCCAATCGAGATGGTTTAGGGGTGAGCTGGACCGCAGACAGAAGGCAAAAGGGCCAACAAGTGCTAAGCATCTCTCGGGGAACTCCTTCAAGACTGTTGAAGACCATTTCAGGTGACTACCTCTTGAAGCTCATCAAGAGAATGCCAAGAGTGTGCAAAGCAGTAATCAAAGCAAAAGGTGGCTACTTTGAAGAACCTAGAATAGGACATATTTTCAGCTGTTTCACACTTTTTTGTTATGTATATAATTCCACATGTGTTAATTCATAGTTTTGATGCCTTCAGTCATGAAAATAAAGAAAACTCTTTGAATGAGAAGGTGTGTCCAAACTTTTGGTCTGTACTGTATATATATATATAATTTTCTTCCCTCAATGTTGTTCCTAACCTGAATGAGCTTCTTTCTCCTGTGAAACAAAACATTTATAATTTGAATATTGTTGTTAACCAAAGTTTGGGCACCATTGCTTTCCATTGAGTGGACACAAACATTTCTCAAAATATCTTCAGAAATATTTTCCACAAATAAAGTCATAATGTTTTGAAATGCCTTGAAGAAAAGTAAAGTGATGACAGAGTTTTAATATTTAACATGAAATGTTTTTGTTTGGCAGTATTTTCACACAGTTTGTTGTGTTCAATAATATAATAACACTCACTCTAGTTTCTCCAGTTTACAGTGTGGATCCTCCAGTAGAGTAGAGAGCAGCTTCACTCCTGAGTCTCCTGGTTTATTACAGCTCAGATCCAGTTCTGTCAGGTGTGAGGGGTTTGATCTCAGAGCTGAAATCAGAGCAGCACAGCCTTCCTCTCCAATACTGCAGTAACTCAGCCTGCAGAGAGAGAAGAACATGAATGATCTCTGAGACTGTGTTTAAGATTTAGGTTGAGAGTGTGTTTGTATGAGCACTACTTTTTCTATACACAGGATCTGCACTATAGAGATTTTAACTTGTCAGCACAAGCACAAGCTATGAAACTAATAGAAATGCACTCTACTCACATGATTCACAATAATGAACTAGTTTATCATTATCATTCTTCAAATCTTTTGTAGTATTGTACATGCAATAATGTTAAAATATTAAGAGTAACATTACAGTATAACTATGACATATTACTCTGGTGTTCATGATTGTGGGGAGGTTGAGAGGGCAGGTGTATTTGGAAAATAGACATCACTTTTTGTGTGTGTGTGTGTGTGTGTGTGTGTGCACTTTGGATGGGTTAAATGCAGAGCACAAATTCTGAGTATGGGTCACCATACTTGGCTGTATGTCACATCACTGTCACATACTGGTGAGTCTTTAACCTCGAGTGTGAGATAAAAGGCCATCCTTGCCACCTCATATTTTTCTATACATTTCTATATCCCTGTGGAAGTTACATTCAATATTCCTTTGTCTGAAATCTCTGAGGGACTTGTGTCTTTATGCTGATTGTACTCTAATACTGGTGTGCAGTAACGAGAGAAACACTTCTAGATTCTAGCAGTCACTGCAGCTGTGATATTAAACACATCAAAATATTGCAATTAATTAGATGTATTTAATTTTATTTGTTCATTACGTTTATTTTAACCCTCAAGCATCCTTCACATAGCGGCCCTTATTTTCTCCTTCGAAGGTCTCAGCTGTGATCCCATTTGTTTTTTCAATAAATGTCATATTACTGTCTTTAATAACATAAAATCTAAAGATTTATGCATTTTTTTGTGGTTTTTGGTGTTTTTTATTATTTATTTAGCCCTGAAAGTAACATATTTTATGTAAAATATGCTTATTTTAGGTAATATTTAATATTTCTCATACTTCTGTAAAAACAAATCATTCTAGTAAGTTCAGAGAGCCAAAAACTTTTGGTGGGTTTGGTGACATATGAGTGTATAAAAATATAAAAATATCAATAGCCACTACGTGACTGTAATACTAATGGCTATATATAGTCTGAAATCAATAAACCATTGTTTATGTACGAGACCATCATTTTTAGGTCGGAAAAGCCAGATTTGCGGATTTTTACAGAAGAATCACACCCCTGATCAATCTTTATCGACGGAGTCATCAATCGGTACAGGTAATTATAGACAGTTTCTTTCACATTATTTCAATAATTCACTAATCAAAAGAAGACATCGCAGTTTAATCCTCCATGAAATATCAGAAATGTAGTTATTGAATGTTTTTATCCTTTACATATGTCTGTGTTTGATTGATTTGTTTAACTTTATTAGTTGTTTTTACTAAAAAATATGGAAAACGCTGATAAAAAATACGAAAACACTGATAAACAAACTGTCGGCACGAAATTTAATGTGTTTAACGTAACATGAGGGAAAAGATTATACTAATGTCTTAATTTTCTGGCAGCACGTGGCGTGTGATTAAGAGTCCGGAGTGAGGTTTGTGATTCCCGGGGAGACGCTGAATCGAGCGCCGGTGACGCGGCCTGCTCTCGGGGAAGAGGCGGAGGAAACCGGGGAAAGATGCGGAGGAGCACGGTATCAACACCGCCAACGAGACTAAACTAAACCCAATATAAAAGGTAGGTTACCGTAGATTTACTGTGGTATTTTAGTAAATTCACAGTTACCACAGATGTACCATTATTTTATATTCAACTTTTTAAAAACATGTTATTTTAAAATGATAACAATCAATTTTATTAAAGTAATACCTTGGTTGTTTTTCATAAGAGTGCATTCCAAGGTCATATAAATCTTAAGTAATAAATTATCAGGAATAATTAAAAGTTCTGATTCTTAGAATGGGCTCGGTGCACAAGATGGCGGCGGTGAGCTTCAGCGACGCGAGTGTGTGCAAACTTACTTCCGGTCTTGCGACGCTCGCATTTACTTACATACGAAACTTGGCTAGATGTATATAATTACCGTTTTTCAAATTTAACAGCGAATAGTGTTATATCAAAGACATAAGGAAGCATCCTCCCTTCATTTTTGCATGCCTCTGTGTGGAAATTTATCAAGATACAATGCAGAAATTGCTTTATTCTTTTGTTGATAATGCGGATCAGCGTCAGGTTAATCAGTCCACAGGGATTTTTCTTTCAAACACAAACCATTCAAATATGCAATACTTTACATTTTCGGAGTGCTGATTTTGTTCTGACTGTTATCTATAAGATAATAAGGTTTCTGACTGTCAAACGAGATGCTCAGTCTCGTTTATTAACTTTATTTGATAACAATTTATAACTGTAACTGTACAATTTAACGTAATTATAATAGGTTTGCATTAATTAAAAGATCGGTGTTTGCATTCATGTGTGTTTTTATCAAGGTTTATGTTTTCTGCAGCTTAAATCATTATCTGTCTATAAGCAACATTTATATTGTTACGAATTACTTTGCATTAATTATCAGAAAAAACAAAAAATAAAATTAGTCATGTATTAATTGTATCATTTTACAGCCCGTTTTTTTTTTTCATTTAAAAAAATGTTTGATGCAAAGTTATTTAAAATATTAAAATATATGGCGTGAAAAACAATGATGAAACAAACTGATGTATGTGCACAGTTGAGAAATGGATACTTATGAAATTAAATCGCAGACCACGTCTCACAAGGTAAATATTTCTTAAAAAAAACAATAATTTGTAGTAATTGATGAGGTAAACTTAAATTATGTAGCTGTGTGTAAACACCATGAGTTCAACTTTCATTTCGGGAACATTAGTGTATTTAATTAATTTACTGGACCCAAACATACGCAAGTTTCAAATCCACTGGCTCAGTTAACATTTATAGTATAGTAATAACAGCAGTGTAGATCTTATTTGCATTTGAAGTGATATAATAAATCATGTAAACACATAGAAGGTAATATTTGGATTTCTCCAGTTCTCTGCACTGACGTTTAGCACAATCGGAAATATCTATGCACACACTCGCAAGACCGGAAATCCAAGATGGCGGAGATATGCAACTAGCCCATTGAGTTAAGATTAATAATCATACTGTATGGAGGACCAATCCTGCAGAAATTAAAAATAAATAAATATATAGATAAATAAATAAATGTAATAAAAATAAAATAAATAGTTTATTTGAAATAAAATGTAATCCTGAATTATATTTTAAATTCTTTTTTCTTTATGTATTTATTTTAAATTTATTTTTATTCTTTTTAACATGTATTTACTTATACTTTTTTATTTTTATATTTAATACATTTATTTATTTTGACATTTATTTATTCACGAATTTATTAATTTATTTATTTATGTATTTATTTATTTATTATATGTATTTATTTATTCCCACATGTATTTATTTCCAGATGTATTTATTAATTTATTTCTTTTTACTTTTCCGTGTGCAACATGTAAATGAGGGAGGCGGTGCTTGTGGATCGCCGGTGAATCATTGGTTGAGAGCTCACGCAGAAGCCTCAGATTTGCGAGTGTATTGTGCCCATGTTTTTATAAAGTCCATTGTTGTTCCAGATCAACTGGAAAGATCCAGAATATTTTCACAGATTCACATTATTATTTCTAATTATTTTATAGCGACCGAATTCAGTTATTTATCCTCACATTTACATTATTAAACAGGAAATACATGCTGATCAAATTCAGAGATTGTGTTTGTGTGTGTGTGTGTGTTTGAGAGAGAGAGAGAGTGAGTGTGTGTGTATGAGAGAGAGAAAGAGTGTGTGTGTGTGTATGAGAGAGAAAGAGTGAGTGAGTGAGTGAGTGAGTGAGTGTGTGTGAGAGAGAGAAAAAGAGTGAGTGTTTGTGAGAGTGTGAGAGAGAGAGTGAGTATGTGTCTGTGTGTGTGTCTGTGAGAGAGAAATTGAGAGAGAGTGAGTGAATGAGTGAGTGTGTGTGTGTGTGTGTGTGTGTGTGTGAGAGTGAGGGAGTGTGTGTGTGTGTGTGTGCGTGAGAGAGAGAGAGAGCGTGTGTGTGTGAGAGAGAGAGAGAGATAGAGAGTGTGTGTGTGAGAGAGAGAGAGAGAGAGAGAGTGTGTGTGTGAGAGAGAGAGAGAGCGTGTGTGTGTGAGAGAGAGAGAGAGAGAGCGTGTGTGTGAGAGAGAGAGAGAGAGAGAGAGAGCGTGTGTGTGAGAGAGAGAGAGAGAGAGAGAGAGGGAGCGTGTGTGTGTGAGAGAGAGAGTGTGTGTGAGAGAGAGAGAGAGAGAGAGAGAGAGAGTTTGTGTGTGTGAGAGAGAGAGAGAGAGAGAGAGAGAGAGAGAGCGTGTGTGTGTGTGTGTGTGTGTGTGTGAGAGAGAGAGAGAGAGAGAGAGAGAGAGAGTGTGTGTGAGAGAGAGAGAGAGTGAGTGTGTGTGTGTGTGTGTGTGTGTGTGAGAGAGAGAGACAGACGCACTAGATATGAGCTCCTGTTAATTAATATAAAATACTGCTGTTAATTGAGGCAAAAGCTCAGAAAAAGCCTATGTTTTAACCACTGATCTATAATATAGAACTGGATTGCTCATGACGTCATTAAAGTGAAGCCGCTGCGCCGCCATATTGGTAATCCCTAGTTTACGAAAACGTTCCATTGAATTAATAGGAATTTGTATAATTTTAATGAGAAAACACCACCTAACAAGTCAGCGTTTATAAATCTGAGGTATTTCTGTACATTATTACAATGCAAACACCCTAGGCATGTATACGGTTATTTTTTACATTTTGGGAATTTCCCCTACTTATTAAAAAGCTACGTTCATTACATTAGTGAGCATCATAAACATGTTAAACATCAGACGGACATGACCTCAACATATAAAACAAACTACAAACTGCTCATTCTGAAATCTGAATTTATTCAGAGAAATAACTGACTATATACAGTACGGATTTAAAGACATAAAGCTTTATTTCCCAGATAGTACCTTAAGCTTTTAATTTCATTATAGAGCAATATTAACAACATATTTGTATTATTCATTGTAATATATTAAAATCCATTTCTGATACTAATACGTTCATGTTTAATAATTCCTGAATAATTGTGTTCATAAAGTCGTCAGTGCACAGCAGAAACACCCACCTAAACGATTTAAATATATCGCTTATCCTGCCCCAAAAGACCATAAACACTGCAGATAACATCTGAAGTAAACATTAATTTATTACACACCACCAACATCACACAGCTCTGTACCTGCAGACTCAGTGAAGGAGTGCTCTCACACATCACACAGGACCCCAACGACTCAGACCTCAGTGCTTCTTCTGACGGACTCCACTGGAAAGAACATTGAACCCAAGAAACTGTTCCCCAGACAGAGAGTCCTAGCGCTCCACTGCAGAAACACCGAACGAGTTCATGAACTGCTCAGTAATGATGATCTTGGCAGCCCGCAGTGTGTTATTCACACAGGTACAAATGACCTCCATAAGTTAAATGAAGGAACAGCTAAAGCAATACATGAGATGGCAGAGAAAGCCTCACAGACATTCCCGGCTTCACATGTACTGGTCTCCATCTTGCTCCCGCGGCTCGAAACCTTCATCTCACTCAAGACCACCACGAGACTTTCACAGACATCCCAGGACTTCAGGATGGTCTCACAGACAGCAGGAGAGTCAGCTCTACACTGAAGGCCGATCCCAGCGCCGGACACCCAGCTATGTCCAGGTACTGTCCCAGCAGACGCCCTCATCATCCGCTCAGGAACTACTCCCCATTAGTGAGGAGGGAGAAATTAAACCACTGCTAAACCTTCTCTGCAACAAAATGCTCAACTGAAATCTACAAGAATTGTTCACAACACAATGATTATTATCATTGTGATTATTTTTATTATCAATTGTTGTTATTGTTTTTACTTTATTATTATTGTTATTTTTTAGTCATTATTCACAATGATTTATTTTAATCAGTTTGACTACCTTTTTTACTTCCTCTGCTATTACTATTACTTAGTTATTTTATTTTATTTTTATATTTCTTTAATTTTTACTTATAAAAGGTTTTGTTTTTGGTTTTTCCTCCAGATAAACAGCAGTATTGCTTAGTCGTTGATCATATCAAAGTGTTAAATATTAGCTTTAGTAATATTCAGGGTTTGTGCTCTAAAACATTTGGATTAAAAAGCACAAACACAGAATTTTTAAACAGCATCACAAATGTTGACATCCTAATTCTAACAGAAACATGGCGTAGATCAGATGTGTCCACTCAGTGTCCTTCAAGTTACTCAGAAATCATAGTGCCCTCATGGAAACTCAGCTCAGTACACCGTGGTAGAGATTCTGGAGGTTTAGTCATATGGATAAAAAATGACCTCGCCCCTTTTACATCACCAGTCCAGCAAGGCAAAAATCACATTCGGTTAAAAGAGGATAAAAGCTTTGGAATTCTAGATAAAGACCTTTTTATCTGTGGAATTTATATTCCTCCATCAGATTCCCCATACTACGACGATGAAGTATTCCACACATTACAAGAAGAAATCAATCAATACCATACTCTCGGGGAAATTTTATTAAGTTTAAATGCTCGAACTGGTTCAGAACTAGACCATATTGATAATTCAGGAGATAAACATCTGTTCACACATATACCCCAAGATCTCTTAAGTACTCTACCGAGAAGAAATAGCCAGGATACTGGAGTCAACAGACACGAGAAAGAGCTAGCCCACCTCTGTCAGACTTTAGGTCTTTATATCCTCAACGGTAGAATCACAGGAGATTCCTGTGGACAGTTTACATATAGCTCAGATCTCGGGAACAGTGTTGTAGATTGTGCTATATCAAATATATGCCCTTCCCATTTCAGTGCATTTATCGTCAAAGCTCAGTCGCCCCTGTCTGATCACAGCCAGATCAATCTCTTCATTAAAGGGGAAGACAACAAATAAAGGGGAATTAATAAAAAGCCAATTCATCTACATAAACTCAAAGCACCATATAGATGGACTCGTAGTGCTGCTGAAACATATATTAAAGCATTGAAGTCAAACGAAATTGTCAGTTCCATTACACTTTTTAACAATTCAACATATGATAATAATTGGAAAGGAATAAATTTAGCAATTAAACATATTAATGACATTTTTGAAAATATAGCAAAAAAGGCTAATTTAAATTAAACAACCACATATAAACACAAAAATAGAGCTAAACAAACACCGTCTGAAAAGTGGTTTGACCATGAGTGTAAAACAATAAGACAAGAGCTACGATTCATTTCAGATCAAAAACACAAAGATCAGGTCAACTTAGAGTTACGCTCTAAACACTCAGAACTCCTGAAACAATACAAAAACACAGTGAGACAGAAGAAATTGGACTATTATAACAACACACTTCAAAAGATGGAAAACTCAGTTGATCAGGGTCAGTTCTGGAGCATGTGGAAAAGTCTGAACAAGACAAAACCACAAGAGTTAGCCATACAAGATGGTCAGATTTGGAAGGATTACTTTGAGAAGCTCTATACACCTCAAACTGACCCTCTGAATAATCCCAACCAATTAAAAGTCCTCGAAAAATTGAATGCTCTTGAATCATGTATCAAAAACAACCAAAATCCACTAGATTATCCAATAACCCAACAAGAACTTAGTGAAGAACTGAAATCCCTCAAATGTCAGAAATCAAGATAAAGATAAAGCCCTGACAAGATAAAGAACGAGATGCTTAAAAACAGCTCTCCTGAACTGCAAATTGCATTACTCAAACTTTTTAATTTGATTTTGAGTTCAGGTGTTTTTCCTGAAGTCTGGAACACAGGATTCATCTCTCCCATCTTTAAAAGTGGAGACAAAACCGATCCTAATAACTACAGAGGGATCTGTGTAACCAGTAATTTAGGAAAAGTATTTTGCTCTATAATCAACTCTAGGATTTCATCTTTCTTAAAGCAGCACAATGTCATCAGCAAATCTCAGATTGGCTTCCTCCCTAAACATCGAACCACTGACCATATTCACACACTACACACGCTAATAAATGAACATGTACACCAGAAGAAAGATGGAAAAAATACAATATTTGCATGCTTTATAGATTTTAAGAAGGCTTTTGACTCCATCTGGCATAACGGACTGTTTTATAAAATCATTCAAAGTGGCATAGGGGTTAAAATATATGACTTAATTAAAAACATGTATAACCAAATTAAATGTGCAGTAAAAATTGGCAGCAAAGGACAGAGTATTTTCCTCAACAGCGAGGAGTGAGACAGAGCTGGTGCCTCAGCCCGACCTTATTTAACATATATATCAATGAACTGACATATCTACTGGACCAGTCGAACAGTCCAGGATTACAATTATACCACACAGAGGTCAAATATTTACTGTATGCAGACGACTTACTAATTCTGTCTAAAACACCAGAAGGTCTCCAGAACAACCTTGACATTTTAACAAAATACTGCCAGGATTGGGCCTTAGACATCAACATCCCAAAAACTAAAATTATGATATTTCAGAAAAAAAAAACAGAAATCTAGAACATAAACATTTATTTACTTTAAACAACACCACACTTCAACATACTTTACAATATACTTATCTTGGTCTGGTTTTAACTCCCACTGGAAATTTCAAATTGGCAATTAAAACATTACTTATACTGCACACTATACGAATGAAATTATTTAAAATAAACATCCCCATCAGAATCTGGACAAAGATCTTTGATAGTGTGATTCTGCCCATTGCCCTGTGTGGAAGCGAGATCTGGGGCCCAGCGAGTAACTCCAGCCATAAGGACTGGAACAAACACCCTTTAGAAGCTCTGCATGTCGAGTTCTGCAGAAGCATCCTTCACGTGCACAGAAACACTCCTAATAATAACCTCCAGTGTTATCTGAAAGTCATACTGAGAGTACAGTATGACTGACTATCTGCTCTCAGTCAGGAATATAACACACAGACAGTTACTGACCAAGTACAGACTGAGTGACCACCAGCTGGCCATAGAGAGAGGACGACACAGAAAGAGCTGGTTACCTGAAGAAGAGCGAGTCTGATAGTGTGTGTGTGTGTGTGTGTGTGTGTGTGTGTGTGTGTGTGTGTTTGTGTGTGTGTGTTAGGGGTGGGAGAAAAAAAATTGATTCTCTGATGCATCACGATTCTTTCTTCAACGATTCAGAATCAATTCTGAGCTTGTTTATTTTCCTGCATATGGCACGTTTGATATATACTTTCATTTATGTCGTTTGGAAAGCAGTACTATTAGATGCACGAAACTCTCGCACTGACAGACTTTCACATGCGCTTTGTGTTTCCTGTCCTGAAGCTCA